>NW_006921607.1:6406967-6414528 GCF_000298275.1 Orycteropus afer afer | reverse complement strand
GAAGGGCAGCTAGGGGCCATAGTCTCAGTGGTTCCACCAGGCTCTATTGGACCAGCAAACCTGGAGGGGACACCCTCTTAAGTAAGTTATCAAACTCACGGAGCTCTGGAGGCGCAGTGCTTAAGGCATTTGACTGCTAACTTGACGGCTGGTGGTTTAAACCCATCAGCCACTCTGCATCACTGAGAAGGGGACAACTGAAAGGTCAACAATACTCTGAAGCAAAGAAAAGAAGCTATGGGGACAGGGAAATTAGAGTACTGGAACCAGAACGTCAGAATGCAAGTAAAGAGAATGTGGACACATTGTGAATACTGTAACTATTGCCATTGAGCAATTTGTGTAGATACTGTCAAAGGAGGACCCAAGTTTCTGTGTAAACTTTCACCAAAAACACAATAAAATATTATTTTTAAAAAATAAGGGGACAAAATGACAAGATGGAATGCAATAAGTAGTCTTCTTGCCAAACACGTTTAAGCGGCTCATGAGGAAACACCACACAAATCCAGCCTGTGGTATAGTCTGCAAAACAACTAGCCTGGAAACTTCGGAGCTATCAGCATCGTGTGAGACACACACACACACACACACACTCATGTGGGGATCGTCCCAGATGACAGGTGACTGAGAAGAAGGGAAGGCTCACCCAGTGTAACGTGTCATCCTCAATTGGATCTTGCATCCTTTTTTTTTTTTTTTCTCATTAGATAAGAGTATTGAATCAATATAGAATGTCTTGGTGTGATGAAGGAATTATGGTTCTGCAGGACCTTACTATTCAAGGTGTGGTCCTCAGACTGGCGGCATCAGTCTCACCTGGGAGTCCGTAAGAAATAAATGCAGAATATCAGGCTTCATCCCTATCAGTACCTACATTTCAACAGGATCTCTGGGTGATTCATATCCTGATGTAAGGGAATGTCCTTATTTGAAAGATGTATGTTCCCACTTTGGAACCTTCTCACGTGATTGTCCCTGGAGTTAGATCTGTATGGAAGCCACCAATACATCAGTTATTAGGAGTCCACATGACCCCATGTTCTTGATCCCAGGGAAAGCTGTATAACTGTATGAATGTTTATTGTTCTTATTATCTTCTGGGGCCACAGGACCTTTAAATATAGGGGCTCTACAAATACTTGTATGTGGATGAGTAAATATATTGTTCCATCTACCTGACCTTCTTTTCCTCACCCCACAACCCTACCAGGGGTAGAAGGGAGGGGGAAAGGGGAAGCTTTTGTTTGCAGAGCACTGAGTTTCTGCTAATGGTGGTGGAATGTTTTGGAAAGGGTGGCCATAATGGTGGCACAACATGAAAAATGTCATCAACGTCCCTAAGCTGTAAATGTGGAAGTTGTTATGTTGGCGGATGTCTTGTGTATATCGTCAACACAATAAGAGTAAATAATAATAATAAAAAACCATACAAATAGAAAACACAATATTTACAATATCATGGTAAGTCAAAAGAGCAAATTCTGTGAATCCACCAATCACAATTGTGAAAGTATAAACATGAAAAATTAAAAAAAATGAAAAAGAAAATGATGGGAATACACAGAGTCACTGTACCAAAAAGAATTGGATGATGTTCAGCCATTTCAGGAGGTGGCATATGACCAAGAACTGATGGTATTTAAGGAAGAAGTCTAAGCTGCACTGAAGGCATTGGCAAGAAACAAAGCTCCAGGAACCGACAGACTACTCATTGAGATGTTTCAACAAGTGGATGCAGTGCTAAAGGTGCCCATTTGTTTCTGCCAAGAAATTTGGAAGACAGCTACCTGACCAACCAACCGGAAGAGATTCATATTTGTGCCCATTCCAAAGAAAGGTGATTATTGAAGCATGTCATTAATGTAACGTGCAAGTAAAATTGTGCTGAAAATAATTTAAAAATGGTTACAGCAGTACATCAATAAGGGACTGGCGGAAATCCAAGCTGAATTCAGAAGATGATGTGGAATGAGGGATGTTATTACTAATGTCAGATAGATCTTGGCTGAAAGCAGAGAATATGAGAAAGATACTTAAACTCACTGCTATTGAGTAGATTCTGACTCATAGCGACCCTTCCTTGGGTTTCTGAGGCGGTATCTCTACGGAAGTAGATTGCCCAACCTTCCTTCTGGAGAGTGGCTGGTGGGTTTGAACCACTAGGCTTCTGGTTAGCAGTCAAATGCCTTAGGCACTAAACCACCAGAGCTTCCTGAAAGATACTTATCTGTGTTTTACTGACTATGCAAAGGCATTCAACTGTGTGGGTTACAACAAATTATGGATAACATTGTCAAGAATGAGAATTCCAGAACACTTATTTGTGCTCGTGTGGAACTTGTACATAGACTTGTTCAAACACAAGAAGGGGATACTGCATGGTTTAAAATCAGGAAAAGTGTGAGTCAGAGTTGTATCCTTTTCCTACACTTATTCAATGTGTATGCTGAGCAAATAATCTGAGAAGCTGGACTATATGAAGAAGAATGCAGTATCAGGATTGGAGGAAGACTCATTAACAATGTGAGATATGCACATGACACAACCTTGCTTGCTGAACATGAAGAGGACTTGAAGCACTTACTGATGAAGATGAAAGACTACAGCCTTCAGCATGGATTATACCTCAACATGAAGAAAACAAAAATGCTCACAACTAAAACAATAAACAACATCATGCTAAACGGAGAAAAGATTGTGAAGTTACCAAGGATTTCATTTCACTTGGATCCACAATCAACACCTATGGCTGCAGCAGTCAGGAAATCAAACAACATATTGCATTGGGAAAATCTGCTGCAAAAGACTTCTTTAAAGTGTTCCAAAGTAAGGATGTCACTTTGAGGACTATGATGTGCCTGATCCAAGCCATAGTTGTCTCATGCGCATGCAGAAGGAGGACAATGAACAAGACCGACCGAAAAAGAAATGATGCTTTTCAATTATGATGTTGACAAAGCATGTTGCGTACCCCACGGACTGGCGAGAAGTACAAACAAATTTGTCTCGGAAGAAGTAGAGCCAGAATGCTCCTTAGAAATGAAGATGGTGAGACTTCATCTCATATACTTTGGACGAGCTGGCAGGAGTGACCGGAGCAGGACGTCACGCTTGGTGAAGCAGAGGGTGATTGAAAATGAGAAAATCTCCCAGTGAGATGGATGGACACAGTGGCTGCAGCAATAAGCTCAAGCCTGGCAACAACTGTGAAGATGGCGCAACGCCAGGCAGCGTTTCATTCTGTTGTAAACAGGGTTGCCATGAGTCAGAATGACTCAATGGTACCTAACAATGAGAACAACTCCTAATAAGAGGAGCCCTGTGTCATGGTGGTTAAAGTGCTTGGCTGCTAGCCAAAAGGTCAGCTGTTCGAACCCACCAGCCACTCCATGGAAGAAAGATGTGGGAGTCTGGCTCAACAAAGATTTATAGACTTGGAAACCATATGGGGGCAGTTCTGCCCTGTCCTGTAGGCTCGTTATGAGTCAGAATCAACTTGATGGCAGTGGGTTTGTTTTTTTGGTTATCATAACCTGAACATTCTTTTGTTCTGTTTAAAATTTTTACCATCTAAAATATTCTCTTTTTTTTTTACATTCTGGTTTGTACATGTTGCCTTTGAGAAGCTCTGATACACCCAGGCAGGTGTGCATTTCCCAAGGGGAGGTTGGGGCAAGAGACCAAGTGTAAGAGTCATTACCATGTTCATGGATGGGGTTGTGGAGGAGACAGCAGAGCTGAGGCTGAGCCCTGCAGACACAGGGAGCGAGTGAGACTCCATCTTCTCTTTCTCTTTTCTACTTGAGAGCTGTTTCCTTGTGGTAGTGCCCTAATTGTACCAGCAGAGGGCAGTCTATACCAGTTAACAGACTTGACCGCGGTGGTGTGGCTACTTCCAGGACACCTGCTATAGGAAGGTCACTGCCTGGTCTGTGGAAAGGCAGCTGGCTTGCTCTGGGATTCAAACCTGACCTTCGCCTTTGAGTCAGATTCCAACCACAGATATCAGGGACTGTCTGTGTCCAAGGCTGCCACCCCATCCAGGCCACATCCTTTCTCCTGGGCCATTTCCACAGCTTCCTAATTGGTCTCCTGGATTTCCCTTCACATCAGCCTCTTTGCAGCCCTTCAGTGGTTCCCTGTTGCCCTCACAGTCATTTTATGCTCCTTCCCACCACCTCTGAGGCCTGCATGCCCTGCCCAGGGCATCCACTAGCACACTCCTCCTTTGCATCGAGCTCTTTTCTGCCTCAGGCCCTTTGCATCAGCTGCGCTTCCAACCTGGTCTTCTCTTTCTCCACTTTGTGTTGAACTAGCTACTCCCCACATGTCTTAGCTTAAACGTCACCTTTCTTGACCACTCTTCCTATTCTTTATCTCATCATACTTAGGATAATTCCGAAAGCACAGAGCACTTACATATCAGGATATTTGATGTATTGTGTTTTTCTGACAGTTTTGGTCCTACATTTTCATGTGTTGGGAGCTAAGATTTATTGAGTATTGACTATTGTCAGATGTAGTTCTAAGGACTTCTCGCGTGGAGTTGTGAAGTTGTTGTACAGGTAGGATGAGTATCATTCTTTTTTTATGGCAAATAGGCATGGAGAGGTTAAGTGACTTGGCTAAGGACTCACAGAGACTAAACAGCAGCATCGGAATGTAAACCCATGCAGCATAGTACCAGAATCCAGGTCCTAACCATGAGGCCACACTACCTGATGGCAGTTGTGTTAAGTTGAGTGGTGCCTCCCCTTTTAGATGGGGCATGCGCTCTCAGATCACCAAGCCTCACACTTTTGCATTACTTGCTAGGCCCCTGGAGACTCTGAGTTTGCAATCCCTTGGTGCAAAGAGGGTGCTCATTGCTTCTGAGGGCAAGCATTGGGGGGAGAGTTAGGCGCTCTCAGAGTTGTGAGAGGAAGGAAGGTTGGAAGAATCTGGGATCTGGGGACCTTCTTGCTCTCTTCTGGGCAGAGTCTGTGGGGATGGATGGATGGTGCGCCTGGGAACCCAGGCCCAGTGACCCCAGCCTCCAGTAGGACTCCCAGACCCCTTGCTTGGCTTGGAAGGAGGGGCTGCTGGACTTCAGAGGATGTCCAGAACTATGGTCTGAGGCTCCCCCTGGTCCGGTGCTGGGGAGAGCCCCTGGCTTCCTCCTTGTTCTCTGGTATGAAGTAGCCTCCATTGAGGACAGAGATTGAATTTCCCCGTGTCTAGGAAGATGGGGTCAGTGCTGTAAGCCCACCAGCTGCTCCGTGGGAGAAAGACAAGGCAGTCTGCTATTGTAAAGATTTACAGCCTTGGGAACCCGATGGGGTCACTCTGAGTTGGAATTGACTTGATAGCAGTGAGTGGTTTTTTTGGAGGAAGACGCAGACTAGGAGTAGAATTTAATCTGGCTTTGAGAAAATTTTAAAACTGAGTATTTCTTTCCTTTTTTTTTTTTAAGTTTTTATTATGATTTGGGTAAAAGTTTACAGAGCAAATTCACTTTCCATATAGAAGCTCACATACACTTTGTCTCATAACGTTGACTGCAATTTCCCACAATGCAACAGCTCCCCTTCCACTTTCTCCATAGTTATCTCTTCCCTGTGTCCTTCCCTCCATGCACTCCTGCCCCCTGAGCTGTCTCCCTGTGCATACACAGCCCTTCTATTCTCCCATGATTGATCTCTCCAAGGAGTGTATCTACCTAATTTAAACGTTCAGCTCATATGCCTGTCTTTTGTTTGGCTGGAAGCCACAGGAACGGGTTCAATTCCAGACCTGAAGGGCAGCTGTGGACCATAGTCTCAGTGGTTCCATCAGACTCTATCAGACCAGCAAACCAGGTCCTTGTTTTTTAAAAAGGAATTATTTCTTGCATACCTGAGTTTGCAGGCTAAGGTTCTCACATGCTGCAACAGTTTGTAATTATTTTCATTATTTCTGTTTTTGTGAGCGTTTCTTATTTTTGGCTTGTGTTCCCCATGAGGCTGTGGCTCCTTGAGGGCAGGAACGATGCAAGTCATGTTCACACTGTACACCCAGTGTCTACCGTGCCAGGCATAGTGGTGGTGGTGGTGGTGGTGTCAGGTGCCGCCGAGTTGATTTAGACTCATAGAAGAATGAAACACCACCCGGTCCTGGACTTCCTCTCAATTGTTGCTGGACTTGAGTTCATCGTCACAGCCAGTGTCAGTCAATCTTGTTGAGGGTCTTCCCCTTTTTCACTGACCCTCTACTTTACCCAGCATGATAGTGCCAGGCATAGTAGGTGCCCAAGAATCATTATGATCATGATAACACACCTTCATGGAGTGCTTCCCGTGTGCTGTGCGCCCCATGAACCTTGGTGGTGCAGTGGTTAAGGACTTGACTGCTAATTAAAACTTTGTGGTTCGAATCCACCAGACACAGGGGAAAAATGTAGCAGTCTGGTCACATAAAGATTGCCTTGGCAACCCTATGGGGCAGTTCTACTCTGTTCTATAGGGTCGCTCTGAGTCAGAATGAACTCGATGGCAACGAGTTTGTTTTCTTTTTTTGGTGCTTACCACTGACATGTACTAGTATGTTTAGTCATCACACCATCTACGGGCAGGCATCTTGCTCGTCCTCATTTTACACATGAAGGATCTGAGCACAGAGAGGCTAAATAATCTGCCCCAGGTCACACAGATTGGGTTGCTGCTAATAAACATTCTTTGAAGGAATGGGTGAGCGATAGATTGCCTGGACTGCACCCTCCTCTAGGTCATCCCTCATCCCACACGGCTATAAACCACAGTACTGGAACTGCATTGGTCAGACCCAAGCTGGAGACACCTCAGAGCCTCAAGGATGCCCTGAGGTCTGCGGAGTAGGTGCTCGCCCCTGGGACAGGTGACCAACCCTTTCTAGTCACCTCTGGCCTCTCCTCGCCTGCTTCTCTCCACCAGCGGCACTGTGTCCTACACATCCATACTCGAAACCACTCACAGGTTCCCACGTCCTTTTCAGACCCCCTGCTTTTGTTCATGCTCTTCCCTGTGCCTGGAACATCCTTTCAATCCTGAGACTCCCCTATTCTGAAAGGTGGTAACAGGTAGGCCACTTCTTCACACCACAGCCACCCCTTGTTTAAACGCCAGATTCCATCTGGTCTCCAGCAGCCTTATGGTGGTGATGGAGGAGCGGGCTGCATCCTCATCTCTCTCATGGGGATCCTGAATCCCAGAGACTTCTCTGGGGTCACATTCGGAGCTGGGCTAGAATTCGGGTCTCCAGTCCCCCAGCTTAGGGCTCTTTCTACCACGTGGCAGTTCAGTTTGGCATTTAATCATGGACAGGGCCCCAAATCCAGTTACTGGTGAGATAATTCCAATGCGTGGTGACCTCAACGTGTGTGGGAGAACTGTGCTCCCCAGGGTTTTCAGTGCTGTTGTTTTGGAAGTAGATTGCTAGGTCTTTCTTCTGAGATGCCTCTGGGTGGACTTGAACCTTCAACCGTTTGGTCAGCAGCTGAGTGTTAAATGTTTTTACCATCCAGGGACTCCAAACAAGGCTTCAAACCAGTTCATTCTGGTTTGAC
>NW_006921607.1:6403431-6406512 GCF_000298275.1 Orycteropus afer afer | reverse complement strand
GAGGAGTGGCTGGTGGGTTTGAACCGCCAGCCGTCTGGTTAGCAGGCAAGTGTCTTAGCCATTATGCTACCAGAGCTCCCTCACAGAGAGTAGACAGCAGCATTTGAACCCAGGCAGCATAGTGTCAGAATCCAGGTTCCTAACCATGGTGTACATAAGAACCACCGGAGGATCTTGTTAAAATGATTCAGTGTATGTGGGTGCAAATGGAAATTCTCAGCAAGGAGTCAATCCGGAATGAACAGGCGTGAAGCACTGCTCCCAACAGGGCCTACTCACCCAAAAAGAGCTCCAGAGCCTAATGTCTGGAATTCCACCATTGGCTATCACCATTGGGAAGGTCGAGGGAGGGTAGTAAGTGATGTTGAAAAGGTTTTGATCTTCAGGGAGCCCCAGCTAACGATGAAAACCCCTGCAGTGAATCATATGCTAAGCTCTTGTCAGCGGTTCCCAGGAGGATGAGCTGGTTGACAGGCAGCCAGGGGTGAGATGCCGTGGGAAGGAGATCCTGGCCGAGGGCTGGAGGAATGTGGGAAGCACCGAGGCAAGGCAGAAAAATGGGGGCGGAGAGCAGCTACCAGCCAAAGGAAAGGGCGGGGCTGCAGTGAAAGCCTTGGGCTGGGGAATCAGTAAGCTTGGCTTCAGTGCCAAATTGCTGTGTGATGTTAGGCAAGTTCCTTTCCTAGTCTGAACTCTGATCTGGGTTAGTGCTAGGGAATAGACTTAGGTGTCAGGATGTTGGTGCTCTGGGTGGGTGGTGGTTGCCATGACAATTATCTCTGCAGAGATATTGACCAAAGGACAGTTGCCATGATGACAGTTACCAGGCACCAGAGCCAAGTGATTGGTTATTATTTTTCTGCCGATGAGGCTGGTTCCTCCCCTTCACCTCCTTCCATCACCTGTTGAAGTTCAGTGTTTGCAGGTCAGATAAACTGACTCCCAGAGAGGTGTCAGGAGTCAGAGACCTGTGTTCTAGTGGTGCCTTCTCTTATTCTGACAGGCTGTGTGACCCTGGGCAAGTCTCTGCTCCTGTCTGGGCCTTAGTTTCCTCATCTGTAAAATGAAGATGTTGCATGAGGCCTTTCACCTCTAAACTTCTACCAGTTTGCCTTTAAACAGGACACACAACTTTAAGCCAAATGATTGTCTCTAGGATGATCCTACCCAGTGCCGTAGAGTCGATTCTGACTCATAATGGCCCTATAGGACAGAGTAGAACTGCCCCATAGGGTTTCCAAAGCTATAAATCTTTGCAGAAGCTGACTGCCTCATTGTTCTCCAGTGGAGTGGGTGGTGGGCTTGAACTGCTGACCTTCTGGTTAGCAACCTAATGCTTCAACCACAGTGGTGCCACAAGAGCTCCTTTCTGGAAATGACAGAAAAGTATCAGTAACTGTTATGATCATTACTGACCATTTGGAACAGCCCAGGATGGCCCTGCTATGGCAGGTGTTACTCCTTTAGCGGCTATAGGTGGGGAGAGGTGGGGGGGTGTCTGGAATGGCCATTACACTTGAAGGTACTACTTGAAGGGCACACAGGACAGGGGTTATTTAACAACTGTTGTTGTTGTTGTTATGTGCCCTTGAGTTGGACCCGACTCATAGCGACCCCTCCTTGGGTTTCCGAGGCAGTATCACTACGGAAGTAGGATTGCCCAACCTTCCTTCCGAGGAGTGGCTGGTGGGTTTGAACCGCCAACCTTCTGGTTAGCAGTCAAGTGCCTTAGTCACTATGCTACCAGAGCTCCCTATTAAAAACTAGTAGGGATGTATTTAAGTATTTTAACAACTGGTATTTGCAGACTGGCTGCTGCTTTGGTTGTATCAAAAATGGTGAAAATACAGGCACTGGAAGTAGCAAGGGGGGATTTTCTGGGCAGAAGGGCCACTGATGAAGCTGACAGCTCTCAAGCCCAGCCCCGGTCAGGACCTGTGAGCACAGGATCAGTCCTCTTTCCTGACCACCACACCTCCCCAGTCACTGTGCAAGCCCCCAGAGAGCAAAGTCTGTCAGTGTCTCCATTCCAGGAGCGGCTGATGCCCAGACAAGTTGCCAGGCACAGCAGGAGCTGGCAGAGCCCAAGGAGGAAGCAGGGAGGCTGGGGACGCCTGCCACTCCTCTCCCCGAAGACCAGGCCCTGGGCGGCTGCCAGACACAGCCTGGGGATCAGCCCTCCCCCTCCAGGCTCAGCAACCCCCTCCCCTCGCCTCTCCCAGCAGGACTCTGCAAACAGCTGCCGCCTCCTCCCTGAACACTTTCCATTCCCAGCCCTGAGCCTCAGCCACGTTCTCAGGAAAATTGGCCGAAAGAAACATTTTCCATGCTCTTGACTTCTCGGCTGGGTGACTGTCCCTGCCTCCACTCTCCCGAGCCTCTTCTCCAGCTGGTCACCCCAGACCCGGAAGGAGGGGAAATATTTGGTCAGCTGGGTGCTGCTCACTCACCATTTAATTTTGTTATGTTGCTGTTGTTGTTATGTGCCATCGAGTCAGACTCGACTCATAGCGACCCCTTCTTGGGTTTCCGAGGCAGTATCACTACGGAAGTAGATTGCCCAACCTTCCTTCCGAAGAGTGGCTGGTGGGTTTGAACCGCCAGCCTTCTGGTTAGCAGTCAAGTGCCTTAGGCACTACATTACCAGAGCTCCATTTAATTTTATGTCAGTTATTTCATCTTCCTGGGTCTCAGGTTCCTAACCTGTGAAACGAGTTAGCTAGCCTGGGAAGCAGCCTCTGGTCAGACATTCCTGATTTAATCCTTAATTCTGCTGTTATTAACTGTGACCTTGGACAAGGTAATTAACCTCAGTTTACCTCATCTGTGAAACGGGTATTATCTCTTACTGTTGTGAGGATTCATGAAATAATCTGAGAAAAGGGCCCTGTACATACCAAGTACATACTCTAATGCCCTGTACATACCAAGGGCTCAATGAATAGTTTATATATATATATATATTGTTGTTATGTGCCGTCGAGTCAAACCTGACTCATAGCGACCCCTCCTTGGGTTTCCGAGGCAGTATCACTATGGAAGTAGGATTGCCCAACCTTCCTTCCGAGGAGTGGCTGGTGG
>NW_006921607.1:6400906-6402896 GCF_000298275.1 Orycteropus afer afer | reverse complement strand
TTTTTTTTTTGCAGTGTTCCCTCCCCTCCCCTCCCACCTCCAGCAACCAACAAAGACAGTTTCCCTCCATATATAAACCTTTCCTTGATCCTCCACAACAATAAACTAATACTATATTTGTCCTTCTGTGATTGACTTATTTCACTCAGCATGTAGATTGCCCAACCTTCCTTCCGAGAGTGGCTGGTGGGTTTGAACCGCCAGACTTCTGGTTAACAGTCAAATGCCTTAGCCACTACACTACCAGAGCATAATGTCCTAAAGTTCATCCATGTTATGCGGAGTTTTGCAGACTCTACATTATTCTTCAGTGCTGCATAGCATTCCATTGTGTGTACATACTGTACTTTGGTCATCCACTCTTCTGCTGACGGGCATGTAGGTTGTTTCCATCTTTTAGCTATTGTAAATAATGTGGCGATGGACACGAGTGTGCATATATCTGTTCCTGTTCTGGCTCTCACTTCTCTAGGATATATACTTAGTAATGAGATTGCTGGGTCAAATGGTGTCTCCAATTCCAGCTTTCTAAGGAATTGCCATATTGTTTTCCACAGTGGTTGTATCACTTCATAGTCCCAGCAGCAATGTATGAGAGTCCCAATCTCTCCACATCCCCAACAGCATTTGTTATTTTCTATCTCGTTGAACCTTGCCATCAGTGCTGGGGTGAGACAGTATTTCATTGTTGTTTTGATTTGCATCTCTTTGATGGCCAATGATTGTGAGCATCTCTTCATGTATTAGGTGGCCACCTGAATATCCTCCTTGGTGAAGTGTCTATTCATGTCTTTTGCACATTTTTAAATTGGATTGTTAATCCCTTTGGTGTTGAGGCATTGGAGTTTTCTATAAATCTTAGAGATAAGTCCCTTGCCACATATGAAATTATTGGCAAATATGAATTTGTTGCTGTCATTTTTGTTATGTGTTTTTTCGTGGTGTCACTTTCTTTCTTCCATATAATTTTCTATGCTGAGTTCGTTTTGTTTATGAATCCTTCATTGCTATTATTTTAGTATTTGCTAAATATTTGTGCTGGTCCTTTTTATTTTGATGTGAAGTTTTATCATTTCTCTTTGAGGTTACCCTGTGATTTATAGTTTTCTTCCCAAGTTTAGAACAGTCCGTTCTATCTTGTAGTTCTGTAATGACACATACCATCTAGTAGTTCTGTAATGACACAGATTTTTTTCCCTCTTTTTGGTTTGTAGTTGTCTTCATTTGTCAATTGATGTCTCTGGTTCCCTGTTTACAATCTTGTAGGCTTATTTACTTTGGATACTTCCATAGCTGGGTTGGTTTCTGTGTTATATCATCATGTGTGTTAATGGTCAGTTGTTGTTGGCTGTTGTTACTTCTCTGTCCAAAGGGCTCCCTTTAGCATCTCTTGTAAGGTTGGTCTGGTTTTAACAAATTCCCTTAATTTCTGCTTATCTGGAAATGTCCTAATTTCACCATCATCTTTAAGGGACAATTTTGCTGGGTACATAATTCTTGGTTGGAAATTTTTCTCTTTCAGGGTTTATATTTACCATCTTATTGTCTTCTCACCTGCATGGTTTCTGCCAAGAAATCTGAGCTTAGTCTAATTGGTTGCCCCTTGTAGGTAACTTTTCGTTTTTCCCCTGCTGCTCTCATGATTCTTTCTTTGTTTTTGGTTTGGTGAGTTTGATGATAATATGTCTTGGTGATTTTCTTTTGGGTCTATCCTGTTGGACTTCCTGAATTGATATATTCTCATCTTTCATCATACCAAGAAAATTCTCTTCCAACAAATCTTTGACAAGTTTCTCTGTGGTTTTATTTGTCTCTTCTTCTGGAATTCAGATTACACGTAGGTTATTCCTTTTGATGGTGTCCCACATGAACCTTAGGCTTTCTTCATTTTGTCCTGATCTTTTTTCTGATTGATCCCTTTCCAAAGAAGTGTTCAGGTATTTGCCTTCAGTCTCACCAATTCTGTCTTCCATTGATTCAATTCTGCTCC
>NW_006921607.1:6392964-6400506 GCF_000298275.1 Orycteropus afer afer | reverse complement strand
CCACAATTTTTGTTTTCTTTGTATGTTATCTATGCAAACAGGGTACTGTGGTGTGCTCCTCTATTCACTAGTTGACAACACTTATACACTCACCACCTGTCTTCTTTCCTATTGTCAGCCTCTTGTATGTCCCTGCCAACCTTGGTAAACAGAGCCTGTTCCTAGGTCTCTGGAATTCAAATGAGAATGCTATCACTTTAAAATCCAAAATGGTTGCCACTTGTAAAGATTCAAAATGGCTGCCCCCTTGGTCACTTTAAATATACAAAATGGCTGCTGTATGTAAACAATCAAAATGGCTGTGCCCTTCATCACTTTAAATATCCAAAATGACCGCCACGTATGAACAATCAAAATGGCTGTGCCCTCTGGATAGTGGAAAGTATCCAGCTCAGGTTGTCTCCCTCCTTGCTGTTGTTGCTTCTCTGTCCAAAGGGCTCCCTTTAGTATCTCTTGTAAAGTTGGTCTGGTTTTAACTAATTCCCTTATTTTCTGCTTATCTGGAAATGTCCTAATTTCACCATCATCTTTAAGGGAAAATTTTGCTAGTTGACAACACTTATACACTCACCACCTATCTCCTTTGCTATTGTCAGCCTCTTATAGACAGCTCAGGTTGTCTCCCTCCTTACTGTTTCCCTTCCTAGTCATTGGCCACCAGTACAGTCCTCCCTGAAGCCCTTGCCAAGGCTGATCTTTAGGTCAATTCTCAGGTCCCAACACCACTTGGAAATATTCAGGCTGTTGGTCCCATTAGAGTAGCTGACAGTCTGCAGCTCCGACCGTCCCTGTGCTCACTGTTTTCATTCAGGTTTTTCCACTAGTTGGTGCCTAATCCACTTCTGTATAGTTCCTTTCAAAGCTCAGGGCTCCAGGATTATCTTCTGTATCTCTGTGAACTGGTTTTTCTTTTCTTTGTTGAAGAGGGTCTATGTCACTTGTTTGCCTATTCCTCCATCTTACCAGAAATCTCCAGCTCTTAAAAGCTGGCACTTTGGACAGCTAAGGGGAGCAGTCATTGAGGAAAATTGCTCTATTTTATTATAATTAAGGAAATGCAAAGTAAGCAATGAGACGTCTTCCTTCCAAACACCCCCCCCCCAATAGAATATCAAATGAGAAAAAGACCAGTAATGGCAAAGATGGGTCATGACATGGGAAATTGGAACTATCTGAAATAAAAGAAAATAGCCCTTTTGGAGGCCAATTTGGTTGTGTCTGTTAAAAGGGGATCTCAAATGCATTTGCCCTTTGATCCAGTAAATTTGAATCTGGTGATTTTTCCTACATATGCACAAAGCTCTTTGGGTAAGAATATTGACCACCACCTTGTTAGTAAAGGCAAACTTTCACACTAACCTCAATGTCCTTCTGTGGGTGGAATATATGATGCTTCATCCATACCATGGAATATTTACAGGCATGAGAAAGGTTAAAAACAGAATAGAACTGGAAAGAGAAATAAACACATCCACAATTGTAGTTGGAGATGTTAACACTCTCAGCAATTGCTAGAGCACACAGTCAGAAAATCACTAGGTATATAGAAGACTTGAACAACATTATCAACCACCTTGACCAACTGCACAATATATATGATTTTCAAGTATGTAGAGAACATACACGAAGATAGACAAGAGGCCGAATTATAAAACAAATTTCAATTTTGCAATGGGATTAAATTAGAAATATTTTTTTTAAAAAGGATATATAAACCTCTCCCACCAAATATTTGGCAGTTAAACAGCATACTTCTAAATAACTTTTGGGAAGAAAAAGAAATAACAGAGATACTTAGGAAATATTTTGAACTGACTAACAATGGAAACACAGCAGCAGCAGCAGCTCACTGCTGTCGAGTCAATTCTGACTCATAGCAACCCCTCCTTGCATTTCCAAGGCAGTATTTCTATGGAAGTAGATTGCCCAGTCTTCCTTGAGAGGAATGGCTAGTGGGTTTGAACCACCAGCCTTCTGGTTAACAGTCAAATGCCTTAGGCGCTGCACCACCAGAACTCCCATGGAAACCCAACATACCAAAAACTGGGGGATGCAGCTAAAGCAGTGCTTAGAGGGAAATTAATAGCTTTAAATGCTTATACAGGTAGTCCCTGACTTATGAAGTAGTCAAGTCACAATGAACTCACTTATGACCTATTTTTTTTTTTAAAAAAAACATTTTATGGCTAGTAATATGTACTATATACAAAGTTGCAGTGTATAATGTGCTGGTGTTATCTTGCACAGATGTTCACTCACAGATGTTCAATATTATTATTTACTGCTTAAAACACTGCTGTATAGATTTAGTTTTCAAAACTAAATCAGGGGCTTCAGTTGCTTGAAAACATGGACCCTAATGCCAATCACTTTAGTAAAGTCATTTGGCAGATTTGGGAAGCAGTGAGATGTTACCATGAAATATATGAAGAAAAAAAGAAAAGGACCCTGCAGATAGCTCTCACTGATTTTCTGACTAGAATGCTGTCCTCATTCCCAGGGATAATCCAGATGATCCAGAAGCTTCCACAAGTGGAGTTACTACTACAACTGAAAAAATGCCAGTGTTGTCCAACTCTTCTTCACCACTGGGGTAGATTTTTATAATTTGTGTACATTTTTATGTATGAATGTATGTATTAAAACATGTCTGTAAGTTTATATGCTATGTTCCCAATCCCCAAAGAGAAATGGAGATTGGATTTATAAAGATACTGATAATAAAAGGCAATAGTGATGAAAACTAAAAAGAATTGGGTATTCAATTTACATCAGAACTGTTTTACGATGATGAAGTCATTGGAACAGAACTCCATTGTAAGTTCAGGACTACCTGTATTAGGAGAGAAGAGAGGTCTCCAATCAATGATCAACGTTTACAGTTTAAGCAGCTAGGAAAAGAAGAACAAAATATTTGATTATGGACATAAAAGGGGTTGTAAGAGATAAAAATATAAATAGTAAATATTTTGTGCCTTGTAGTAGCTCATGGTTTGGTAAGGGAATAAGAGAAGTTGTACAGTCATGATGCTAAGCTTTAAACAATTACTGCAAGAACGTAACCAGCACACAAAATAGAAATGGAAAAAAGAAACCACTTATTTTAATTTTATTTTCATCTGTAAGAACTGGAGCCTGAACTATCAAATAATTTCTCATACATATGTATTCTCTTGTCTTTAAACATTTAACATTAACAGCAATACACATTTACAAGATCCTACTAAAATCTATTTTACAAATTTAAGGTGTTGGAAAACAGACTTGACCACAGTGGCCTCTGGACAGCTCTTGTTCACGTTTCAGTGTCATATGGGTCTGAGTCCTCATTCGTGCTTTCTAGGGAACTCATACATCCAGTTTGCCCCAGAGGGTCCTGACTTATGCTTACTGGTCTGGCATAATTACTGATAGTACCCCTTTCAGTTTGGATAATAAATGATATGGTCATTCTGTCTCTACTCTAAAAGAAATAAATAGAAAATAAACCCACAGATAACAAGGTAAATTTAAATATACTAGCTGTGGTGGTTATGTTTGTGTGTCAACTTGGCTGGGCCTGGTTGAGTGGCTGGGCAGCTGGTGGGAGTTATTCCCCAGGATGAGACTGGCAATCAACTCCATGGTGGGATCTACCACAAGCAGCTGAGTAGCTGCCTTTGGGATGTGGTCTGCTTCCTGTATATAAGGAGAAGCCTTGGGAACGGTCTCTAGCCTTGGACCCTGCATGTAGCTGTGTTGTTGCTCAGCAGCCTGCTATGCTCTGCCGACCTTGGGACTTACAAAGTTAATGGCCTGCTGTGTGGTTTGGTAACATTGGGACTGTGCCTTTTTACTTGTCAACCTTGGGTTTGTCAGCCTCAGCAGCCAGCAGCTGTCTGAGTGAAGAAATGCCTCTAGCTCCAGTGGGCCGGGAGCAGGAGGCAGAGCTGGACCCTGAGGTTGAGGGGCTTTCACCCAGCCCCTAGAGCCTGGCACTTTGAACTTGGACTTAAGGCCTCCAAATTTTAACAATAAACTCCTGTTTGTTAAGACCATCCCATTTGTGGTATATTCCTGTCAGAGCAGCACTAGGTAACAAGAACACTAGCGTGGCTAGAAGGTGAGGATAAATTGAGTGAAAAAAGTAAGTTACACATATCATAATAACAATATTATGGCAGAGATTGCTTGTTCTCCATAAGTGTCCTTTCTCCCTTCCTTTCGTAAAGATAGAACTCCTGATTTTGAGTTGGCACTATTCAGAACACAGTACATTCCCTTGAGTCCTTTGCCACTTAGTGTTGCTATGTGACCAATTCTGGCCACAAGATGTAACAGAGGCCATGGATGCATCTTCTGAGAGGCTGTGCCTTTTCTGACTCCTCCCACTTCTGGCTGGAATGTGGATGTGGTGACTCAGCTTGAACAGCACATTGGTTGGAGAATGGTGAAGCCCCAAGACAGGAGAAGCCATGCTGCCCCGTGGAATGCCATGCCAACCTTGGCCTGCCTGCTTCCGGACTTCTACACCAGAGAGAAATATACTTCTGGTTTGTTTCCATCTCTGAAAATAGCAGATAGGTTTCATTTCTTGCAGTTAAACTCAATCCTAACTCATATAACTAGGATTCCATCTATGTGAAAAAAATCAAACCAACCTACACATGTGCACCAAATGGGTAATGTTGCCTTTGTTACAGAAATCCCCAAGACTATTGGTTTCAGCAGTGATGACATATTATCTTATACAACGCTAAGTCCAGAGGTGGAGTAGTTTCAGGACTGGTTAATTCAGGGGTTTGACTTCATGACTTCCATCCTCTAACTAGATCCTCTCATGATTGCAGATGGTGACTACAGTTCCAACGCCCAGTGGAGGAGAAAGGACTGTTTCTCCTTATGCAGCAATTTTATTTTAAAGGACAAATAATCTTTTTACAGAACTCTCCAGTCAACCTTCCCTCACACCTCACTGGCCAGATCTAGGTTTCAGGTCCACCTTTAAACTAATTAAGGAGCTCTGGTGGCATAGTGCCTAAGGCATTTGACTGCTAACTAGAAAGTTGGAGGTACATTTACAGACTCAGAAACCCAGTGGGGGTAGCTATGAGTTGGAATTGACTCAATGGCAATGAGTTTTTTTTTTTTTCCCCCTAAACTAATGACTGGTTAGATTAATCATGATTTATTCTTGATCTCATGGAGAAGAGACCAACAGAACAAAATTGCTACTCTGTCCATATGAAAGAAAAAGAAAAATAGCCAAATTTCTCCTACAATGTATATGTAACCCCAAAACCTACTGCTATTGAATCGCTTCTGACTCCTAGTGACCCTTTACAACAGAGTAGAATTGCCCCATAGGGTTTCCAAGGCTGTACATCTTTATGGACGCAGACTGTCTCATCTTTCTTCTGTGGAACAGCTGGTGTGTTTGAACCACCAACCTCTGGTTAGAAGCTGAATGCTTTAACCACCAGAGCTCCTTATGTATATGTAAGTGGACCATAAAAACCTGTAAGGATACACCCCAAATTTCTAATAGTGGGTACATGTGGGGAGAGGAATGGGGCTGGAGGAACATGGAAGCTATGTCAAATACTGAGGTTGCCTATCCAACGACCCTTATCCACTTCTCCCTTGCTCATGGAAGCCATCTTCTTTAGGGACATAAGGAGATTAGTCATGATTGGCCAAGACCAAGTGTGGCAATCTTTTTTTTTTTTTTTGCCAGATAATTGCTTTCTCAGCCTCCCTTGCAACTAAAGGTGGCTGTGGTAGTTAAGGTTTTATGTCAACTTGGCTGGGCCTGGTTGAGTTGCTGGGTAGCTGGTAGTAGTTATTCCCCATAATGAGACTGGCAATCAGCTCCATGGTGGGATCTACCACAAGCAGCTGAGTAGCTGCCTTAGGGATGTGGTCTGCTTCCTGTATGTAAGGAGAAGCTTTGAACCCTGCATGTAGCTGTGTCATTGTTCAGCAACCTGTTATGCTCTGCTGACCTTGGGACTTTCAATGGACTTGAATTAATGGTCTGCCATGTGCTTTGGTAACATCGGGACGGTGCCGTTTGTCAACCTTGAGCTTGTCAGTCTCAGCAGCCAGCAGCTGTCTGAGTGGCGAAAAGCCTCTAGCTCCAGTGGGCCGGGAGCAGGAGGCAAAGCTGAAGCCCAGGGTTGAGGGGCTTTCATCCAGCCCCTAGAGCCTGGCATTTTGAACTCAGGCTTAAAGCCTCCAAACTGTAAGAGAATAAACTCCTGTTTGTTAAAGCCATCCCATTTGTGGTATATTCCTGCCAGAACAGCATTAGGGAACCAGAACAGTGGGCATGCAACTCAGCTTGGCCATTGACCTATAAAAGAAACTGCTAGGCGAAGAACAACTGCCTCTTCAGAAAAAGAAAGCCACTTTCTGATCTCCTCCTATTCTTCTTGGGACACTGAGGATGTGATGCTTGGCGTTGTGGCAGCCATTTTGCAACACTGAGGAAAATGCCTGGAGAGTTAAGGAGATGCAGATCTAGTGTCCTGACCTTGTAGGGCTGATCAATCTACCCTAAAATCGCCTACCTCTGAATATCGAGTTATTAAAAAAAACCAAAACCAAGCTCACCTCACTGCCGTCAAGTCAATTTCGACTCATAGTGACCCCTTCTTGGGTTTCCGAGGTGGTATCTCTATGGAAGTAGTTTGCCCAATTATGTCTTTATAAGGATGTCTGTCATGTGTATCCGCAGGAATCTTAAAAGATAAATGCATTTTTACTTTGATTATATCTTCTTCTTTGTTGTGTTGATTTATTTTTATAATGAATTTATGTTATTTCTGTAATTCAAACTTCAATTTAAGAAGATATACCACTTGGCATTGAGGTTGAAGAAGCACTCTTGGAAAGGCGGGAAGGGGAAGGGTTGGACAAAAGGAACAAGCTGTTCTTTATAATTCAGTACTTACTTCATGGTCTGAAGGAGGACCTTACAGATTGGGGGAATGGCTGAGAATACATTTCTCTACCAGTGTCTCGTTTTAGTCCAGAGGTTGCAAACTGTCGGCCTCCGGGCAGAATTTGCTGGTGGACATGTTTTGCTTGTCCCGTCCAGGGTTTCTGATGTTGGAGTTAGCAGTCGTTATTTAAGAATTTAGTTACCTCACATAACCAAATTCCTTTGGAAAACTGAAAGATCTGGAAACACGGGGTTTGTATCCTCACAGCAACAGTTGGGAGCTTAGTTCTGTTGTTGTCTTTAGACAGGGCAGGTACTTCTGTTTGCCATAGACCTTGATGCTCTCAAATGTCTTTTACCCAGTCAACTTCACTGATTTATATTACCTACCTGATGGTAGCATTTGAGTTAGTGACCCTTGGTTTAGGTTTTAGAATTAATGTCCTTGTGCATGTACATGCATGTGTGTACACTCATATGTGTACATGTGTGATCCAATGATTGGATCACAATTAGCCGTGTGAAGAGGCATCTATCCTCATTCACAAAGATAAGCAAACTGTGAAGAGCACTGAACTTAGAGTGGTTACACCCAGTCACTTTCACTCTGTTCTGTA
>NW_006921607.1:6391363-6392614 GCF_000298275.1 Orycteropus afer afer | reverse complement strand
GTGCAGTGGTTAGCACTTGGCTGCTAACTAAGAAGTTGGAGGTTTGAACGCACTGGCTGCTCCCTAGGAGAAACGTGTGGCAGTCTGTTTCTATAACTATTACAGCCTCGGAAACCCTATGGGGTTGTTATGAGTTGGAACAGACTCGACAACAGGGGGCTTTTTGTGTCCACACACTCCATAGAATAAGAATGGGTGAGGAAGAGTGAGAAGCCACCTACTGCCTTCCTACATCCCCCAGGCTTACCCCCTGTGTTGGGCAGAATAATGGTTCCTCAAAGACATCCACATCCTAGTCTCTGGAACCTGTGAACATGTTGTTACATGCAAAGGGGACTTAAGGTTAGAGATGGAATGAAGGATGATAATCAGGGAGACTGTCCTAGATCATCTGGGTGGAGCCAATGTAATTGGAGGGTGGTAGGGGAAGCACAAGGGGAGAAGCGGAGAGATGGCATCAAAGAAGGACGGCCTGGTGTTGCTGGCTTTGAAGATGGAGGAAGGGGTCGTGAGCTAAGGAGGGCGGTCGGCCTCCAGAAGCAGAAGAGGTGAGCAAACAACTCTCCCCTAGAGCCTATAGAAGGGAAGGCAGCCCTGGGAATGCTTGACTTTAGTCCAGTGAGACCCATGTTGGACTTCTATCCCATAGAACTGTAAGGTAATACATTTGTGTTGCTTTAAGGCGCTAAGTTTATGGCAATCTGTTATAGCAGCAATAGGAAACAATACACTAGGCCACCCAGAGGGGCCAGTGTAGGAGTTTTGGCTGACAGCCCAGTTCACAACTCAGCTTACTGTCATCCTCAACCTCCACATATGCCGGTGAAGACACCTCCAGATGATTCCAGCCCCCAGCTGTCGAGTCATTCCAGCCTCTGAGTCTTCCCAGCTAAGGCCCCAGAGACAAACTGTGCCCACTCTGTCTTGGCACAAACTCCTGACAAAATCCACGAGCATAATAAAATGAGGGTTTTATGTCACTAAGCTATGGGGTAGCTGGTTACGCAGTAATTTAAAAAAAAAAAAAAACAACAACAAAAAAACCAAAAAACAAAAAACCACAACCAAACTCACTGCCATCAAGTTGTTTACAACTCATAGTGAACTCCATTAGGTTTCCAAGGCAGCAAGTCTTTTGTTTATTGTGATTTGGGTAAAAATTTACAGAGCAAATTCACTTTCCATATAGCAGTTCACATACACTTTGTCTCATGACACTGACTACTATTTACCCCAGTGCAACAGCTCCCC
>NW_006921607.1:6363572-6389443 GCF_000298275.1 Orycteropus afer afer | reverse complement strand
TATATATATGTGGAACTGTTCACTACAGATTAGTGAACACAGTGTATGTAGAACTGTTCACTACAGATTAGTAAGTAAGCACAAGTAAGCCCGAGCTTACTGTGTTTACTGTGTATTCTCTGTCAGGGATTGCTAATTTGAAAAAAGGCTTTGATTCTGTAGGAAGGTGCTATGGGGTTGGGAGAGGGACAGACACCAGCCATATCCAGAAGCAGAATCTTTGATGTTGTGAAAAAATGTGAAATTGTTTGCCACAGATTAAGTAAGCACAAGTAAGCCCATGCTTACCTTGCTTACTGGGTAATCTGACATTGCATATGCTCAAAGAGACATGTACAATATTCATAACAACAATATAAAAGAAGAAAGTTCAACAGGAAAAAGGATGAATAAATCTTACACGTTTCTACAAAGGAATACTATACAGCAATGAAAGGAATGGACTACAATTACATATATCAACATAAATGAGTCTCATAAAGATAATGTTGAATGTAAAAATCAAGCTGCAGAAGGATACATACCATACACTGTTTAGGTAAGGTAAAAAGCATCCAATACTATGATTCAGACTCATAGAGACACCTCCTTGGGTTTCCAAGGTGGTGTCACTACAGAAGTAGATTGCCCAACTTTCCTTCCGAGGAGTGGCTGGTGGGTTTGAACCACCAGCCTTCTGGTTAGCAGTCAAATGCCTTAGGCACTACGCCACCAGAGCTCCCAGAACATAATGTATGTAGGAAATAATATAAAGAAATACACGTGAATACACTAATAGCTACAATTTATTGAGTGCTTACTGTGAGCAAAGCATCGGGCTAACACATGCTGATCTGACTGAATTATCAATACCAGCCTGTAGAGAGATACTCCTAATACCCCCATTGCCCAAATGAAAAAACTGAGGCCTAGAGAGGTGAAGTACATTACCCAGTGGCACAAAGTGGTACTTTTTTAAGTAGTAAAAGTCTCATTTAATCCCATGGGACAGGAATTATTACCTCTAATTCAAGAAATCAGAACTGAGGCTGAGAGAGGTTCCAGGTCACAGAGAGACATGTGCCCATAGTGGGATTTGAAGCCAGGTGTCTTCTGGTTCCAAAGCTTGTGCTTTTTAACCAACATCTTGTCACATCCACAAAACATGGGACTATATGCCAACACACACACACGTGCACACACATACTCACCAGATGGAAAGGGGGAAGTCTCACGCATTGCTGAACCCCAAGCTCCCATCTCATCTTTAATATTATTTTTAACTGAGCCCTGAACTGAAAAGAGGGAACATTGCTCAAATCTAATCTAAATTTGCATATTTATTCAAGCTGTTGAACTAGAATGTTCAAATATTCTTCAGACAAAGATAATGACAGAGAATTCTACCCTCGCCCCTTCACTCTTGAATGTTTTAATTTGCTGAAGGTCATTAACCAAGCGGAGGGATTCTTCATCTTTATAAAGCAACTATAGAAGAATTTCCCAAGACTCCTGCCCTTTGCTTTCCTCCCCACTCCCAGCCAGGGTAGGGACTTGGACCAGCTGTGACGCTCCTTAACTCGGTGCCTTCCTTCAGGGTACACACCTTGTCAATGTTTGCAGCATGAAGGAAGGAGTGAGCTAGGTCCTGTGATATGTACATTTCACCCTCCAAGGACAGGGAGCTAGGCCTCATCCCTCGGGGGTCCCTGATTGGAAGCCTCATGCTCCTGACTGAGAAGTTGGAACTTTGCAGCAAGTCCAGTGATCCTGGGTATCTAAGCAGCCTGGCTGAGTGTCTCAGCCTCCAGATCCAGGTGGCCCTCATCTCATCTGGACCAGGCAGCGTGTGCTCCTCCCCCACAGCAAGGGGGGTGCCCTCTGAGGCGACTTGAGGGCCCTTGGGGAGACATGCGCCTTTCTAGAGCTTTATCATTTTTTCCATAACAGTCTCCTCCCTTCAAGGTGGAAAGTCCCAGCTGGTAGCTGTGGACATTCTCAATATGTTTTTGTTCTCTGCTCTGCCCCTAGCCCTGGCAGCATGGTGTAGAGCTAAGACACCTCCCTTTTTATACCAGCCTGCTCTTGACTTTTGGTACCACCTGATCGTGCAGTATATAGGACTCCTTAAGACCATGGGACTGGACTTCCTTGGTTTGAATCCCGGCTCTACTTGCTAGCTGTGCAACCTTGTGAAAGTACTGAACCTCTCTGGGCTGCAGTTTCTTCATCTGGAAACTGGCATGGCTTTAATTATCTTACCTGTTTTGAGGATTTAATGAATTGATGTCTGCAAAGCACTTACTATAATAGCTCGTGGTGATGTAACTGTTTGCTGTTGTTGTTGTCCTCATTATTATGGCCTCTCTTGGGGCCTCAGTTTCCCCAACTGGACAATTAAGAGAGCAGTCCTTGCCTGTCTATCAGCAACAGATCTGGATGTGAATCCTGACTACCCTTTCCTCCTGTGGAACCCTGGACAAATTTCTTGGGCTTCTTTTAGCCTTAATGGTCCATCTATCAAATGGCATTTATTAAAAGAGGATTGTAGTGGTGATGAAATGAGAAAATGCGGACCAAGCATGGAGCTTGGGTCTGGCACAGACAAAGAGCTAAAAAAAATTAAGAAAATAAAAAAAAAAAAATTACCATTTTTTTTCTTTTTTTAAATGGAACTTTCTCCTCCCTGTGTCCCTGGGAGGAGGACTGTGGTTTGCTCACATATTTTCCCAGCCATGTCAGGCTCACAGACTCCTAGAATCAAAGAGGTGAGGATGGGAAGGGCCACTTTACAGATCAGTTAATCAATTCATTCAACACGTATTGACTAATCACCTACTAGGAGCCAGGCACTGTTGTAGGTGCTGGGGACAGAGCAGCACGGAGGACCCTGCCTTCACAAGAGGAGCTTTCATTCCTGAGTGGGAGACAGACAATAAACATATGAGTGCATATGTATTTGATGCAAATGCAGGTTTAATCCTTTTATTTCACAGAGGGGGAAAGTGAAGCCCAAGGGAAGGGATTTTCATAAAGCCCTTTGTGTCACAGCACGGCAAGGACTCAGAAGCAGGCCTTCACCATCTCAGAACATCTCACCCTTAACAAGCCCTCTTAAGATTTGGTAATGAGAACCGACATCTGTTGAACCTTCTTGGACAATGGAAGCTTTTTAAGCACTTTACCCATCTTCAATCATTTATCCACAGCCTTATGGGGGATGAATGGGCAAGAATCTATTTTGTAGATGGGGAAAGGGGCAGAGAGAGATGTGGGGGAGCAGGGTTTGAACACAGACCCTCAATTGGATCAGGGCCCATGTCCCAAGGCACTCTGCTGTCCTGCCTCCACGCTGCATTCCCTTCCCTCAGTACAGTCTGCTCCAGACCTTTCTCTTTGCAGGGTCCCTTAATTTACAGATGGGGAAACTGAGGGCCAGAAAAGGAGAAGCTGCCCCGGGCCACACAGAGGGTGGAAGAAATAGTGCAGACCAGGATGGAGGGGAAGAGGGAGGAAAAGAGAAAAGTCTGGAGCAGACTGTACTGGGGGGAGGGAATGTAGTGTGGAGGCAGGAGAGCAACGTGACTTTTTGGGTTAGTGGTGCAGTGGTTAAGGCATTTGGCTACTAACTGAAAAGCCAGTGGTTCAAACCCACCGGCTGCTCCGTGGAAGAAAGATGAGGCAATCTGCTTTCACAAAGCCTTGCAGCCTTGGAAACCCAACAGGGGTCACGATGAGTTGGAATTGACTTGATGGCAGTGAGGTTTTTTGGTTTTTTTGGGGATTGGACCTTGCCTTGCTGCCCTGATTTTCAGCCTCTTGTCAGTGTGTGATTATTTTAATCCATTATCAGTTTCCAGTCACCTCCTGTAAGGAGCATCCCACTCTTTCTAGTCTACCAGCATCTCCCCAGAACCTGGCACTGCACCTTGCTCTTAGTATCCACTGCCATTGAGTCGACTCCAACTCATTGTAACCCTGTAGGACAGAGTAGAACTACTCCATAGGGCTTCTAAGACTGTAAATCTTTACAGAAGTAGACTGCCACATTTTTCTCCTGCAGAGCAGCTGGTGGGTTTGAACCACTGACCTTTTGGGTAGTGGCTGAGTACTTAACTACTGTGCCAGCAGGGCTCCTCTTGCCCTTAGTGTGCCCTCAATAAATATCTGTAGATGAAGGCAGGCAGGCATAATGGTGATTGTCCTCAGTCTTCTCCAAACCCCGTCCTGTGCTCTCTCCCAGCTCCTCTTTCTTTCTCAGCTCCTGTGCCTCCTCCCACCCTGCTTTCTCCCTCCCTCTTTCCCTCTCACCTCCCAGGGCAGGCTCCAGCCCTCCATCCGGCCTGCATTTTCCGGATTTGATATCATTTTTTCCACTCTCCCGGCTGCTGCCGGCTGCTTCTGCCAACTTTCCACAGCTATAGCCCCTCCCCCTCCCACCCGGACTGCAGGCCCAGATACTCAGCTTGGGGTACACCGTCCTTGTACCTTCCCCAGGCTGGGGTTGGGGGAACACGTGCCATCAGTGCCCCACTGGGATGACTCAGGGGTCATGGCTGGAGGATACGGTTCACCCGTGCCAGGCTAGGATCTCAGTGCCCGTGACTGGGACATGGCCCATGTGTGGGGCTGAGGTATCTGGGCGGGGAACTGGTTGGGGGCAAGGGTGTCAAGAGTCCGGGACATGATGGTCCAAGCCTTTTGCATCTTGTTCTTCCCTCAAAGAAGTGACAGCCTTCCCCTCAGGCTGGAAAATCCCGACCTGACCCCCAAGGCCCAGGTCCTCCCCCAGCCAGGCTGGGCCCATCACTGTCTCCTACCTCCCACACAGCCAAGCAGGTCCAAGGAGGAGGCTGGACTCTGGGATCTAGTCCTCACTGGCTGGGTGACCCCTTGGGGCTTTCTCTCTCTGAGTTTCATTTCCACATTCAGAAAATGAATGAGTTGGATTAAATTGGGGTCTAACCTGGGGATTAATGGGTTGGGTTTCAAGGAGTCCATGACCTCTTCTATGCAAAATTATGTTTGAAAGTTTATTTTCCCGACTGTGGATAAGTTAATGGAGCTCTGGTGGTGCAGTGCCTAAGGCACTTGACTGCTAACCAGAAGGTTGGCAGTTTAACCCCACTAGCCACTGCATGGAAGAAAGATGAGGCAATCTACTTCTGTAATGATTTACAGTCTTGGAAACCCAATGGGGGTCCTTATGAGTCAGAATTGACACAATGGCAGTGAGTTTGGTTTGGTTTGGTGGTGAACTTAAGGAGCCCTGGTGGTGCCGTGGTTAAGGCATTTGGCCACTAATCAAAAGGTCGGTGGTTCAAATTTACTAGCCACTGTGCGGGAGAAAGATGAGGCAGTCTGCTTCCATAAAGATTTGTAGATTTGGAAACCCTGAGAGTTGCTGTGAGTCAGAATTGACTCAATGACAGTGAGTTTGTTTTTTTTGGTAGGTGAGTTAAGCATAGACTCTGGTCAGACAAGCCTGGGTTGGAATTCTGGCGACTTCACTTGTAACAGCTGTATGAGCTTGGGCACATGGCTTCACCGTCCTGTGCTTCAGTTTCCTAATTAGTTAAACAGGGCCAATAGTGACACCATCTAGATGCTGGGAAGATTACATAATACTGATGACTATTTAGTACGCAGTCAGCTCCCAACAAGTGCCAGCTATGACCTTGGCAGGATGGATGCTGACCTTTCTTTGGGACAATATTTTGAGTCTATAATCCAAAAAAATGGGTCCATGAGAAACAGCGGGTCATCACACTGACCCATAATTTTTTGTGCCCCACTGTGTCTCTCTGGAAGATCTGAGGCAAGGAGTGTGTATTATTTACCTCCATACGCACTGGTTGGGAGAACGGCCTGAGCACACAATCGGTCCAATTGCTTTATTGATTGAACCTGACACTCAGACCAGCTAGTAAACCAGCCTGCAGCCAGTGAAGATGGGATAAGGCAGGAGGTGCACAAGCCCAAGGAGGAGTGAACTGGACATTCAGACAAGGGTATCCTTCTGATCCGCTTTATGGTGGAAGCTTTTGAGGATGGCCAGAGCACATGGCCAAGGAAGAATTTTTACAAAAAGTACCCATTGCGTAAACAACCCTACTCTGTGTCCAACTTGGGGCTTTAGGCCCCATACGCTGTTCAATTGCTCCTCCTCTTGGGGAGTTCCTGAGGCTGCGGGGAGGAAGTAAGGCCAAGATTAGGACTCTAGGCAACCACGCCTTTGCTCCTCCAAGGCGTCTGCAGAGCCCAGGATGCACCCCAGTGTCCAGTTAGGCTCGTGAGTGCCGGCAGCCTCAGAGCACTGCCAGGTTGTGGCAGGACTTGGAGCGGGCTTTGAGTGCCCGGCGGCGGGCGCTACGGGCTGTCAGGCGTTCCAGGAAGCGGCGAGCGCGCTGACCAAGGCTGGCCCGCCGTCTGGGCGCTGGCGGCTCCTGGGCCGCGCTCTCTCGGCGGCGCAGGCGCAGTTGGCGCACTACGCCTTCGAAGAGCTCTGCCACATTGTGCTGCAGCGTGGCTGACGTCTCGATGAACTTGCAGTCGAACACCACGGCGCAGGCGCGGCCCTCTGAGGGGCGGAGCCATAACCCAAAGGCAAAGATAGAGGGAGGAAGAGATGTATTCAGTCTGCATTTAAACACTTTCTCCTGTGTTCACGCGTGTGTTAGGTAGGCCTTGTGCCAGGTACCGGCCGCTCAGAGATAATTCCGACCCAGCTTTGAGGTGTTAGTTCACAGACTTGTGACTTATACTTGACCCAAGGCCTAGAAGGATGTGTGGGAGTCACCTCTGTGGTAGCAAAATAAAGCTGGGAAAGCAGGTAGGCTGGGACCAGGTAGGGAAGGGTCTTTAATGCTAGGTAAAGGATCTAATCTGCTATGCTTCGGAATTATCTGAGGAGCTTGTTAAAATGCAGATTCCTGGACCCACTCAGCGATTCTGATTCAGTAGGGCAGATTATCCAATAAACAATAAGCTTATTGTATTATGTAATCTTCCCAGCATCTAGATGGTGCCACTATTGGCCCTGTTTAACTAATTAGGAAACTGAAGCACAGGCCGGCAAGGCTCCGGGTTCTAGTCCTTACTGGCTGGTGACCCCATGAAAATGGCTTCCTTCTCTGGACCTCAGCTTTCACATTTGCAAGTTGAAGGAGTTATACTAATAATGGGGGCTGATTAAACTTTGAGAAATGTTGGTTCAGCTATTACCCTGTGGGTAGGGCTATTTATGTGCCCAAGATCATAGTTTACAGGTTTACTTGTGCTGATTTCCTAATCTGTAGCAAACAATTTCACATTTTTTCACCACATCAAAAATTCTGCTTCTAGGTATAGCTGGCATCTGTCTCTCTCCCAACCCCATTGTTGTTGTAGTTATGTGCCATCGAGTCAGACCTGACTCACAGCGACCCCTCCTTGGGTTGCCGAGGCAGTATCACTACGGAAGTAGATTGCCCAGCCTTCTTTCCAAGGAGTGGCAACCCCATAGCATCTCCTTACAGAACCAAAGCCTCTTTTCAAATGCACAATCCTTGACAGTGATGGAGTACCCAGTAAGCAAGGTAAGCACATGCATACTTGTGCTTTCTGATCTACAGTGAACAGTTATACGCATGCAGTTGCCCACTACAGATTAGGAAGTAAACACAACAAGCACCTTACCTTGCTTCTTGGGTAATCTGCCTGTGGAACCTGCATTTTAACAATACCCCCTGGAGATGATCTTGCAGTTTTTTGGGATGGCGGCCCACTGAGAATAGAGAGGCAGTGGTGGCTCGGTGGTGGAATTCTTCCTTTCCACGTGGGAGACCTGGGTTCAATTCCCAGCCAGTGCATCTGGCTGTTACTGGAGGCTTGCGTGTTGCTATGATGTTGACCAGGCTTCAGTGGAGCTTCCAGACTGAGAGGGACTAGGAAGAAAGACCTGGGGAGCTCCTTCTAAAACATCAGCCCATGAAAACCTTATGGATCACAGCAGTCTGGTCTTGTCCATAGGGACACCACGAGTCAGGGGCTGTTCACCTTCGTGAGTAACAACAATAGCCAATAAGTATGGTCTTCTATCTCCAGGATGCCACTGGGCTGTGAGGCAAGGCTCTGGGTTCTAGTCGTTACTGGCTGGTGACCCCATGAAAATGGCTTCCTTCTCTGGACCTCAGCTTTCACATTTGCAAGTTGAAGGAGTTATACTAATATGGGGGCTGATTAAACTTTGAGAAATGTTGGTTCAGCTATTACCCTGTGGGTAGGGCTATTTTAAGATCTTTATGGCTCCCATCTGACATCATATCAAACCTATTAAAATGTTTCCCATTCTGCTTTAAGCATAATTTACATATAACTTTAAAAAGTTTGGTTTGCAGTTGCTGGCTGACACAACGTTATGCATTTTAGATAATTAAAGCTTTGTGGATTTTGAATTTATAATTCTCACTGTTTTGGAGCCAATGACTATTTTTTTTTTTGGTAGGTCTCAGTGTAAGCCCTTAAAAAGCCTGCAGGCACTGGGCCTCTCATGTCTAGTGGATAAAGTGTTTCTAACCCAGGGCATGAGGGAGCTGTAGGGTATTTTTTTAAGCAAAGAAGAGACAAGGTCAGATCTGGTTTTGCAAAACCCTGGCAGCTGGTGAAGTGGACCAGTTAAGTGCAGATAGAGAAGTATGGGGGCTGGTTCAGGTTAGAGCGGGTCAGGGTAGGGCTGCAGCAGTGGGCACCGAGGGCGTGGAGTGTGGGATTAAGGGAGGTAGATGTGACAGGGCCTTGAGACTGGATTGGGGGCTGAGGGAAGAGGTAGGAACGATGGCTGTTTTTTTTTTTTTTTCAGGCTTAGGCAGTAGATGTGTGACCCTTATAAAGTCATTACCCAAGTGGTCCACGGGATAGGCACTGAGATGAAGAGGAGCGGTGACAGTGGGTCTTCGAGGAAGACAGAGGAGGAGATGGGCGAGGGGCTGGGGCAGGGTGAGGACTCACCTTCCACGGAGACTTCCCGGCAGCGCACCAGGTCAGCTTTGTTGCCCACGAGGATGATGGGCACGTGGTCAGCCTGATGCGTGCGTCGCAGTTGAATGCGGAGCTCGGAGGCGCTCTCGAAGCTGCCTCGGTCTGCGATGGAGTATACGATTACATAGGCGCTTCCCACCTGCAGACACAACTCCTGGCTCCAGCATTCATCCTGTGGAGGGGGGACCCCAGGCCATCTCCTCAGAGGATGCCTCGTCCCTGGCTGGGGAAAATGGGGCTGGGATGGTCTAATGGGCAGGGGGAGGCGGAGGTTTATACTTTGAACACGTTGAGGGACAGATTCTGCCGCAATTCCCAGTGTCACCTTGGGAAAGCCCTTCTCTGAGCCTCAGTTTCTCTGCTTGGAAAACTGGGCTAATGCCAGTGTCTCAGTGCATCACTCACCCCTTCATTCCTTCTACGGGCCGAGTACTGGGGACGACATTTACTTGCCCATGCTTTGCCTGCCTGCGAGGGAGGATGTGGTTTTGGCCGGTTCTATTTCTCTGTCAGTTTCTGAGGAGGGTTCTGCCTTCTCGGACAGTGTGGTTGGCCTTCTACAATGCAGCATGAAGGGGAGAGAGGAAGGGAGAGAAGTGAAGACAGGAGGTTCACTTCAGGGGGAGGCATTTTCCAGGGGAGTTTTGAAGAGAGGTGAAAGAGTAACTGTGGAGTGTAAGGAAAGGGGATGGGGAGGCAAGGGGCATTTTAAGAAGTAGGGGCCTTTCAAGCTGTGTACCCAAAGCAAGGAAAGAACTTGAGTAAGTTTGATATTTTATTTTACTGATTATCTGTGGTCAGGGAAAACACTGAGACTGGACCACCTGGGCGATGACTTTATTAAGTATTTTATTAAAACTCAGGTCCTGTCTTCCAAAAACTCATATAGTCTGGAAGGGGAGCCATGGAGATGGAGAATTATAATGCCATAAGTGCTGCTAAGTGGAATAAGCACATTAGGAGAGGCTAGGCACGTGGCTGGAGGAGTCAGGAGGGTGGGATAGGAGACCAGAAGAAGCCAACCTAGGAGAGAGTGGGAGATCTTCACAGGGGACTTGCAAGTTAGGCTTTAAAGGAAGAGCCAGCTGAACAGGAGAGAAGAGATTCCAGACAAAGGGCACAGCCAGAGTTAAGGGAAAGACCAAGAGTGGTTGGTAGGAGCGTCAGTTTTGAGAGCAGAAGCAGCCAGAAGAGCTTTCTGATAATCAAATAAGGTAAGTGGACATGACAAAACCATAAAAAAAAAAAAAAAAAAAAAGGACCAGGTTTGCTGGTCTGATAGAGCCTGGTGGAACCGCTGAGACTGTGGCCTCTAACTGCCCTTCAGGTCTAGAATTGAACCCACTCCTGTGGCTTCCAGCCAAACAAAAGACAGGCATATGAGCTGAACATTTACATAAGGTAGATACACTCCTTGGAGAGATCAATCTTGGAGAATAAAAGGGCTGTGTATGCACAGGGAGACAGCTCAGGGGGCAGGAGTGCGTGGAGGGAAGGACACATGGAAGGGAAGAGGTGGCTATGGGGAGGAAATGGGAAGAGAGCTGTTGCATTGTGGGAAACTGCAGTCAATGTCATGAGAGAAAGTATATATGAACTGCTGTATGGAAAGTGAATTTGCTCTTTAAACTTTCACCCAAATCACAATAAAATTAAAAAGAAAAAAAAAAAGGTAAGTGGATATGAAAGCATCAGATTCATGGTCAACATTATTGCCAAAGAGAGTAAGTTGTCAACAACCATATTAATCCATCTATAGGTCCGATAACCTTGCACTGAAGTCAGACAGAGATGGGTTCACATTCTGGCCTCATATGACTAAGGACAGGCTTCTTAGTCACAGTGGGCCTCAGTTTCCCTATATGTAGAGTGAGAGGATAGGTCTGGACCATTCTTCCTTAATTGCATAAATATTAATTCCACTCTGTACATGTTAGGCTCACAAAAACCAATCGATGCATGACTTGGTGGGTAAGAATCTCTTTGGATTGTGATTAAAATGACAGATTCCAAGACTCTACTTTTGGAGGTTGTGACTCATTCAGTTTAGTGGTCACCCAGACTGGGAAACTGCTGGATGAGCCAAAGGCCCACCCACTCTGTCAGATTCTCCCAGTCAGACATCAATGACTTCCCTCTGGCTCAGGATGGAAAGGATGGACACTTACTCCAATGAGGCTGCCATTGCACAGACCCTCTTCAGGAGCTACCTTCATAGCCATTGGTATGGCCCAGTTTCCCCATTTTACTGGTAGACAACCAAATGCTAGAGATGCCAAGGCCACACAGTAGCTGGGTCCAGAGTTCTAGTAGTACTTGTAGTCTTCCCATGTCTCCCCAATGGGACTCTTGGTCTCATCACTTTTCTTACTCACTAGATTGCCTCCTTGATGGCACATAACAACAACAACAACAACAACAGATTGCCTCCTAGGATTCTCAACTGCATCCAAAAATCAGACCCTTCCTCACCAGCCTGTGGGCTCCATGAGGGTAGGTGACATATCGACCTTAATCACTGCTGTGTCTACGGTCTCCTGGCCCAGGACAGACACTCAGCAAGTATTTCTGAATGAACAGAGGAGTGAAGGAGTGACACTTCAATGGGAGGTTCTGAGGGTGATGCCCCAAAGTAGGGACAGAGTGGTGGAGACCTAGTGCATACGTAGGTAGACAGGCTCTGGGGTCTTATAGACCTGGATTTGAATCTCACTTGCTATCTGAGAGCTTTGGACACATTATTTCATCTTCCTGAGCTTCTGGTAGAGGTCCTTGTGCTTGACTAATCAGGAGGTTGGTGGTTTGAACCTACCCAGTGGCACTATGGAAGAAAGGCCTGGGAATCTGCTCCCATAAAGATTACAGCCAAGAAAACCCTATGGAGTTCAGTTCTACTCTGTAACACGAGGTCACCATCAGCTGGAATAGACTCAATGGGTTTGGTTTTTGGTTTGAGCGTCAGTCTCCTCATGAGGAGAATGGGAATCAGAACACTCAGTGTATTGTGTTTTTGTTTTGACCAAGTATCAGAATATATGGCCAGTGCTTCACACAGGTGCTGGCACTTAGGAAGAAGGCGGTCCTAAATGTCAACTGCTGCTGTGAGAATCATTACCATCCTTGTTATGCTTGTCTGGACCCGGGTTTCTTTTCATCCTTGTTAAAAGGAATCGGCCACAGAGCTCCTTCATCCCTTCTCTGTGCTTGTCACTGACGCTGTCAGCCATCCTTGTCAATCACCAACACTGTCCTCCTACAGCCCACCCCGTGTGCAGGCATCCCTGGGTGTTAGGAGAGGGAGCCTGCCCCTCAGAAAGATGGGATCCCTGGTGAATTTTATGTCCTCTTTGCTTAGATCTATCTCCTCGAGGGTCTACAAGAAACATGTATTACCCATGTAACAAGAGAAAAGAAAACCCAAAGGAAAAGAAAGGAAAAGGGGCATATAGGGGCACGGCCCTCACTGCTGCCCTGTTCCTGCTCTGGAGGGGGCTGAGGAAGGACTGCATTCCCTTTGGTTTCCTTTTTTTACCAGCTACCTGTTATCATTATTTATAATTCTTCACCCACGTTCAGCATTTTTTCATGCTCCCGACATGCTGTGTGAAACTGCATGAGAACTTTGTAAAACCACTTCCTAAGGAAGGCAGGAATAACTGACCCATTTAGCAGATGTGAAAACTGAAGCCTAGAGTGGGTAAGTCAATTGCACAACTGGTAAGGAAAAGAAAGGGGTTCAACCTCAGGCATTTGGGTGTCAAATCCAGTGTTCCTTCCTCTTTACAATGTGGATGGGTCAGGTGGGAGGAGGGGGGCAATAAGGTGGGGGAGAAGCACATCCTAGCAAGGCCATAGGGAGGGGATCAGCAGAGATAGAAAAGGGGGTCAAGGTCATGGCTGGAAAGCTGCTTAGGAGCTGTGGGTTTTGGGGAGTGCTGGAGATGGCTCCCATTCCATCCCTGGTCTGTAGCATCCTGGGAGGGGTAAGTCATAGCACCTTGGACCGCCCTCCCCCCATGCCATACCAGTTTCTCCGCCTCCCAGGTGTCCACGACTACCAGCGTAGTGTCCTCCCCATCCACCGTCAGGGTCCTTTCGTACACGTCTTCTGCAAGTGAGGGAGGAGCCGGATCTCAGGGAGGAGGCCTGGGGAGAAAGCTCCCCTGCCTGATGGGAAGCTCCACCAGGAGCCCATGTCTCCCCAGCTGCCAGCACAGTACCTGGCACATAGTAGGCACTTAGAAAGCTTTCGTGGGCTTGCTTGAGTAAGTGTGGGGTGGTGGGGTTAAAGCTGGGTTGGCAGTTCTCCCAGGCCTGCTCTGGCCCTGACACTGTGCTTTATAGGCAGATTACATTACCTTCTCTGGGCCTCAGTGCCTCCCTTTGTAATGCACACAGGTGTCCATGTGCACACTTCTCATGGCTTCTCACTCTCAGAAGGGTCAAGTCTGGACAAAGGGCCTGGCTGGGGTGTCTCCACCTTCTTTCTCTCTGCTCTTAAATGTTCCCCTCCCCACCCACCTGATGCCCTCTAAGCCAGCTCTACAGGAGCCCATCTTCATTTCCTTAGTCAGGTCCCTGTACCCTGTCACCTCTCAGCTCATTCTTGGGAATAAAGGAACATAGGGCCCAGAACTTGGAGTCTGGGAGCTTCCATTGTGAGCAGGATCTTACTCTTGCTGCAGGCCGTGGTGGCCAGGGATAGGTGGTGGGAAATGGGGCTGGGAGTTTCTGAGCTGGGCAGAAGTCCACCATTCCCTGACACTCAAGAGACTCGTGGAACTCAGTATTGCTCCCTTTGTGACAGGGAAATAATATGCCTGTTATGCACAGGAAATTGGTAAACTCCTCCCTCACTATTCCAGGACTTCCCCTCCCCTGGACCACTGTGCACGCAGGCTGTGCTCTGTGCAACTCTTGGGATCACCACTCACTTCATAAAATATGTGATTGATGCCCCTTAGTGCAAGAGCTCTGGTGGCCTAGTGCCTAAGGCATTTCACTGCTAACCAGAAGGTTGGTAGGTCAAACCCACCAGCCACTCCCCAGAAGGGCCATCTACTTCCGTAAAGATTTACTGCCTGGGAAACTCCATGTGGGTCGCCATGATCTGATATCAACTCGGCGGTGGGTATGGTTTGGTTTGGCCCCTTAGTGCACGGCTCGTGCATCTGTGCAATGCATGATTTATTCAGCTGTTCTTGACAGCCCTGTGCCCTGGTGGCAGGGCTGTCCCTCCTTTGGCCCCACCCCAGCCCAGCTCACAGGTCCCCTACCTCCCAGGTGTTCGTGGAGGTCCCGCTCTTGCTTCCCTGCAAAGAGGCTGGCCAGGCTGGTCTTCCCTACACCAGGATCTCCGAGCAGCACCACACGGTAGAACGCTTCCCAGGAGGTTTCGGAGTCGCTGGATTCTGAGGACCAACTATTGGGGGCAGGTGAAGGGGTCCGTGCAGGAGGGTTCAGGGAGGCTGACTGGCCCAGCCGAGGATGCTGGGTTTCTGTGGAGGGCTCTGTGCACAGGAGGCCAGGCTGGTGGCCCCGGGGAGACAGGGGCAGCGGGGTGCTGGCTCTGCGACGCTGGGGGCTCTTAGCTTCCTGCTGGGTGTTTAATGTCATCCTGTGCGTGGGGGGTGCTTTGTTCTTTCCTTCCTTCCTTCCTTTCTTTTGCCAGCAAGGAGGAACGACGGATGAGCCAGGTGCCTGAGCCCCCTCCCTGGTAGGGTTCTGGTAAGCTTCCGGGACTGCTGCCTCCAGAGCCCCCTCTGTTCAAACGGGAAGAGGGGCCACCTCAGCTCCTTGTGGTGGGGTTTTCTGGCTTCAGGCCCAGGGAAAACCTGGGTCAGGCCCAGAGGGGTGAGGCCACAAGTTGTGAAGACACACATTTGTATGCACTCAGAGGCCAATTCCCATGCCTTGGGGATGATCCACCCCTGGATGACACGCAGACAGGCAGCAGCCAGGTGGGATGTGTGTACACACACACACACACACACATACATAGGGTACACAGAACCTCTCTCTCCCACTCATGACACTCACAACTGGCAGGTGCCCCAGGCCTGCTGAAAGACTCCGTTGCCTTGAATTACCCCCATCTTCCCCTTCCCCAGCGGTCTCTTCCACATGATGCCCATAGGGCTGGGGGTTTGGGGAGGGGAGATGGTGGGTGGTGGGTGAGGAGAGTAGGTGGTGGTTCGCTTCTGCTGCCCGATCCCACGCGGGCAGAGGAGGAGGCAGGGCGGGGTGGGTTGGTACCCCAGAGGGATAGGGGCCTGGGGGCTCCCTCTGGCTGTAACTCGAGCGCCCTGATGCCATGGGAACGGCGTGCCCGGCCCGCCCCCTGCGTGAAAAATTCAGGAGCGGCTGGAGCTACGGCCTGCAGCTGCTGTCGGGGGGCTGGGGTGCGAGCGGGTCGGGCCCCATGTTTGGCGACAGGACAGGGTCCTGGGTGTGTGTGTGAGGGAGCCCATGGGATCCGGGGACAAATGTGCCATTCCTGGAGTTTGGATCCGCTCTTCCCCAGCCAGAGGGTCCTGGTGTGAAGCCCCGATCTCGGGGGTTCCTTGTTCAAGATTACTCAACCCTCGGGGCTCCAGGTCCAAGGACTTTCAACCCCTGGGCGCGGGTTCGGGGCCACCGTTGCTCCTGACAGCCCGGAAGCTCCCTAGTGCAAGCACCTGGACAACTCACTTCAATTCGACTAACTTGGCAGCAGGTTGCGCGGGGCTTTACCTGGGCGTGGGGAGGGGTCCAGGGTCCCGGGCCGCCACCGCTGCAGCTTGCTCCTGGCTGTACCACCCGCCTCGGCGCACGGCCCCTCAGGCCTGTCCGGCCTCGCTGCTCCGGCCGGGGGAGGAGCCACCACCCCGGCCCGGCCAGCCCCGCCCATTAGGACAGCCCCGGGGTCTCCGCCCCAAGGCCTTGGCCACTCATTGACTTTTCTCAGAGTGCAGAGCTCAGCTGACCCGTGTCAAGTCTGATTTCCGGGCGGCGGGTGAGAGAGAAGAAGGATGGGGCTCCGAATTCCTGGGTCTAGGCCCCCCTCTGCATCCCGCATCTATCCACTCCATCACTGGTTCCGCACTCCCTTTTACCCTCATAATAACCACAGGGGCAACTTGCTGAATGCTCGGATTATCAGGTGCCACTCTCAAGGGGCGGATTCAGCAGTTCTGGAGCCCGGCTTTCAGCAATCTCCACCTTAAACAAGTGCCTCAAGTGGCAGTTTGTGGACCTACTTTGAAAAATTCCGCTCCGGATGGAGAATTACTTTGGGAATTAGCCTGGGGAAGGAGGGAGCTCAGGAAGTTTGCACTAAAGAGTTCTGAATATCTTATTTTGGAGTCATTCATTAATTCACCAAATACCCTCATAAAGGTAACTCACTGCCGTCGAGTGTTTTTCTACTCATAGCAACCCCTCCTTGGGTTTCCGAGGCGCTATCACTACGGAAGTAGATTGCCCCACCTGCCTTCCGAAGAGTGGCTGGCGGGTTTGAACCGCCAGCCTTCCGGTTACGCCTTAGGCACTATGCCACCAGAGCTCCTCTATAAGGGTAAGCACCAGTCATGTCCCCAGGGCTTTCCTGTGCTCTGCAAGACTGGCTGCCTCCTCTCGATGACTATTGCCTAGCACTTGCCCTGTGCCTGGCACGGTCCTGAGCAATTTGCCTGGACTGATAGCTCATTTGCTCTTCACACAAAGCTAAGAAGATGAGCAAGATGGGTTTAGTGGGTCCAGGGACTCAGGTCTTTTCCTCCAGGCCAGCCTTCCCTTCCCATCACAGTCCATGGCCTCTGATCTTCCCAGGTGCGTGGGAGGAGGAAAGAGACACTGTGATCTTGGTGTGGAGGAGAAGTGGCTGTAGGGACCTGATGATGTGGGCTACGGGTGGCACTAGGATCCTTGCTCTTTGGGTAGGAGGAGGGAACTCCTTTTAGGCCTTGAGGGATTGGGACACACATGTGTGTGGGACCCATGGAGACCAGGCTGTACCTGTAGGTGAGGCTCATTGGTCATGGCTGAGGGGGTCCAGGTGTCTAGCTGGGAACAACTCCCACAGCAGCCTGGCAGACTGGCTTGGCCCCCGCAGGGCTCAGGGCAAATGCCTGACCTCCTCATGCCTGATTTCCATCCTGGCCCACTGCTCTGAGCTTCCTAACCCCCCTGCAAGATGGGCTGTGAGCAGAGTAGCACCATTCATTGTGAGCAAGGTGACTTGGCTTCAAGTCCCTGTTCTGCAAGTCGGTTGCTGTTTGGCTCTGGACAAGTCACCTCCTCTCTTTGTGTATCTGTATTTGAAATCCACATCTGAACAGGTTACAACTTGACTTTTCTACAACCTCAGAGTTCAAACTTGGCGTTTATGCTCTGGCTCCTTCTATCTTTCACAGGGTCATTTCAGCTGCTCCTCTCAACAGATCCATTACTTTGGCTGTGCCTCACTCTTCCAGGCGCATTCTGGTCCTTCTGCCTGGAATGCCCTTTCACCTTTGTATCTTTGCCAGTGTAACTCAGATGCCTGTGTACCAGGCACTGGTCTAAACTCTGTACATATATGATCTCCATGTTTCTCAGGCTTTAGCAATGCATCAGAACTGCCTGGAAGGCTTTTAAACAAACCTTGCTGTGATAGCTCTGGTGGCATAATGCCTAAGGCATTTAACTGCCAACCAGAAGGCTGGAGGTTCTAAACCCACCAGCCCACTCCTTGGAAGGAAGAGTGGGCAATCTACTTCCGTAGACATACAGGCTCAGAAACCCAAGGAGGGGTCACTATGAGTTGGAACATACTTGATGGCATTGAGTTTTTTTTTTTTTTTTGGGGGGGGAGTTTTGCTGGGATAGGCAGGTCATCAGAGCTTCTGAATCAATAGGTTTGGGTTGGGGCTAGAGAATTTACATTTCTACCAAGTTCCAGGTGTTACTGATGGTGCTCATCTGGGAACATATTTTGAGAACCACATTTCATTTAAACCTCTAAGCAGTCCTACAAGGTAGGTACTATTACTACCCTCTCTTCAGAGTAGACCTAAATACAGGCTTGTTTGAATGGGTTATTGTGTCTGGTCTTGGCTCCTTGACATCAGGAAGGGAAACTTCCATTTACTGAGCTTTGCACGGAGAGATTGTGGCCTTCACTTCATAGATGACATCCTGGGGCTCAGAGAGGTTAAGCTACTTGCCTAAGGTCTCACAGCAATTAGGAGGAGATACTGAGATTGACTTAGATCTCTCTGAACTAAAAAAAAACCAGACTCCCTGCTGTCGAGTCAGAGCCAACTCCTAGTGACCTCTCCTTGGGTTTCCGAGGTGGTATCAGTACAGAAGTAGATTGCCCAGTCTTCCTTCCAAGGAGTGGCTGGTGGGTTTGAACCGCCAGCCTTCTGGTCAGCAGTCAAATACCTTAGGCACTATGCCACCAGATCTCTCTGGAGCCAAAGCTTTTTCCACCCTCCCAGGTGGAGAAGAGGTCCAGTTTCTGACCCCTGGTATTGCCTCAGGAAATTCTACCCCCAGCTTCAGAGCTCAGTAACCTCCCCAAGGGTGTGGTTGACTAGCTCTTCAATGCTGGCTAGGATCCAGCTACTGAGTTGGTACCACACCAGCTCAGACTCCCGCTTAGGTCTACTGCCCACCGCCTTCCTTTGATCTGCAGCCCAATAAAGGCTGGGTGGCAGACAGCAGAGCTCAGCACACTCCGTTAGTCACTGTGTTCTTCCCAGCGGCCTCCCCCTGTGCCCTGTGGCCATGACACAGCTGCTTCTGCTCACTGTGGCTCTCCTGGTCCTGAGTCATGTGCCGCCAGGTAACATCACCTGTGTGAGTGTGTGTGTGTAGTAATGAGGAATAGGCTCCCAGGTTCTGGAAGACAAAGGGGCCTGGACCAGTGTTTAAGCTCTGGCCCCACCTCTGACTTGCTGGGTGGCTTAGAGCAAATGGCTCCATGAGCCTGAGCCTCTGTTTCTTAATCTGTAAAATGGGATTCACTCAACAAAGAATCCATTATAACACTGGTTGGGTGCCCTGCTTGAGTGAGTGTTACAAAAATATTTACTACACGACTGGCACTGTTTCAATTGCTGGGGATCCAACAAAGGAAGAAAACGAAGTGCTTTCATGGAGCTGGCTTTTTGGATGGTGGAGACAGAAAATAAACAGATAAACACGTATAAGGTGGTGATAAGTGTTAAGAAGAAATAAAAGCAGGGCAAGGGGGTAGAGTGGCCTGTGCCTATGGGGGTTGATAGGGGTCTGGATGGGTGCTGTAAAGTAAGGCCTTGAAAAAGGAAAATTTGGAAAATTTCAAACATACATGAAAATAGAGGGAATAATATAATGAAAAGGTGAGTTTTTTTTTTTTTTTTTAACTTTATTATGGAAATATTTAAACCTATGCAAAAATGGAGATTAATGTAAAGAAGTATGTTTTTAAAAGAAACCTTTGTATTTTAGAGTGCTTCAAACATAAATGAAACTAGAAGGTAGAGTGTAAGGATATCCCCAACTTCAACAATTATCCACTTGGATCAATCCTGTTTCATTACTCACTGCCCCTCCTGCCTCCAGTGAATTATTTTGAAGTAAATCCTAGATGTCTTATTTTACATAAGGTGGGTGGGAGCAGAGATCTGAGTAACGTGAAGATAGTCAAAGGAAAACTGTTCCGGGCAGAGGGAGCAGCCAGGCCTAAGGCAGGGTGCTAGGCATGTTTGAGACGCAGTGAAGAGGCTTGTGGGCCTGGAGTGGGCAGCACAAGGAGGAAAGGGTGGGAGACAAGGTCAAAGACACGAGGAGGGGAGAGCAGACCCTGTAGGAAAAAATAACAGTATCTTGAAGTTGTTGGGAAGATCAAATGTGATGCTGTGTTACGAGTAGTTATTATACCCTTTCAGAAAAATGGAAGATGGGGGAACCCTTCCTCTGTCATTCTAGGAGGCCAGCATTGATCTAGTACTGAAATGACACACGATAATCCTAGGAAGGAAAATTACAGCCTAGTATCCCCCATGAATGTAGATGCAAAAATCCTCAACAAAGTATTAGCAGATTGAGTTCAACAATGTACAAAAGGAGTTATAGACCATAACCAAGTGAGTTATCCCAGATATGCAAGGCCGGTTCAATTGATGTTAAAAAGCAGTGTGGGGGCTGCGTCTGACTTCCTGTAACTTCATAGGAGAGAGGAGGATCAAGATCAACAGCCCAAGGCTGATTCCTAGGAAGCCAGGTCAGAGTGCCTCTACCCTACAACCTTTTTACCAATCAGGACACTAACATCCTTCCCATACCATTCTCTACTTCTCTGCTGGGGTCAGTAATTCATCACAGTGGCCGCACAGAACTCACACACAATACTCATGATTATGAAGTTTATTAGGGTAGTTGTTGCTGTTGTTGTTATGTGCCGTCAAGTCGGCCCCGACTCATAGTGACCCCTCCTTGGGTTTCCAAGGCAGTATCACTACGGAAGTAGATTGCCCACCCTTCCTTCCAAGGAGTGGCTGGTGGGTTTGAACCGCCAGCCTTCTGGTTAGCAGTCAAGTGCTTTAGCCACTATGCTACCAGAGCTCCTTATTAGGGTAGTAACAGATTACAATTCAGGATCAGGAACAGCTCAGGATACAATTTTTTGAAGGAGAGCCTCTCCTCAGTAGTGCCCCTAGACACACCTATCTTTGGCCCTCAGCCTGTCAGCCCCGCGGTCTCTGCCCTGCTTGGGTGAGTGTTACAAAGCTCTAACAGCTCTTCCTTCCTCTGCCAGAGGCACCCCAGTCCACCAGGGAACGTCCTGCCTAAAGGCACTCAGCTCTCTCACTCCATGCGCCGGGGAGCCCACTGTGCTGTCTGCCGATTCTGCTATGGTTGTTTCCCTAACGCTGCTTCTAGTGGTACTAGCCTGTTCTCACTTCCCCACACCCCACTCTAGTTGGCCACCACAGCACCCTGTTCATTTCTTTCAGGGTACCTTCCACAAATCCTACTTATTTTATTTATTTGCTTGGTTTTTATCTGCCTGCCCTGCTGGCTCGAAGCTCCTTGAGGGCATGGTCATTGCCATCTTGATCATTGTCTTCCATGTTTGTTGAATGAATAAATGAAGGAGTGGCTCCGCCCCATGCCACAGACCACAGACCAGAGAGCTAACTTGTGACCAATGGTCTAGCTAGTGATCTAACCTATGACCTGTGACCTAACCCTCTCTAGTCAAACCTATGACCAGTGGTCTAACCTATGGTATTCCTCTGTGTAGGGAGAAGTGAATTCAAACGGTGTTGGAAGGGCCAAGGGGCCTGCCGAAATTACTGTACCCGGCAGGAAGCCTACATGCACTTGTGCCCGGATGCCTCCCTGTGCTGTCTTGCCTACACACTCAAGCCTCCACCTGCCCCCAAAGGTGACTATTTTTCGTAGCTGGTTCTGGGGCTGGCACCCTTGCTATTCAATAAAACACATAGTACCTGGCTGTCTCCTCTTACTGCTTCCTGGGGGTGGACCCTGGATGAGGAAGTGGACACTGGGTGGGTAGAGGGAAGTGAGATGTCTGGGAGAGTGGGCAGTAATGACCATAGGAAATGGTTCTGGTCCTGGCTACATCACTTTCTTCTGCTCAACTCTGGAGAAGTTACTCAACCTGTGCACATCTTCTCAGTCTCCTCATCCATAAAAGGGGGCTAATTATAATTTTAGGAAATTAGGACTTGACAGAAGGACTGCAAAAAAGAAAGGTAGAGCTAACAAGCCCCTTGCATTTAGAATGAGATGTTGCAGTAAGGCATTTGACTTGAAAGGCAGACGTTCTTGGGAGTGAAAAGATTTTTCTGTGTTCCTTTATCTCCTATTTTAGCATTTCAAAAGTTTGCCTAGGTGGACAGGACCATAAGAAAATAAAGTTTTCATTTAAATAGGAAGGGGAGATAGAGAGGAAGTCTGCCTCTTCCCGGCCCAAGGCATTGTGGGGACAGGAAGTCAGAGAGAAGAGATAGCACATGGAAGGGAGGAGGTAGGCAGACATGCCTTCTAGTTACCCTGTCTCAATCGGGATTGTGGTTAGCTGAAAATAAACAGGAACTTGGACTTGCAGGGCATTATTTGGAGGTTGTTGTTGTTGTTATGTGCCGTCGAGTCGGCCCCGACTCATAGCGACCCCTCCTTGGGTTTCCGAGGCAGTATCACTACGGAAGTAGGATTGCCCAACCTTCCTTCCGAGGAGTGGCTGGTGGGTTTGAACCGCCAGCCTTCTGGTTAGCAGTCAAGTGCTTTAGCCACTGTGCTACCAGAGCTCCCTATTTGGAGGTAGGCAGGGCAAACATCTCTGGGATCCTCTTGGCCTTTCTCTCAGGGTCACAGTATAGCTACCAAACCTTCAGGGCTCAAGTTCTTGTTTAAAGCAGGAAGAAGGGGGTGGGGTGGTACCATCTAGTTACTCCCTTTATCAGGAAAACAAAAACTTTCCCTGGAACTCCCCTTAGCCCACTCCAGCCTTCATCTCATTGACCAGAACCAGGTGACATGACCACTCTGAGATGAAGGGGAGGTTTGGAAAGAAAGTATTCAGCTTTCCCTGTCTTTTATAAGAAGCTTGAGCTTGGGAGCAAGGGAGGTGGGGAGGACCATCAGTGTCTGCCCATGTCCTCCCTGGGATGAGCCCAGAAAGTTGGAGCTGTGTTGGATGAGTTGAGGTGAATGCCAAGGGCAGAAGAGCTCTTGCCCTGCTCTTTGAGACTTTCAGGGGAGAGAGCTGTTTAGCATGGACCTGGCTCTAGCCCAGGTAAGAGACGTGGATCCTGTACAGTCAGGTTGTGATACATTCAAAATGTGTCACATCAGAACAGGTGCTGATGAGGTGGCTGGAGCAGGGTATCTGCTGGGGCAAGTGTTGACCCTTTAGTTTCTGGTACGAGAGGGACCTGGGGTACGCCAGAGGTAACTGGGGGAGAAGAGGGGGTCCCTAAGGGGTTTGGGTGGCAGGTATTTGCCAACCAGGATAGAAGTATTGAATTATTTTAATAACAAAATGTTCCACCCGAGACATCAAGCTCAATTGGCATAACATACTATGCAAAACATTGTTCCATATCCTACTTTGGCAAGTAGTGACTGGGATCTTAAAAGCTTGCAAGTGGCCATCTGGATGCAATGATGGGTCTCTCTTCGTCCAGAGTAAAGAAGAAAGAAGGAAACCAAAGATGCATAGAAACAATTAGTCCAAGTGATGGTACACCATACGATCCTCAGCCTATACAACAATGAGACCAGAAGAACTAGATGGTGCCCAGCTACCACTGTCAACCATTCGGAGGGGGATCTATGTAGGAGATCCTGGACAGAGTGGAAGAACAATGTGGAACAAAACTCAAAATCATAAAAAGAAAAGAAAAGAAAAAAAAAAAAAAAAACAGGTTTGCTGGTCTGTTAGAGTCTGATGGAGCCCCTGAGACTATTGCGTCTAGCTGCCCTTTAGGTCTGGAATTGAACCCACTCTTGTGGCTTCCAGCCAAACAAAAGACAGGCATATGAGCTGAACATTTACATTAGATAGATACACTCTTAGAGAGATCAATCATGGGAGAATAGAAGGGCTGTGAATGCACAGAGAGACAGCTTGGGCCAGAGTGCATGAGAGGGAAGGACACAGGGAAGAGGTAACTATGGGGAGGAAGTGGGAGGGGAGCTGTTGCATTGTGGGAAATTGCAGTCAGTGTCATGAGACAAAGTGTATGTGAGCTTCTATATGGAAAGTGAGTTTGCTCTGTAAACTTTCACCTAAATCAAAATAAAAATTAAAAAAAAAAAAATTCCACATAAGTATCAGTCCTGCTTCAGAACCTCCCTCAGTTTCTACCTGGTCTGGATGTTGAGCTGAGAGCCAGTGGGACTGATTTAGGGCCCACTGTGCAGGAAATGAGCTAAGTTTGGTGGTCTGGAGCCTAGAAGAGGATAGGTAAGACCCCAGAGAGGTCAGCAGAGCCACAGAGAGATGAAGTGAGGTGACCATAACCTGGTATTACCACTAGGCCTCTGTGAGTCAGAGAGAGGTCCCAGCTGTACACCAGCAACTGGCCTGGAAGCCAGTGGACACTCCCAGTGGCAGCCCCAAGCCACTCAGGCCCCGGCAGTTCCCAGCCAGCTCCAGACCCTCAAGTCTCCTCAGCCTTACCCCAACCACCATATTTGGAGGAGCAGGGGGGCGGAGAGGAGGAATTTGAAAGACCAGAGACTGCACCCTTCAAACTCATGAAACCTCAAGAGAATGCCTGATTTGTTGAATTGGACCGAGTTTTAAACTGATTGAACTAAATTTAGTTCTGCACCCTGAACCCCTCCCCCTTCAGTTGTTTTAGAAGGAATCTCTTCTTTCTGTTCTTTTTCCTCCTTCTTCATAAAACTTCAGACTTACAGAAAAGCTGCAAGAATAGTACAAATAATTTCTATATACTCTTCAACCAGTTTTCCCAAATATTAACATTTTATCACATTTATCTTTCTCTCCACACATACACACACAAACACACACCCACACCCACACACATACTTTCCATATTTTCTGAACTGTTTGATAGTAAGTCATAGGCATGATGCCATCTTATACCTAAATTCTGCGGTTGATTTTTCCTAAAAACAAAGGCAATTTCTGATATAGCCACAGCACAGTTATGAAAGTCATGAAACCAACATTGATAAAATAGTTGTCTAATCCTCAGACCACCCTCACATTTCACCAGCTACTCCAGCGAAGACCATTACAACAAAAGAAAATTCCCAGATCCCTCATTGCATTCGGTGGTCACATTTCTTTGATCCTCTTTGTTCTGGAGCGGTCCCTCAGTCTTTCATGACACTGACACTGTTTCTCAAAGAGTCCAGGCCAGTTACTCTGTGGGACGTCCCACAGTCTGAGCTTATCCGATGTTTCTTCAGGATTGGGTTCAGCTAATGGATGTTTGCCAGGGATGCTGCTGAGTGATGCTGTGTCCTCTCAGCTCATCATGTCAGAGGCAGCCACTGGCTTTCTAAGGGCTAAAGCCAAGACGAAACAGACCAGAGTTTTCTGAAACTCACACCTTGCACATGCATGGCCGTTTCCCACCCAGTATCCAAACAGACCTTCATCTGAGGATTCCTCCAACCTTCTAAGTAATAAGTAAAGGTGGAGACCTTGAGCGGGCACAAATGATTTAGCTCTTGAATATTGATTGAAAGGTTGGAGGTTCAAGTTCATCCCAAGGTGCCACAGAAGACAGACTTGGGGATGTGTTTCTGAAACCCTATGTAGGACAGTTCTATTCCACAACACATGGGGTTGCCATTAGTTGGAATTAACTCAATGGCAACTAGTTTGGTTTTCAGTAAGAAGAACACACCCAACAAGTCAAGGGGACAAAGAAATTCTAGGGTGGAAGATACTTCAAGATACCTCACAGGAGAGGCTCCCAAGCCCAGAGAGGGAGAGTGACTTGTCCAATGTCATAGAGTCCCCAAAGGACAGAGTCAAATCTTGGACTTTAAAGTGCACCCCCATTTGTACTTTTAAAATAACCTTTTTTTCCCCTAATTATAAATATGTTTATTGGAGAAAACTTAGAAAACAGAGAAGCACTAATAGGAAAACAGAAATCATCAAGTATTTTCTACCCAGAAATATCAACAAATAAAAATATGTAAAATGCGATTTTAAAAATACAGTGGAATCGTTCTGTACATATTGTTCACATTGTGTTGTGTGTCCTGTTTTCTTTGCTTGTCAATATGTCATGAAAATTTCCATATGTGTTTATATATTCTTCCAAAACAAGATTTTTTAGCACTAAAAAGCCTCCTGAAAGTTCTTTAAAAATTTCCAAGTTTTATTACTTGGGTAATATGTTTAGGAC
>NW_006921607.1:6361604-6362872 GCF_000298275.1 Orycteropus afer afer | reverse complement strand
AGAGTGTCCAGTGGAATTGCTTATTATTCCAAGGTCAAGTTTAAGCCTGAGAGCCAGGCAACAATCACAACTTACCCTGGAAGATCACTCAGGAAGGCGCCTTGTCAGAGATGGACATACACAGTGACTTTTCCTCCACTAATGGAATACATCCCTTTTCTCTGGTGATGCAGACGTTTGTGTCTAGGGGCTGTTTTCATGAAAAATAAATATCTTTCCACAATGGAATCACAACACAGTGCTTTCCCCGCGTGAACTGAGACAATATCCATCTCTCTCTCACTCCGACACTGGCTCAAGGAAGGACTGCTCTGAATTATTTGGAATGTTATTCCTCATATTTGCAATACAAATAATTGACAAAGGACTTGGATCCAGAATATATAAAGAACTCCTCCAAATCAATAAGAAAAAGACAAAAATCCAGTTATATGGTAGGCAAATATTTAAACATATACTTTACAAAAGAAAGTACACAGATGGCCAGTAAACCCATGCAAAGATGGTTAGCCTCATTTGTGAAAATGGCGTAAACTATAAAAACAGCATGGCAGCACCATCAGACCTCCTTGACTGATTTCACAATGGGGGAAAACCAAAAAATAAAGCAAACTCACTCTGTCAAGTCAGATCTGACTCACAGTGACCCCTTCTTGTGTTTCCGAGGCAGTATCACTGTGGAAGTAGATTGCCTGACCTTCACAGTGGGAGAGGAGAATCTTATTGGCATCAACAGCCCAAGGCTGATTGCTGTGAGGTAGAGAGGTCAGACTTATCTCCACCATCCAACCTTTCTACCAATCTGACACCACCCACGGCACTCTCTATTTCTCTTCTGGGTTCAATAATTTGTTACAATGACCACACAGAACTCACAGTTATGGGGTTTATTGCGAGAAGTAACAGGTTACAATTCAGGATCAGGAACGACTAGGATTTGGTTCTTCAGGCAGGACAGCTTCTCAGCCATGCCCCCAGGCAGGCCCCTCTCTCTCTTTTGGCCTCTTGGCCTCTTGGGCCAGCCTCGCCCTGCTTGGGGCAGTGTTACAAAGCTCTTTAGCTCTGCCAAAAAGGGCCTGGAGCCTCCCTGCTGCGCCAGTAAGCCTCAATCTGAAGGTGCTCACCTGTATTGCTCCGTTGCTAGGCATGCCCACTGTAGCTGCCTCACTCTTGTGGGCTAGGCAGCCCGCTGTGCATTCTTGTGCCAGTCTCCTTGTTCTGTTGCCTCTGATGCCACTGTTTCTATGCCACTGCTTCTCATCATGTCT
>NW_006921607.1:6336746-6340722 GCF_000298275.1 Orycteropus afer afer | reverse complement strand
GGTGGCATCTATTGAGAGTCACCATATTGAAAATTACAATGAAGAAGTATTGAAATTAAAAATGAAATATTGTAATTATAAATGCTATAATTAAAATATTACTGCAAAACAAAACAACCACAAAGAATTCTTAGTTCTTGCACATAGGTGCAAGGAAAATTTTGGGATTTCAAAACAGCATTTTATTAGATGATAATAAGCTTACAGAGATTAACAACATAATCAAAGAGAAGTAGTAAGAAGTCAATAGAGTGACCAAGAACAACTGAGTTAATCTCTCAAAGTGAACATGGCTATATCCTAAATCTTCAAGACGTTAGATTCTAGAAGCCCAAGAGAACCTAAGAACACCTTTCTTTAGCTGTCAAAATAAAGATGTCACCACATGTCTTGTCGTTTCTGGAAAATTCCACTGCACAATTGTGAGAGAATGCAATTGAAAAAGGCAAATCTTACTATTCAGAACATAGTTTTAACCTCACAGACCCCATGAACGGGGACCTCCTGAAACTGCTGGGGTAGGTTACCAGACAGACACAGGGATCAGCCAGAGCTGTTCCAATGGAGCTCAGGACTCTGCAGGGTCAGGCTCTGGGTAGCTTCGTCTGCCTTTCGTGGCTCAGGCTTCAAGACCCTTGAAATAACCACGGCTTTTCTTTCGGCTGGTACTTGGGCTTCACGCAGCAGAATTTGTTATTCGTGCAGTAAACGTAGATCTTTTCCTTCCTGAAGCATTTACGACGGCATTTCCCATGAAGATTCCAGCATTTTTGGGTGCAGCCTGATACAAAGAGGAAAGAAGGGAGCCAGTGTTAGTCCTAAGGAGAGTGAGGTCCTGGATTTGACAGGTTTGTGAAAGGATTAAAATGGGCTTGATGGAGGGTCTCCAGTTGCCTTTGCCTTCAACTCTGGCTTTACTCTTCCCATTCTTCTTTTTTTTTTTTAATTGTGATAAAATACTGTTGTAGTGAAAAAATTACAAGTCTGTTTAAAGTAAAAACCAAGAGATTTTTTAAAAATTGCAATTTGAGTAAAAGTTTACAGAGCAAATTCATTTTTCATGCAGCAGTTCATACACATTTTGTTTTATGACATAAATTGTAATCCCCACAATGTAACAGCTCTCTTCCCACTTCCTCCCTGTGGTTACCTTTCCCCTGTGTCCTTCTTTCCTCTGCATTCCTGCCCCCTGAGCTAACTCCCTGTGCAAATGCTGCCCTTCTGATCTCCCGTGGTTGGTTGTTCTAAGGAGTGTACCCACCTGGTGTAAATATTCACCTTACATGCTTGTCTATTGTTTGGCTGGACGCTGTCAGAATGAGTCCAGCTCCAAGCCTGAAGAGTGAAGAGCAACAAGGGGCCATAGTCTTGGGGGTTTCATGTCTCTATCAGACCAGTAAGCCTGTTTTTTTTTTTTTTTTAGTTTTGTTCCACATTTCTCTCTCACCCTATCCAGGATCTCCTGTACTGATCCCTTTCAAAGTGGTTGGCAGTGGTAGCCAGGCACCGCCATCTAGTTCTTCTGGTCTCAGAGTCAAGTAGGTTGAGGTCCACCAGTCCCTTGGACTAATTCTTTCATTGCATCTTTGGAAAAACCAAGAGTTTTACTAATGGCAAAAGGGTGTTTTGCAAAAGGAGGAAACACAGGGTGAAGAAGCCCTTGACAATGAGCTCCAATGAGCTACAGTTTACAGAGGTTGATAAAGGCAAAAACTGTAAGTCCGGGGGTAAAGCCAGGGTGTCTAGGACTGGTTAACACAACGTTGCAGGTGCTGGGGTCTTGGTTGACTAGTTCTGCAGGGATTGCTCTCTCTTGTCAGAATGGCCTCAGGTGACAAGATTTTGGCTGACCATTAAGATCACATGTTTCCTGGCATCTAGACATCTGTCGCCTGTGTTAAGCTGAGTTGCTTTAGGACTGTGACTGTTAGTTCTATTGAAATCTAAAAGAAAAGAATCTGTGGAGGAACAGGATGGTTAAAAGTAAAAATGCTAAGAATTCTAATGCTTGAGGCACATCTGGATCACGCACCTGGCCAAGTCATCAGTGGCCTGCCATGGTGCCTGCTGATCTCGGGACTGTGCCATTTTACTTGTTGATCTTGGGTTTGTCAGCCTCAGCAGCCAGCAGCTGCCTGAGTTAAGAGGATTGGGCTGGGAGCAAGAGGCAGAGCTAAAACCCCTAGAACTGACACTCTGAACTCAGACTTCTAGCTTCCTAAACTGCAAGAGAATAAATCCTTGTTTGTTAAAACCACCCACTTGTGGTATTTTGTTATAATAACTCTGGAGAACCAATATATCGCCCCAAATGGAAACTCCACATTCATCAGGCAGTCACTCATTCACTCCCACTCTCTCTGGATGGTGCAAATGGTTAAGCACTTGATGACTACCCAAAATGTTGGTGGTTCAAACCCACTCAGAGGCTCCTCAAAAGACAGGCGTGGTGGTTTGGTTCTGAAAGTTCGTGCAGGAGGTCATATGGGGTTGTCATGAGTTGTAATCCACTCCAGAGCAACTAGCAACATCCACCTCTCTTACTCCCTCAGGCCCTGGCAGCCACATTCTGTCCTCTGTCCTTGTAGATTCCCCCATTCTGGATATTTCATACAAATGGGAAACATATAATATGTAACCTTTTGAGGTTTTATTTAGTTAGTTAGTTTCACTTAGCTTAGTTTTCAAGGTTCATCTGTACTGTTTTTGATACCTCCCCCAGCTCCATAATCCTGACTAACTGACAAACTACAAGACTTGCAAAAACAGTTCTCAAAAAAAATTTTGTCTTTTTTTTGGGGGGGGGAATGGGATTGTACCAATGACCCTGAGCAAAAAACCCCACAAGTTTTGTAGTAGGTAAAGGCATATAGATCAATGGAATGGAAGAGAGAACCTGTAAATTGATCCACATCTATGTTTTCAACAAAGGTACCAAGGTAATTCAAAGGGGAAAGCAGTGATGCCAGCCCATCTATGTACCTTACCTCTCCCTGTGCAAAAAATCACCTTGAAATGGATCACGGTCCTAAATATAAGAGCTAAAGCAATAAAAATTCTAGACGAAAACATGGAAAATCTTTCTGATCTTGGGTTAGGCAAATTTTTTTTTCCATTGAAATTTTTCTTAATTGTGGTAAATATATAATATATATAATAAAATATGTGCCATTTCTATAAAAGATTTTTCAGATCCGATGCAAGAAGCATGGGCCACAATAGAAAAAATGGATACACCGAACTTCTTCAAAACTAAAAGATCTTGCCCTTCGAAAGACACTGTTAAGTAAGTCAAAAGGCAATTTGTAGACTGGAAGAAAATATTTACAAAACACATCCCATAGATCAAGAGGGCAGGATGTGTGTGTGTGTGTGTACACACACACATGCAATGGGAAGGAAGGACCAAGGGAAGGGGTGGAAACAGGAGAAAGTGGGGATTGCAGTGACTGTCACAAAATAGAATGTGTCTGGATTGTCGAATGGAAAACCAACTTGCTCTGCAAACTTCCATCCAAATCACAATTTAGAAAAATTTAAAAACCCTTCATATCTTAAAAAGAACTTTAATCCAGAATACAGCTGAGCAAACCATCTGACTGAAAGTGGGCACTTCACCAAGGAAGATAGATTATATTTGGTAGATAAGCACATGAAAATACACCCATCATTAGTCAATGAGTAAAAGATGGCTTCCATGCATGTGTCTAGGTTGTTTACTTCTTTATAGCAAGCTGAGGTCTGTTAGCCCAAAAAGCCTATGGATGCCAAACTTAAATTTTCACACATCCAATTATTTTAAAAATAAGCCAACAAAGCAGACTTTTAGCCACTTAGAACCTGCCTGCTTCATATACCTCACAAAACTGCACCTTACTTCTAGCTCTCCAAAAAAAATTCACTGCCATTAGGTTGATTCTGACTCATAGTGACACCCATTGGAAATCTGAAGCTGTAAATCTTTTTTTTTTTTTTT
>NW_006921607.1:6335374-6336444 GCF_000298275.1 Orycteropus afer afer | reverse complement strand
CCATGATTGGTCTCTCCAAGGAGTGTATCTACCTAATGTAAATGTTCAGCTCATATGCCTGTCTTTTGTTTGGCTGGAAGCCACAGGAATGGCTTCAATTCCAGACGTGAAGGGCAGCTAGGGGCCATAACCTCAGTGGTTTCATCAGGCTCTATCAGACCAGCAAAGCTGGTCCTTCTTTTTTTTTAAATGATTTTGAGTTTTGTTCCACATTATTCTCCCACTCTATCCAGGATCTCCTACATAGATCCCTCTCTGAATGGTTGACAGTGGTACTGAAGCTCTAAATTTTTACAGAGGCGGACTGCTTCATCTTTTCTTCCACAGAGCAGCTCATGGGTTCGAACCACTGAATTTTTGCTTAGCAGCCCAATGCCTTAACCACTATACCACCAGAGCTCCTAGACAAGGTAAAATCTTATCATGATAAGGACTCAAAGGTACTGCTGTTCTTTGGAGATCTCTGACCCAGAGACCCCCTACTGTGCTGCAAAAGGACATCGACATAAGCCCCCCTTTTCTCTCCTTTCCCCTCAGTTCCTTGCCCCTTCCCCTTCTTCCCCTTCTGATGACCTAGGAGCAATGGCCAATTTAGTAGTGCAGGATATCTCTAGCATCTACGTCTAGACTGTAGTTTTGCAATACCTTTCCCCATTACAAGATCAGGGCTCAGGGCTTCATGAAGAAACAGCAAATTCAAGATCTGGGGCAAGATGGACAAGGGGAGCCTGGAATATCTCATCACAGCAGGTAGCAAGTGTGAACAGTGAATTGCTATTGCTAATTAACAGGATGACTGAAGGGCTGAGAACCTGTTTTCTCAGATTCTGACTGTCAGAAACTTTGTATTGAAATCGTATCAGCAAGAGTAGAACATCACATTTCTTCCCTGGAAGAACAGAGCCTTTCAACACAAAAGCAGCCTTGATTTCAGAGCCAGCTCAGGGCTTCAGATAAGGGGTTTTTGGGTCAAATTCCACATCTATCTTAATTTTGTAGTTTCCAAGGGAAAGGGACCCTGCATGTGCTTCTCAGCCCCAGCCTGATGGTAATCCCTTCAACTGAGCCTT
>NW_006921607.1:6318163-6334989 GCF_000298275.1 Orycteropus afer afer | reverse complement strand
AGGTTTGAACTGCCAGCCTTCTGGTTAGCAGTCAAGTGCCGTAGGCACTACGCTACCAGAGCTCCCATTACCCCATATATTACAGAGCAGAACTTCTCCATAGGGTTTTCATGGCTGTAGTCTTAGGGAAGCAGATGATTAGGCCTATCTTCCATGGTACCACTAGGTGGGTTTGAACTGCCGACCTTTAGGTTAGTAATCTAGCACAAACCATTTCACTACCCAGAGACCTTTCAAAGACTATCAGGACTATGTGAAATGAGTTTCAGGAGCCATATTAAAGATATTTCACTAGTCAACGGTGGGACAATTTGAGTTTCAATCAGAGTTAAGAATTGTAATGAGTGAGAACTCATCAAATACATTTACATTCATGAATTTATAATTATATTAAAAACTAATTTGTCACCTTTGGAGGACAATAGGAAAATAAAGTATCTTGCAGATTCATAAATAAAGAAAAATCGCTAAGCATTTATTCTGTCTTTCCTGGTTGAACTGTATTGCTGAATAACCAAATAGTAGACTATAAGGAATGTCTTTTTTACGGAACTGTTCCAGCTAACTACTGAAGAAAACATAAAAGATTATCACCAGTTTGCAATCCCCAAAGAAATAATTTGAGGAAATTCAATCACATCCTGACCCTGTGGAAAACCAAAAACCAAACCCACGGCCACTGAGTCGATTCCAACTCATAGTAACCCCCATTGGGTTTCCAAGGTGGGGTAAATCTTTATGGAAGTAGATTGCCTGGTCTTCCTTCCATTCGATGGCTGGTGGGTTTGAACAACCAACCTTCTGGTTAGCAGCCAATGCCTTAAGGTAGTTCCGCTCCAAGGCATATACACAAAAGAATTAAAAGCAGGAAATCAGACAGATGCATGTGCATTGTAGCATTATTCACAATAGCCAAAAGGTGGAAATAACCTAAATGTTCATCAACAAGTGAATAGATACACAAAATGTGGAATATACATTCAATGGAATATTACTCAGCCATAAAGAAAAATGAATGCCACAACAGGGATGAATCTTAAAACATTAAGCTGAGTGAAATAAATCAGTCACAAAAGGACAACTGTTGTATGATCCCACTGATGTGAAATATCTACAACAGGCAAGTATGTAAAGTTTATTAGTGGTAACTAAGGAGTTCTGGTGGGATCTCTCGTGGTGGAGTGCCTAAGGCATTTGACTGCTAACCAGAAGTCTGGAGGTTCAAACCCACCAGCCACTCCTCGGAAGGAAGGTTGGCCAATCTACTTCCGTAGTGATACCGCCTCAGAAACCCAAGGAGGGGTGGCTATGAGTTGGATCCCATTAGAAGGCAGTGGGTTTGGTTTTGTTTGGTTTAAGGAGTTCTGGTGGGGTTATAGTTAAAGTATTGGACTGCTAATTAAAATGTCAGTGGTTTGAACCTGCCAGGCATTCTCTGGGAGAAAGATGAGGCAATCTGCTTCCCTTAAGATTTTTAGACCTGGAAACCCTATAAGGCAGTTCTGCTCCGCCCCAGGGAGTGGCTATGAGGTGGAATAGACTCAAGGGCAGTGGGTTTAGTTTTGGTTTTAGTGGTTACTAGGAGGCAGGTAGAACGGAAAACACAATACTTAGGGGACACCGAGCTTCTGTGAAAGGTGGTGGAGACACCGAGCTTCTGTGAAAGGTGATGGAAAGGTTTGAGAATGGTTGAGGGTGATAATTGAACAACTTGATGAACATAACTGATGTCACTGAACGTGTGAAGATTGCTGAAATGGCAAATGTTTTGCTACCTATACACTAACCATGAAAACCACAAAACCAAACCTGCTACGGAAGCAGTTTGCCAGGGCTTTCTTCTTCAGAGCTGCTGGGTGGGATTGAACCACCAATCTTTGTGTTAGTGGCTGACTGGCACCCAGGGTCCTTTATATTTACCACACAAACATCCACACAATCTCAGGGTGGGCAGAAGTGTCTGCTAGATGCCCAGGAGAAGGTGGGGAGCTGGTGCTCAGTTAGTGGAATGGGCAGTGACCAGGGCCCTTCTCGGCTTAGACCTTTCCATGGCTCCCTCACCTAGCATTCAAAACCATCGAGCCCAGGACTCAAATCCTTTGCCAGCTGCTGTCCTAACTGACTCCTCTATTTTATGCCGGTTCCCTGAAGGTGTCATGCTCGTTCCCCCATCTGGGCCTTTGCATAAATTAATCTCTCTGCCTGGGACACCTTTCCTAGTTCTACCTCCTCTGCCCCTTCTCATATCTACTCATTTCTCAGGACTCAAGACCTGTCCCCCCTTCCCCAGGAGACTTCTCCGGCTTTCAGGCTGGGTTGGTCCCTCCTGGGCACACCCTAGGCCCCTAGCTTCCCTCTATCACAGCTCAGGTCACCCTGTTTCCACAGTGCACTCCCCCAGGGCCATGTCATTTTTTTCTGTGAGCTCAGCTCCCAGCACGGGGTCTGACAGAGCCAGCAATAGCAAATATGAGAATTTTTCTCCTGTTAAGGCAGCCGCACTCTTCACAAAGCCTAGATAATTCTCAGGATGATTTTGCAAAAGGGCCACTATTACCCTCACCTTTTTCCTGCTTCTCCTGTCCCCACCCCCTTCCACTCTTCTGCTAGGCCACCTTTGCAAGCTCCCTGGAGCTGAGCAGAAGATGGCGGGGATGGCTCAGTAAGCAGGTCTGGACATTGCAGCTCGGATCAAAGATCTGGCACCTGCTGTTGGTGAAGGCAGCTTCAGGGTGCCAGGTAGGTCCTCCTCCATGTGGCTCTGAATGGTGACCTCATGTTGCCTGGCAGCCTGACCCCAACCTTCGGGATTCTCTGGCCAGGCCACAGTCGCCACACCCTGCCCGTCCTCTGAAGATGCCCAGGTTACCTGGAGTGAGCTGGGACATGAGCAGCAGCATAGCAAATGTCAGCAGAAGGAGCCTCATGGTTGGAGGTGGCCCAAGGTGAGGTCGCAAGTCCGATGCAAGGACAAGGCAAATGGGGGAGAGCTTTGGTCTCTCTGGCTCCTGTTGCCTCTGAGCGACTGGAACACTCACCACCCGCACGTGCCCTCAGCTGCCCCCGGGCACAGCTCCACCCCCTCGAGCCCACAGCTTGGAGGCACACACCCCTGAGCTGACATGTCTCCCTTCCACCATTTAGCAAGGAGAGGTCTCACAAAGCTAGCCGAGTCTATTTAAAAAGCAAAGTCAGACTATATCATGACCTGACTTAAAAGTTCTTCCACCCAGTTCTAAACCCCTGGACCTAAGGAACCACAAGGCATCTCCTCGACTCCTGCACCCCATGTACCCGATTCCAGAAATATCTTGAAGTGGTGAGGATCATTCAAGTGTTCCGAGGGAGAATATTAAGGCTTTGTATTAACAAGAGCAAATATTTGTGCTTTGCTCATACAAAACCCACTGCCATTGAGTCTAGTCCAACTCACAGCAACCCCATAGGGCAGAGTAGAACTGCCCCAGAGGGTTTCCAAGGCTGTAAATCTTTATGGAAGCAGACTGCCTCATCTTTCTTCTATGGAGCATATGATGGGTTTGGCCTGTCAACCTTTTGGTTAGCAGTCCAATGCTTTAACCACAGAGCCACCAGAGCTCCTTTGCCTGTACAAAGAGCAGGCCAAGAGGACCTAGGGTCTGCAAGGGCCATACAGCACATTGGGTGTTGCTATTGAGAGCAGAGGCCTTGGACCCAAGTGTGAATTAGATGATTTCCTCACTCAATAAATATTGTTGAGTAGATTGCATGTGCCAGGCACTGTGATACGTGCTGGAGACAATGCAGTGAACAAAACAAACAAAAACAAACAAACAAGAGTTGCGGCTCAGTGAGGGCACCCTGAGAATCCTTAGGTGTAACTCAGTTGGCTTGGCCTTTGTTGGTGGTGAAAACTTAGAGATCTGCAGCTTTCCATTTCTGTGCCTTTCAGCACCCAAGGAGCTCTGGTGGCCCAGTAGTTAAAGCATTTGACTGCTAACCAAGAGGTGGGTGGTTCGAATCTACTAGCTGCTCTGCAGGAGAAAGATTAGGCCATAAAGATTTACAGCCTCGGAAACCCTGTGAGTCAGTTCTACTCTGTCTTATAAGGTGGCTATGAGTCAGAATATTCTGAGCAAATCATCCGAGAAGCTGGATTATATGAAGAGCATAGCATCAGGATTGGAGGAAGACTCATTAACAACCTGTGATACGCAGATGATACAACTTTGCTTGCTCAAAGTGAGGATGACTTGAAGCATTTACTGATGAAGATTAAAGACTACAGCCTTCAGTATGGATTACACTAAAAAACAAAACAACACAACAAACCACAAAATCCTCACAACTGGTCCAACAAGTAGCTTCACTATGGATGGAGCTCTGGTGGCATAGTGCCTAAGGCATTTGCCTGCTAACCAGAAGGCTGGTGGTTCAAACCCACCAGCCACTCCCCGGAAGGAAGGTTGGGGAATCTACTTCCGTAGTGATATCACCTCAGAGACCCAAGGAGGACTTGCTATGAGTGAGACCTGACTTGATGGCAGTGAGTTTGGTTTGGTTTGTGTGGATGGAGAAAAAATTGAAGTTGTCAAGGACTTCATATTACTTGGTTCTACAATCAACACCAATGGAAACAGCAGTCAAGACGTCAGATAATGTATTGCATTGGGAAAATCTGCTGCAAAAGACCTCTTTCAAGTGCTGAAGAGCAAAGATGTCTCCATGAAGACTAAGGTGCACCTAATCCAAGCCATGGTATTATCAATTGCCTCTTATGCATGTGAGAGCTGGATAATGAATAAGGAAGACTGAAGAAGAGTTGATGCTTTTGAGTTGTGGTGCTGGAGAAGAATGCTAAGAGTACCCTGGACTGCTAAAAGGACTAACACATCTGTCCTGGAGGAGGTGCAGCTGGAATGCTCCTTGGAAGCAAGGATGGCCAGACTTCGTCTCACCCACTTTGGTCACATTGTCAGGAGGAACCATTCCCCAAAGAAGGCTATCATGCTTGGTAAAGTGGAGGGTCAATGAAGAAGGGGAAGGCCCTCAACGAGATGGATTGACACGGTGGCTGCAGTGATGGGCTCAGGTATAGCAAGGATTGTGAAGCCGGCACAGGACTGGGCAGTGTTTTGTTCTGCTGTGCATAAGGTCACTATGAGTCGGAGACAGCACCTAGCAACAACAACATGAGTCAGAATCCACTCAATAGCAGTGGGTTTGGCTTTTTGTTTTGTTTTGTTTTTCAGCATCCAGAGAATGGTGAAGGGGACAAAGAGAGGTGTCTCAGCTTGGGATGTGTGTCTCCACATTGTGGGCTCGGGTGTACTGGGATGGTGATCGAGGAGTAGGCGGGAAGACAGGATGTTCCAGGGCAGGCTGCACTCATGGGCAGCTGAGGGCACGTGTAAGCGACATGTGTCCCAGTTGATTAGAGGGTGCCAGCCAGTCCAGAGCTCTTCCCCATTGACTTGTCACCTCCTCCGAGCCTACACAGCACTTGGGCTACCTCCAGTCATGAAACTTTTATTGCTAACGTTGGCTGCCCTCCTGCTCTTGTTCCAGGTTGTTCCAGGTAACCTAGACCTCTTCAGGGGATGGGGAGAGAGTGGAGAATGAATGGGTCCTGGTCAGGTGAGACCCAGGGCTGGGGGGATGGGCAGGCAGGGGACTGACGGTGGGAAACAAGACTCATGGAGGAAGAAGGAAGAGCCCCCAAATCCAAGGTCAGAACCTGCCCCACTGTTGACTAGCTCTGTGGGGTTGCCCTCACCCCAGATGACCACCTGGTTGCTCTGAATTTCAATGTACTCATTTTTCAATTTGACATGAAACATGAAGTCAAGGGATCAACATCAAACACAATGAAATTTTGGTGTGAGGCAAATGCAGCTTCTTTTTCTGTAGTTTATCTGAACTTTTCCCCGAGACGTTCCCATCCTGCTGCTAGGCAAGCGGAGCATTGGAAAGGGCACAGGGCTGCCCTTAGATTCAGCAGTAAATTATATCCATCTTTTCTGGTTTAAAACCGTTGGATTAATTCATTCTGCTTTGGATAAAGCTTTGGTCTCTCAGCGGTTCTCCTTTCATTCCCCTTCTCTTGACATCAGGGCAACTGGTTTGGTTTGGTGTTTGGTAACCTTCCCAGGATGACAGCAGCATTTAGGGAAAAGTTCACATGGCATTACTTAATTAAGCCAGTCACGCACTGTGTCAATATCGTTGAGTGGATTCCATGTGCCAGCACCATGATTGGTGCCGGAGATAGAGCAGTGAACAAAATCAACAAGCCAGGAAACAAACGAAATTCTTTTCCTCTAGGAGAACACATTCTCCTGAGAAAGTCAATGAGCAGAGTAAGGAGGGAAGAGGCAGCAAGTGTCACGACAGGTGGGGCTGCATTTTAAAGGAAAGCTCAGAGAAGGGGACGTTTGACCTGAGATTTGAAGGAAGTGAGAAGGTGCAGCTGTGCAGGGAAGAACATTCATTTATTAGGTGGACTACTTATAGGTGCCTAAGGCACTTGACTGCTAAGCAGAAGGCTGGAGGTTCAAACCAACCAGCCGCTCCTTGGAAGGAAGGTTGGGCAATCTACTTCCATAGTGATACTGCCTCGGAAATCCAAGGAGGGGTTGCTATGAATCGGATCTGACTTGAGGGCAGTGAATTTTAGAGTTTAATTTACTTGTAAAAGAGGAGTTCTGGTGGCATAGTGGGTAAGGCATTTGGCTGCTAACCAGAAGGTCTCAGTTCAAACTCACTAGCTGCTCCATGGGAGAAATGTGAGGCAATCTGCTTCCATAAAGATTTACAGCCTTGGAAACCCAATAAGCCTTGGAAACTCAATGGGGGACACTATGAGTAAGAATTGACTTGATGGCAGTGCAGACATAGATAGACTTACAAAAGGGATGCTTCCCTCATGTACTATTTGGTTACTCAAAGGTAGTTTAGAGAGGTGAGCAGGATAAATGCATGACTCTGTGTTTATTTACTAGTTTGTAAGTAATCAATTACTTGCCTATTAACTCCTGAGGTTGAGTAATTTTTCCTACATATTATTTCCTAAATATTGTTCACCACCAGTTGCCATTGGCTGGTTCCAGTTCACGGCTACTTGTGTGTCATAGTTAAACTGTGTCCATGGGATTTTCAATGGTTGATTTTTCAGAAGTTAATCACCAGCTCTGAGGTGCCTCTGGGGGATTTGAACTTCCAACCCTTTGGTTAGTAGCCGAGTACATTAACTGTTTGCACCATCTAGAGACTTGTCCTAAATATTAGACTTTATTGCAATTATTAATCTTATTGAAGAACAAATGTCAAGTGGGACCTTTGGCTTCTGAGTCTTTTTGGTAAATCCCCATCAGCCTTGGATAGCTTCCTTGGTATCTGATGCTACAGAGGGTTTTAGGCTGTCTTGTACATTCCCTGCCCCCAAACTGGAATCTACAACCTCACCAAGAAGCTCTGGTGTCTTTTATTTTAGTGGAAAATAATATTTTAAAATTGTTGAAAATACTACAGCAAAACATACACCAATTCAATAATTTCTACAATTCAGTGACGTTGGTTACCTTCTTTGAGTTGTGCAACCACTGTCACTGTCCTTTTCAGAATCGTTTCTCCCTCGTTAACATAAACTCACTGCCCCCACACTTTCCACCTGACTTTTCAACTTTTTCAACTCGATGTCAATTTGATCCCATACGGATGGATAGTTCTTTAATATTTCTAACACCGAATTATTTTCTGCTTTGAATTTCTCGTTGGAACTCTGTGTTTTAAGTAATGGGAGGCATTTTGGAATGACAGTAATTCTGCCTTCCCCCCACCCCCGCCCCAAAGTAGTACCAGTCGCACACACGTCTTACAGGTCTCTCGTGCTGGCGTGGCTGGGATGAGGCCACTTCTTCAGATTCTTGCAGTTATACAGGCTCCCACTAGATGGCAGCATGCACTAAAAGTGAGATAAAAACCTCCAAAACCCAAACCCAATTCCTTGGAGTAGATTCCGACTCATGGCGACCCCTGTTGGGTTTCCAAGGCTGGAAATCTTTGTGGAAGTAGATGGACTTATCTGCCTCCCGCGGAGCAGCTGGTGGGTTCGAACCACTTACCTTCTAGTTAGTAACCAAAGGCCTTACCCACTAAGCTACCAGAACTCCTTAAAAGTGAGAGAGTTTCTCATTAAACCAAAATCCTCCTCCACGGAGTACATTCGGATTCATAAGGACCCTATAATACAGAGGGTCCTTAACCCTGTAAACCATAGGGTTTCCAAGGCTGTAAATTTGTGTGGAAGCAGACTGCCTTTTCTTTCTGCCACGGGGAGTGACTGTGACTGGTAGATTTGAACTACTGACCTTTTGGCTAGCAGCCAAATGCTTTAACCTCTGCACCACTAGAGCTCCTTCATTAAACCTCAGAGGCAGAAAATTTAGGTGAGCACTATATGTCCCATGGGTCATGAAAGGGTTAAAAAAAGCACACTGCCTGCAGCAAACATTCTTTACTAATTGCTAACCTATGCAGACCATATGCAGAAATTTTAACTAGTGTTAGTAATCATGTTATGGTGGGTAGGACTGGTATTATTGTGTACGTAAGGTAGGATAAACCTGATTAATAATTATGGGATATTCTAATTCTATCACCCCCTGTGATCTTGAAAACCAACATTCTCAGTGCAGAAAAAAAAAAAAATGATACAGGTTAAGTATAAACCTTGAGTTCTAAATTTGAATTGGAAGTACCACTAGAAATTCATAGGTATTTTATTTTAAAATATGTGTGTATAGGAGCTCTGGTAGCATAGTGCCTAAGGCACTTGACTGCTAACTAGAAGCCTGGCAGTTCAAACCCACCAGCCACTCTTCGGAAGGAAGGTTGGGCAATCTACTTCCGTAGTGATACCACCTCGGAAACCCAAAGAGGGGTCGCTATGAGTCAGGTCCAACTCCACGGCATATAACAACAACAACAACACAGTTATACAGAAATTTTTTTCTAGCTCTCTCTCTTAAACCTCACTTAATTTTAGTTCTATGTTGTTGTTGTTGTTGTTATGTGCTGTCGAGTTCAGACCCAACTCCAAGCGACCTCTCCTTGGGTTTCTGAGGTGATATCTCTAGAAAAGTAGATTGCCCAACCTTCCTTCTGAGGAGTGGCTGGTGGGTTTGAACCGCCAGCCTTCTGCTTAGCAGTCAAATGCCTTAGGCACCACCAGAGCTCCTCTTAGTTCCATAAGTAACTCTATATTAAATGTTCATTACTAGTCCATGCCGTCCTTTCTAGCTCATTTGGTTGTTAGAAAGCTCCTCCGTCTGAGGTCCCCTTTCTCTGCCTGGCCGTCTGTGACTGTTGTTAGTTGCTGTTGGGTTAATTCTGAATCATGACAACCCCATCCATGTGCTATAGAGTAGAACTGCTCCACAGGATTTTCTAGGCTGTAATCTTAACAGAAACAGGTCACCAGGCATTGCCTTCTGTGGTGCTGCTGGGTGGTTTGAACTGTCAACCTTTAGGTTAGCAGTTGAGCATGAACCTTTTGCACACCTAGGAACTTTTGGCCTTCTGTGAGTCCTCTCAAACCCAGGACCGGTTTTCCCTCAGGACTGACACTGGCTCCCTCCTTTTATTCTCTGTTTTAGGCGGCTCCAGAAAATGCTGGAGTCAGCGTGGCACCTGCCGTGAGAAATGTGTCAAGAATGAAATCGCCTATATTTTCTGTGGGAATGAAAAGCTTTGCTGCGTGAAGCCCAAGCACCAGCCAGATCTGCACTGAGCCTAGTTTAGTGCTTTTGAAGCCTGAGACCACAAAAATGAAGCTAGCTCTGCCCTGAGTCTGCCCTCCATGGGTCCCTGAGCCTTATTAAAACATCTTTGGCTGTCCCCTGTGTCTGTCTCTTAGTAAACCTAATCACGCTCAAGCAGGAGAGGTGTGGATAAGGAAGTATACACAGGACAGGAAAGTGGACCTACTGTGTGTTAGGTGCTCTGCATCCTTTATCTTATCTATTCCTTGCAACCAACCCGAGAGGCAGATAATGTCATTTCTTTTATTTTATGGATGGGGAAACTGAGTCTTAGCCTGGTGAGGTGATTTACTCAATGCCATCTACATGACTAACATGAGGAGGTGCTGCGATTAAACATTGGTTTGCATGACTCAAGTAAATTTACAGATAGTTCCCTGCCTTCTGGTTCATTGCTAATATAAATGAAAATGTTTAGTATATTTATTTGAATGTCTCAAATATAAAGCTGATAGAGGTGGAGTGGAGGAAGAGGGTGAATGCTACAATGGGGATAGAAACTGGAGAGTTAAGCCAGATACGGTTCTCACTTCCAAATCTGATTCTTACTCCATTGTTTCTCTCCACATATATTATTTTCATTTTTTAACATTTAGCTCAAATTTTCATGAAAGCTGTACATCCACATAGTTTTAAAAATCAAATTTGAATAAGAGACTATAATTAAATACAAGAGTTACCTGCTTCCCTTTCTTTATTTCCCTTTTTCCAAAGGAAACCACTCTCATGTCTTTTGGCTGTTTTTGGGATTTACTTTCATTGTCATATGCTTATAAAAGATTTGGTGGCGCAGTGCCTAAGGCATTTGTCTGCTAACTAGAGGGCTGACAGTTCAAACCCACCAGCCACTCTGCGGAAGGAAGACGGGGCTATCTACTTCCATGAAGATTTATCACTTCGGAAACCCAATTGGGTCGCTATGAGTCAGAATCAGCCTGATGGCAGTGGGTTTTTGGCTTGATATGCTTGTAGCATTACTTGTTAATTTTGCAGTTTTCGGTATTAGCCATTCAATTACCACTGTGGAAAACTGTATTTTATCTCCTGTAAGTAAATTCAGAATCAGGAGATATTTTATTAACTTTATCTTCCTGGAGATCTCTCTCCCTGGGCATTTGGACCTGCTCCACACTGGAACAGTGAACTGGTTACTGCTACACTTCGTGACCTCCTTGGATGTCTGTGTAAAACAACTTACTTCCTGGGGGTCCTCTTTGATTTTCTCCTGAGATAAATGCCCTACTTTCTGGACCCTGGATCTTCTTTCTTGGCTTTATTTTTGGGAAACATCTCCTGCTAGCTTCCTGAAAACTTGCTAATCTCACACTTGGTTAGTTTGTTGATTAGTTTCACCATTCCATATTGCAAATTATTTTCCCTCAAAATTGGAAGGCTCTGTTTCATTGTGTTTCAACTTCTCATGTTGCTGGAGAAACATGAAGCTATTCTGACTCTCGTCTGTTTGTATGTGACCTGTTGTTTCTCTCTGGAAGCTTTTCAGATTTTCTCTTTGTTTCCTGGGTTCTGACCTTTCATGGCGGTGTAACTAGATTCCACGTACCAGTACCAGCTGTCATGAAACTGTGCTCCGTAAGGCTTCAGAGGCCAATGTTTGGAAGGAGGTCACCAAATCTTTTTTCCCGAGGTGCTTCTGGCAGGATTCGAGCCCCCAACCTTTTAGTTTGCAGCTGAATGCTAACATGTCTGCAGCACCGATGTATAAAATAGGATTATTTTAATCAATTTTACTGATCAGTCAATGGACCTATCAATCTCTAAACTCATATCCTTCAATTTTAGGATATTTTTTTTCTCTTACTTCTTTGATAATTTCTGGTCATTTGTTTTTTTTCTGTTCTCTGTTTCTGGAATTCTTATTTTTTCAAATGGTGGACTCCTTCACTGATTTTCTTATATTTTTCTTTATTGTTTTATCTCTTCATCTTTTTCCTCTAATTTCTAAAGTTCTTCTTTGTGCTTTTAATCCCAAGGTTTTTCCCCTCGTTCCTAGATTCTTCTTTCTTAACTGGCATCCTGTTTCATGGCTTTAGAAGTTTCTCTAATTTTTCTGAGCATTTTGATGATCTTTTCAGAGGAAGTTACTCTGCATAATTGTACAACTTTCCAATTGCTTTCTTCTCTTTGCTCTTTTTGTGATAGAAGCTTTCCTCCTCTGTTTAGAGGTCCTTGGTGTCTGCTTATATTTTGGAGAGCGCCACCTCTGGCTGACTTATTTCCTCAGAGAACACAGAGTGTCTATGTCTTTGGGTTTTTTCTCGTGGACTGGTCATATTTCTAGATACGAATGCTCTCCAATCCACTCAGAGTGTGCAAGTCTGCCTGCTGCCATCCTCAAAGCTGAGATGGGAAAGAAGGCGGTATCTTAACATTAAATATGAAAAACAGCTTATTTCCCCTGCATTCAATATGATGTCCCTGGGTGTTGCCAGTGGTTTGCAATTGGCTGCTAATCTAAAGACCGGTGGTTCGAATCCACCCAGTGGCGTCGTGGAACAAAAGCCTGGCATTCTGCTTCCATAAAGCTTGCAGCCAAGAACACCCTATGGAGAAGCTCTAGTCTTCAACATACGGGGGTGGCCGTGAGTGTGAATTGGCCCCTTGGCAATGGGTTGGGGTTGGGGTTTGCCCTCAACTGGTGTCGTGCCCCTCCATACCTGTGCCTTCCCTACTACCCACGCCTTCCCCATGAGGGTCCTACCTCTAATTCAGATGTGTAGGAAGCATAACTTTGTTTTTCTATAACAAACAGAGTCTCTCACGAACCTTCATTCCTCCATCAAATCCGGATCCCTTCCCCTGAGGTGGTTTCTAAGTTATCTTAAGACTTAAAATTTGCCATGCTGTTGTACATAAGACATCTGACCTGGGTCATCACTGGTCCATGCTGGCAACCTGTGAAACAGCCTCATTCCTTTATTCTCATTTGGGCTTTTGTTCTTGCTCTGTGCATGTCTTGGCTGCATTAGCTCTCGTACTTGATTTTTTTTTCCACTATAGTGTTCTAGCAAATCCATCTCTCCCTTTGCTAACTTCTGTGACTGCTTCTAGAAGTGTTTCTGCCCTATGTTATGCTGGGTAGCAGTTTCAGGCTTGTCTTAAGGACACATCGTGCACCTATTATAACTCTGCTCTCCTGCTCTGGTCCCACAATGCAATGGGGGACTGGCATCCGGCCACCCTCCCATGGAAGGAGGAACGAGCCTCTTCTGCTCTCAGATCTCCCAAAATCTTGAGGTTCTATCATCCATTCACCTGAAGGTTAGGGTCGGTGTTTCTCTTTCCTTCTGTCTGATTCTCCTCTTTGCCCTCCAGCATGGGATATGGGCCTTCCCAAAGCTCAGAAATTCTCTATGCCAGAGTCCTGTCAGTCCAGACTCCTTAAACTTAAACGTGTGTTATTTCTCTGTAACGTCCCTTCCCAGAATGCCTACTGACTGACTGAGGTCATGAAGTAGAAGGAAGCTGTGGGGATGGGATGTGAATAGGCAACTCTAGTTAGTGTGTTAGGAGCTCTGGTAGCATAGTACCTAAGGGACTTGACTGCTAACCAGATGGCTGGTGGTTCAAATCCACCAGCCGCTCCTCAGAAGGAAGGTTGGGCAATCTACCTCCATGGTGATACTGCCTCGGAAACCCAAGGAGGGGTTGCTATGAGTCAGGGCCAACTAGATGGCATATAGCAACAACAACAACAGTTAGTGTGTTAGAAGCTTTAGTCCAGTGTGTCAGGACTTGTCACTGATTGTTGTTGTTGTTGTTGTTATGTGCCGTCGAGTCAGCCCTGACTCATAGCGACCCCTCCTTGGGTTTCCGAGGCAGTATCACTACGGAAGTAGGATTGCCCAACCTTCCTTCCGAGGAGTGGCTGATGGGTTTGAACCGCCAGCCTTCTGGTGAGCAGTCAAGTGCCTTAGCCACTATGCTACCAGAGCTCCCTGTCACTGATTAGGTAGTACTAAAAAGCTCATTAACTCAGAGAATAGTAGTAATAATAACAATAATACATTTTAATTTAAAAGATACACAAGTGCCTTCATTCACTTTTTTTTTCTTCATATAATTCAAAGATCTTTTATTCAAGGACAAGGTCTCTAACTGGAGATCTAAAATGCATCACAGTTAGAGAGTAAGTCAGCTTTGCAGCATGGAAACTTCCTCAAAGTTCAGTGACTTACAGTAACAAGCACTTCTTTTTATTGGGGTATAGCTTCAAGCTCTTGTTTTGAAATTTTTATTGTGGTTTGGGTAAATATTTACAAAGCAAGTTCATTTCCCATTTAGCAGTTCATATACATTTTGTTTCATGACATTGACTGCAGTCCCCACAATGTAACAGCTCTCTTCCCACTTCCTCCCTGTGTCCTTCTTTCCTATGCATTCCTGTCCCCTGAGCTGTCTCCCTGTGCAAATACTGCCCTTCTGTTCTCCCATGATTGATGTTCTTAGGAGTATATCTACCTGGTGTAAATATTCACCCTATATGTCTGTCTGTTGTTTGGCTAGAAGCCACAGGAGTGAGTTCAGTTCCAGACCTGAAGGGTAACTAAGGGCCATACTCTCAAGGGGCTTCACCAGGCTCTATCAGACTGGTAAACCTGGTCTTTTTTTTTTTTTTTTAATAATTTTGAGTTTTATTCCACAATGTTTTCCTTTTCTATCCAGGATCTCCTACACTGATCCCTTTCCAAGTGGTTTACAGTGGTAGCCAGGCATCATCTAGTTCTTCTGGTCTCATGGTCATATAGGCTGAGGTTTGCATTGTCCACTTGTCCCTTAGACTAATTGTTTCCATGTTCTTTGGTTTTCTTCATTCTTCTTTGCTCCAGATGAAGATCTAGTGCCATCTAGCTTTTAAGACCCCAGTCGCTACTCACCAAAGTAGCATGTAGAACAATGTTTTTGTGTAGTATGCTATACCAATTGAGCTTGACGTCCTCCATGACCATGGGGCCACAGCTCCAAGCTCTTAAGGTTGATAGCATGATCCTTTGGGCCATCCCTGGGCAGATATGGTCATGAGTTATGAAGGATGATTCCTTTAAAATTTCTGAAGGAATTCAAGTTGGAGTGAGCTGCAGAGCAGTTGGGCTTTTACCGAGCTACGAAATGAAAATGGTCTGTCTTACATGGTACCTTTAAGGCAGGGCAAATGAAAGGTCAAATGAAACTACAGTGTGACAGTTGGAGCTGTGTCAACTGGGCTGGACCACGATTCTGTGTGGTTTAAACAGTTGTCATGTGGGTTATTCCCATGATGGGATCAGATGTATACGTTTTGAGTAGCCAATCCGTTGAAAGGGAGTTTCCCTAGGGGTGTGGCCTGCTTCCAATATATTTATGGACATCCTGGGAAAATGAGATATTCTTCTGTGGATTGGGATCCTGTTGTGCTGCCTACAACTGTCTGTGAGCAAACAATCCACCATTTGGCCTGGAGATCTTGGGTTAGGCATTCGTTGGAGTCAACAGCCAGTTGATCCCATGTGACAGGGATCCCCTGCCACAGGCATCAGGATTGGAGGAAGACTCATTAACAGCCTGAGATATGCATGCGATACAACTTTGCTTGCTGTTAGTGAAGATGAGTTGGAGCACTTACTGATGAAGATTAAAGACTACAGTCTGCAGTATGGATTACATTTCAACATAAAAAAACCCAAAATCCTCACAACTGGACTAATAAGCAGCATCATGATAAATGGAGAAAAGATTGAAGATCAAAGATTTCATATTACTTGCTTGGTTTCACAGTCAACACCAATGGAAGCCCCAGTCAAGATAGCAGGCGACATATTGCTCTGGGGAAATCTGCTGCAAAAGACCTCTTTCAAGTGCTGAAGAGCAAGGATGTGTCTTTGAAGACTAAGATGCGCCTAACCCAGGCCATGGTGCTTTCAATTGCCTCATATGCATGTGAGAGCTGGACAATGAATAAGGAAGACCAAAGAAGAGTTGTTGGTGAAGAATACTGAAAGTACCATGGACTGCCAGAAGAACTAACAAATCTGTCCTGGAAGAAATCCAGCCAGAATGCTCCTTGGAAGCAAGAATGGCCAGACTTTGTCTCACCTACTTTGGTCATGTTGTCAGAAAGGACCATTCCCTGGAGAAGGATTTCATGCTTGGTAATGTCGAGGGTCAACAAAAAGTGGAAGGCCCTCAATGATACAGATTGACACAGTGGCTGCAACGATGGGTTCAGCTATAGCAAGGCTCTGAGACTGGCGCAGGACTGGGAAGTGTTTCCAGAAACTGTTGTACATAGTGTTGCTATCAGTTGGAGCCAAATCGACAGCACCTAACAACAACATTCATATTTCTTTGGGTACAGATAATTCTGGTGATCATGTTGCTACCTAATGCTCCATGAATGTCCACCACATTTTCTCTTCCAGCTCTTCCAGTGATGGGATCCAGTTTGTTTTCAATATCCTGCTACCATGACCCATGCTTTAATGCATATCTTTGTAAATAGTTCTTTATGGACATGTGTGGAGATTTCTTTGGGATAAGTATCCAGGAGTGGAATTCCTGCATCAGAGCAAATTCTTGACCATAATTGGATTAAATGCCACCAGATTCCTCCTGAGAGTGGCTGTAGTCATCTCAGAGGCAGATCAAAATTTTGTGGGGAATAACAGCCCCAGGGACAACTCAGGGATGCACAAAACAGCAGGGCAGAAGAGCAGGAGAAAGGGGTTAAAGCCAGGAAGCCAGACAGAGGAACAGTCAGCTACAGGGACCCAGTTGGGGGTGATACAAGAGGTCTCCAACAGCAAGACAAACTTGTCTGTCTATTTGTCCTACTGTGGTGACATGTAAACTTGAGTTTTGAGGCTGAGCCTCTGGTGTTTAAAACCCAGTGAGTGCACCTGGTGCACAGGTAACAGCCCAGCTTGTAGACTGAGAGAGACTAGGAAGAAGGAAGAGGCCGTCTACTTCTGAAAGAATTGGTCAGGGAAAACCTTATGAATAGCAAAGAAACACTGTTTGGTACATTACCGC
>NW_006921607.1:6292928-6314249 GCF_000298275.1 Orycteropus afer afer | reverse complement strand
GCGCGGGATCGGGCAGTGTTTCGTTCTGCTGTGCATGGGGTCGCTATGAGTCGGAAACGACTTGACGGCACTTAACAACAACAACAACAAATGTTTGCCAGTCTAGATCCAGCCTGCCACCTGGCTTTGTATGCTCTGTGAACTAAGCATGGATTTCACATTTCTAAATAGTTGAAAAAAAATCAAAAGAAGAATAACACTTAATGACATGTGAAAATAATATAAAACTCACGTTTCAGTGTCTGTACATGGAATTTCATTGGGACGGGGCCATGCCTATTTGTTTAGGTGTTGTTGTGGCTGCTTTTGTGCTAAAATGGCAGAAGTGAGTGATTGTGATACAGACTACATACAGCCTGTGTTAGGATTGAATTGTGTGCCCCCAAAATATGCGTCCCCTTGGCTAGACCATGATTCTCAGTATTGTGTCATTATCCTCAATTTTGTGATCTGATGTAATTAATTATCTTTATGTGTTGTAAATCCTAACATCTATGATGTTAATGAATGTCTAGCATTGGGGAAGTCAACTGAGAAGGAACTGTTTCAAGTGCTGAGGAGCAAGGATATCTCACTGAGGACTAAGGTGCGCCTGACACAAGCCATGATATTTCCAGTCGCCTGGTATGCATGTGAGAGCTGGACAATGAATAAGGAAGACCAAAGAAGAGTTGATGCTTTTGAGTTGTGGTGCTGGCGAAGAATGCTGAAAGTACCGTGGACTGCTAAAAGAACTAACAGATCTGTCCTGGAGGAAGTGCAGCCAGAATGCTCCTTGGAAGCAAGAATGGCCAGACTTCATCTCACCTATTTTGGTCATGTTGTAAGAAGGGACCATTCCCTGGAGAAGGATGTCATGCTTGGTGGGGTGGAGGGTCGACGAAAGAAGGGGAGGCCTTCAAGGAGATGGATTGATACGGTGGCTGTGATGATGGGCTCAAGTATAGCATGGATTGTGGGGCTGGCGCGGGATCGGGCAGTGTTTCGTTCTGCTGTGCATGGGGTCGCTATGAGTCAGAAATGACTCGATGGCACTTAACAACAACAACAACAACGTGATGTTAATGAGGTAGGATTAGAGACAGTTATGTTGATGTGGAGGAGCTCGGGCAGCATAGTGCCTATGACTGCTAACCAGAAGGCTGGCAGTTCAAACCCACCAGCCACTCCTCAGAAGGAAGGTTGGGCAATCTACTTCTGTAGTGATAACTCCTCGGAAACCTAAGGAGGGGTCGCTATGAGTCATGTCCCGCTCGACAGCACATAACAACAACAACAACATGTTGATGAGGCAGGACACAATCTATAGGATTAGGTTGTATTCTGAGTCAATCTCTTTTGAGATATAAAAGAGATTAAACAAGCAAGTAGAGTAGGAGGGCAGGCTTCCTACTGCCAAGAAGAAAGAACTGGGAGCGGAGTACATCCTTTAGAATTGGAGTCCCTGTGCTGAGAAACTTCTAGACCCAGGGCAAGGTAGAGATTAAGACCTTCCCCTTGAGCCAGCAGAAATAGAAAGCCTTTCCCTAGAGCTGTTGCCTTGAATTCAGATTTCTAGCCTCCTAAACTGTGAGAGAGTAAATCTGTATTAGTAAAGGCCATCCGTTTGTGGTAATTCTTTTATAGCAGCACTGGATAACTAAGACAGCCTGCAAAGCTTAAAACACTTATAGTTACTATTTGGGCTTTTACAGAAAAAAATTTATGATTCCTGGTCTGGAGTATTATTTTTTCTTGGAGACAATAGTCTTATTCCATAACAGAAAGAAGATATTCCTCCTGCTGGTATACCTTTATACCAATGATCATGAAGATAGCATTTTGTTCTATTCTATATTAGGTCTCCATAAGGCAGAACACTGGCTCAATGGCCATTAATAACAACAGTGTAGATTTTTATTTCTGCTTATTTTGAAATGATAGACCTTGCCATTAGTGTAAAAAGCACCACTTGACTCTCTTCTGACCTATCTGCTAGTCTTATATATTAGGAGCTCTGGTGGCATACTGCCTAAGACATTTGACTGCCTTCCAAAAGGCTGGTGTTTCAAACCCACTAGCCACTCCTCAGAAGGAAGACTGGGCAATCTACTTCCATAGAGATACCGCCTCGGAAACCCAAGAGGAGTTGATATGAGTCGGAATCAACTTGTCAGCATATATTAGTTAGCTATTACTATGTAACATTCCACTCCAAAACTCTGGCTTAATATAGCAACCCTCTATTATCACTCACAAGTCAGCAGGTAAACTGAAGTTTGGCTAAGTTAGGTTGAGCCTAGCTGCATCACCCTCCTTGGGGCTGCAGTGGCTGGGGTAGTTCTGTTTCTCTCTGCAGGTCAGTGGTCACCTGGGTGGCTTTGCTCCACATATCTTCATCCTCTTTAGACCAATGGGCTACATGGGACATGTCCTCCTCATGGTGTTAGCAAAGGCACAAAAGGGCAAGTGGAAACATGCAACACCTCTTAAGGCTTAGGCTCAGAACTGGCACATTGTCTTACACCCATGTATCATTGGCCAAAGTAAGCCACGTGGCCAAGACCAAAGTGAAGGGGCAGGGAAGTACATTCCTCCTAGGATGAGACCTTGACAGATATGCGGATTCAGGTAAGCGTGAACAATTGGGGTGAACAATGCAATCTACCACCTTGTAAGAGGTACCACAATAGTTGTGAGTGACTTTTCCTTTGCCATCTAGGAGGGACGCTACTTGTTCTCATTAAACATGGTTTGTTAAAAGTAAGGGCTTTCCTGCTAATCTCACCCCATGAATGCTGACATTCTAATCTCCACGCTGGCCATGGAGTTATCAAGGCATTTCCCTCTGCTTCTACACTTCGTTTGGTATCCTTAGAATGAGTCACTACCATGTGGGACATCTTAAGGCTGAATTAGTTCCTTATTCCTGGAAAGAATGCAAGGAACACACAGTGTTACTCTGTCTCTGTCTTCCTTGGTGTCTCTCTGTTTTTTTCTCTCTCATTAATCAGAAATGAATTAATAGTAAAATATTTTTCTTCTATTGACTTCCCAATTGTGTTATGAAACTCTTCAAAGGCAAGGCTGTGTATTCTCTTTGTTAATCGCCCCCAACCCCCACCCTCCTCCAGCTTCCTCTGAAAGTGCAGGGCAGGGTGGAGAGTCCACCAGTCATCAACCAGTGTGGTTGATTACTTGCCTGCCTGTCTGACCTCAAATGACTGTTCTCTTTCTGGTCCACTGATCATGGCTGTGCCATGCTCCTCAAGGCAATAAATACTAGAGTCTGAGCTACCCAGAATGGAGACCTCTGCCTGTCTCACCAGCCAGAAATCTCTTATCCCTGAACACCTATCATTCATGAAGCTCCTTCTCTTGGTTTTAATTGTTTCCCTGGTCCTCACCCAGGTCACCTCAGGTAACCAGGACCTCTCCCAGGGGCGGGTGGGTCAGGGAACTTGATGTGTGTCCAGGGAACTCTGAAGGCTCTTACCGCTTGGTACCATCTGATCCCTCCAGTGCCCACTACTTGACCACTCTGAACTTCTTTCTCTGGTCAGTTCTGGAAAAGCTGATCATAATGCCGTGGAAAGGGGTGGGGAAAAGAGACTTGGGCGTAGGGTATAAAGGAGATGGGGACTTTTCCAAAAACATTCCCTAGGGGGATTTTAATTTTGATCTGTTTTTGCCTCCATGAAAATGGTTCTCAAACTTGTGATTCTTTGAGGATTCTGATTCTACTCTCACATGCAGCCTCAAATGAAGAATTGGGCTACCTTGGGTTGTAGATTCCTCAGAGAAGCACAGTCCTAATTCTTTGGCTGGTTAAGACCCCGGGAAGGAGCTCAAGATACTGTGGAGAAGGGAGTGTGATGTTCTTGGGAGTTTTACAGAGACCCTAGAAGAGTTGCAGCTGTGCAGATGGGTGGATTTCAGATTCCCATCCCCTTTCATTGATATCATCTGAGGAGACAAGGAAGGGAAAAGGTGACTGACTGATACTGGGCATATGGGCACATTCTAACATAGAGGAGATAAAACCCTGGAGAGAGGGGAGTCCTCTGTTGCCTGCCTCAAGAGACCTGGTGGGTCAGGGAAGGGATTATTCCCAGCAGTCCCAGGCTACTGAAAGGGGAAGACTTTGGGAGATGAGACTGAGGAGTCAAGGGGGAAGAGAAAGGGTAGTGATCTATAATCTCCCCTATGCCAGGGAGACACCTCGTGAGGGCTTCTTCCCCCCAGATCTCTTTATTTCTCTTTCCACTTTATTCTCTGCTGCGTTCTGGCCTCTCCTTCCCCAGCCCTCTGTTTTATTTCAAGACTGACCCTTTTCCCTCCTTCCCTTTTGCTTTCAGTTATGAAGTGTTGGGGTAAGGTGGGCAGGTGCAGAACAACGTGTAAAAATGGTGAAATATTCTATATATTATGCAAAGCTGAGACTAAGTGCTGTGTGGATCACAAGTATGTGCCCTTCAGAGTTGAAGCCTCAAACACAACTAGAAGTCTGGGACCAACTTCTGAAGACTGACAACTCGATTCCAACCTTGAGTCCCAACATCATTGGATCCCACGGTGTTATTAAATAATTCTTCTCTGTGCCCTATTTCTCTTTGGCAGTTCCACCTAGTTATATTTGTGCCGTCAAGCCAATTTTCGATTCATAATGACCCCATATGACAGAGTAGAATCGCCCCATAGAGTTTTCTTGGAAGTAATCTTTATGGAAGGAGCTAGAGCTGCTGAGTGGGTTCAGATAGCCAACCTTTCAGTTAGCATCTGAGCACTTAACCTTTGAGCCACTAGGGCTCCTTACATAGAGAGATATAAATAAGTTGTGTGTGTGTGTGTGTGTGTGTGTTAGTCAGGGAGAACAGGGTGACCAGTCAGATCCTCCTTCTCTTCTCAATCTCCAGGGTTTGTTTCTCAGCTCTTTTTTCTCTATATTCTTTCTCACTGTTTTTATTGTTGTTGTTGTTATGTACCGTCGAGTCAAATCCGACTCTTATTGACCTCTCTTTGGGTTTCGAAGGCGGAATCACTACAGAAGTAGATTGCCCAACTTTCCTTCTGAGGGGTGGCTGGTGAGTTTGAACCGCCAGCCTTCTGGTTAGCAGTCAAGTTCCTTAGGCACTATGCTACCACAGGTCACTAGATGCTCTGAACGTCGTCTATATGTGCTTCACCTCCAAATTCATAGCTCCAACCCCAAACTCGTCTAACCTCTAGGCTGATATTTGCCCGTTAAATATCATCTCCCTTTTGGATGTCTAATGTACCCAGAATGGAGCCCTTGGTGGGGACCTCAGCTCCCCAAGCCTTGTTGCTGCTTCATTTATGCCCTTCTCAATAAGCAATAACACCATCCAGTTGCTCCCTCCCTCGAAGCCATCCTAGATTTGCTCACTTTGCCTGCCTCACTCCATCATTCAGTCTACCACCAAGTCCTGCAGCTCTGCCTTCACAATACATCTCCAAACCATCCACTTCTTTCCATGGAGTTTATACCACTGTCATCGCTCATCTGAACTTCCATAATAGTCTTCTAACTGCTCTATTTAAATCTCTAATTATATCTTCATATAGCAATCAAAAAAATAAACTATATCCTGCCACTTCTTGCTTGACACCATACAAAGGCTTCTCATGTCACTAAAAATGAAATCCAGGCTCCTTATTCGCCCCGTCTGGCCTTGTTTACCTCTCTGGCCTCCTTCTTCGCCCTTATACTCAGATGACTCTGAGCTCTGTTGCTTGATCTCAATAAGCCCTTTGCAGCCTAGGGCTTTGGCACAGGCCATTCCTTTTGCCTAAGAAGACTCTTCCCCTGGTCTTTGTGTGGTTGTTTTTGTCACCTTTGATGATCATATCTAAAGAGGTCCTTCATATCACTCTGCTAATTTCTTTCTTGGAGTTTCTGAGTGACACATATGGTTAAACACTCCACTACTGGCCAAAAGATTGGCGGTTCAAACCCGCCCAGAGGCACCTTGAAAGACAGGCCTGCTGAAAGACAGGCACCTTGAAAGACAGGCCACTTGAAAGACCTGCTCCTGAGAGGTCACAGTCTTGAAAATCCTGTGGAGCAGTTCCACTCTGCACTCATGGTGTCCCCATGAGTTGGGATTGACTTGATGGCAACTGAGAACTACAATTACTTTCTTTGCACTTTTCAAAAATCAGTATTCTTTTCTTCATTTACTTGTTACTTATCTTTCTGCCCAGGAGAACTTGGATTTCATCATAGCAGGATCTTATCTTTGTACTCACCATTCTGTCCTTGGAGCCTGACACACAGTAGGAATTCAATAAATATTTGCTACGTGTATGAATATTTAAACCCCAGGAGCATCACTTTCCTACTCAAACAAGTCTCCCTTTCTAAGTTCTCATGCTTCACTATGTCTGAGACTTAAGACTCTGGTGATCTCGTCATGTCTCATCTCAAGTAAGCCGTGAAGCCCCGTTGACTTATCTTGGCAATGCCTTTGTACAGACTGCACTCACTGTTTCCAGGACTGCCGTCTAAGCTCAGTCCCTCGTTGGCACCCTCCTTACCCTTTTCTCATACTCCAGGACTTCTACCCAGATTTTTGCTTCTGGTCCTTTAATCTCCTTCCCAGGTCTGATTGTCCCACATTCTGACACCCAATCTCAGAAGGGTCCTTATTGAATATAGCAACATCCCTTTAACATATTTAATGATGAAACAAGTTAAATTTATTGTTGGGTGTAATGGCTAGAGTTTCTCAGAGACCAACTTAAGCAGAAAGGGCATCTCTTGGAAAGATAACACAAGGCTCCCAGAATTGACTGGAAGTCTAGACACTTGAACTTGGAAGAGACAAGGGAGACTCAGCAGCAGAAAAACCAGCCAGGATCCCACCACCATTGCCACCCTGGTACTGGATGCCATCGTAACACTTTGGCTCTTACCATTGCTACTGTCACCATGTGAGTATTTTCTCTACCATCCCTATGTAGGATTTTTCCTTTAAGATCTTTGTTGAAGTATCAAACTGATTGAACCTCCTAAAGTGGTACTAGAGAGTATTTGCATTTAGTGTTTTCTGTAGTGAGAGATGGGCCCTCCTTTCTACCAAGACCCAAAGAATGGAGAACCCTGTTGTTGTTTTCTTTATGTACCATCGAGTCAGACCCGACTCATAGCAACCCCTCCTTGGGTTTCCGAGGCTGTATCACTACGGAAGTAGATTGCCCCATCTTCCTTCTGAGGAGTGACTGGTGGGTTTGAACCACCAGCCTTCTGTTTAGCAGTCAAATGCCTTAGGCACTATGCTACCAGAGCTCCTTGAAGAACCCTAGGGTACTCTATATATAGAGGCACTCACTCTCAGGGTCATGCCAGTGCCTCCTAAAATGTTTTGTCCTAGGCATGTTCTTAACCTCACTCTATCCCTGGCCCTACCAACTGATCCCTCATTGTCCTTTGCAGCACCCAGCACACCTGTCCTTATGTTTGCTCAGTGTCTGCCTTTCACCCTAGACTGTAGTCGCCATGAAGACAGAGGCCATGGTCGATTTATTTTCTTTTTCCCAAAGAATCTGGCAAAACTGGATATTCAACCAATATTAGTTCATCAAACTACTAACTCAATGAGATATAATATATATTGTCTTAAAACAGTTATCAAAATTGTCTCAAGAAAATTCCTTCTTTCAGGAACAGATTCATGTTGGAATACTACAAAACCTGTTGCTGTTGAGTTGATTCTGATTTCATGGCAACTCTGTGTATTACAGGGTAGAACCGCTCCATGGGTTTTTTTTTCAGCTGCAATCCTTATGGAAGTAGATCACTAGGCCTGTTTTTCATGGCCCCACTGAGTGGGTTTGAACCACCAATCTTAGGTTAGTAGCCAAGCACAAACCATTTGCAGCACTCAGGGGTTTGTGGAGTAGTATAAATATTTTGTATTCAACAACCATGGAATGAGACTAAAATACATACTGAAATTCTAAGGCAAGGCACTTAATAGGGATGAGTGATGGTCACACCATCCACTGGTGTGATGGTCGTCAGTCAGTGCTCTTATTGTTAATGAGCAGATTGAAAAGTATGCTTCTGTGAGTTAGGCGGCACCTTCTTTCATGGTCTAGAGTTAGTAAGGATGGGATACCTTGCCTTAAAAGCAACATTACTGTGTACTAATGAGATCAGCTATCAATATGCATTGACTATGTTTTAGACAAACATGTGGCAAAGTGATATACTGATGTAGCAGATGATTTTTTTTATCAGACGATTTTTTTTTCTTTCCATTTTGTTTGAGTATGAAAGGTGTTTTCTGCATGTTATTAGAAGGGAAGCCAGGACTATGTTCTCTGCATTCTGGCCTCCCTTTTCACGGGGGGGTTAAAAACCTTGTATGTGTGTGTTTCAGGACTTGCTCTGAAGAAACCTCTCCCTCTGCCCTGTTCTTTGTTAGGGAGGCTTAGGCACATGGAAGGGGGCTCTGGGGGTGTAGTGGGTAAAGCATTTGGCTGCTAACCAGAAGTTTGGTGGTTCAAACTCACCAGCTGCTCTGTGGGAGGAAGATGAGACAATCCACTTCCATAAAGATTTATAGCCTTAGAAACCCAGTAGGGGTCTCTATGAGCCGGAATTTGCTCAATGGCAGAGATTTGCTTTTTATTTTTCTTTCCAGGCACAAGGAGGGCAGATAGATTGAACTGTTTTAGAAGTGGGATGAGGATTTTTGCTTCAAGGGCAAGAGATAGGAGCAGCCTGGCATCTGGGGTTGTTGAACCTTTCTAGAACTGGGAGAGGAATTGGGGCTTTGTTCCAATGGTGTTTGATCATCACCCCAAGGTGGCAGGCAGTACTTGGATGGGATTGCCTGTATGGAAGGCAACCACTATGGAAGCACCACTGTGGCCGTGGCTTTGGGAGAAGCAGTAGAGTCTTCCATGGCTGGGCTTGTGGTCGGTGAAGAGATCCATGGTGAGAATCATTTCTTCAGCTTTGCAGAGCTGCCCAGTGAACAGCAGCAGGAGTTTGCCAGCAATGTCCTGAGCGTGAGGAACAAGAGAAATGAAGATAATCATCATGAAATAAGGACCAGGTCCTTCCTAATTTCCCAGACCATGGGGATCAAGTGGAAGACGGTGGGAAACACCAATAATAATTGACTTTGGATGTCTTATCAACTATGGCAAGTGCTATCTTGGAGCTGGATTTAAAAAAAAAATAAAGAAATACACATATCCTAAGACTTAAATGTGATGGAGCATTTGTAACTGATAAAATCAGTTGTGATACAGTTATTTCCAACCCATGGAGACCTCGTGTGTAGAGTAGAGCTGCTCCACAGGGTTTCAAGGGTGTGTCCTCTTGGAATCAGATCACTGGGTCTTTCTTCTGAGATGCCTCTAAAAAACCAAAACCAAACTCACTGCCTTTGAGCTGATTCCAACACATAGTGACCCCTCCTTGGGTTTCAGAGGTGGTATCTCTTGGGAAGTAGATTGCCCAGTCTTCCTTCTGAGGAGTGGCTGGTGGGTTTGAACCATCAACCTTCTGGTTAGCAGTCAAATGCCTTAGGCACTACACCATCAATGGGCTCAAATATCCAACCTTTTGGTTGGTAATCAAGTGCTTAACTGTTTGTACTATAACTGGTATGTGACTATTCATATTTTAATGAACTTTAGAAGAAAAATGATCACTAGCATCTATTTCCTTCTCGGAACACTACTTGAAACAGGACACAGTTGGAAATATGCTAGTGTAAAGGATTTGTCTGGAATCCAGCTCCTTTATAACAGCCCACCAAACTTTTATGCAACCTTGGCCCTTATCTTTTTGTGAGCCTCAGGTCCTCACCTGAATACTTTCCTAACTCTGGGGAAGTGAGAAGATGACATGAATGAATGGAAGTGAAAGATGTTTATAAAAGGCTGTTGATTTTATGGTTCTCATTTCTTTTACCTTCTTGTCATATTATTAACCTCATAGATGAGTGGAGGGGTCAATGGGCCAGTTGCTGTGGAGTTCATTCTGACTCATGGCAACCTCATGGGGGTCAGAGTAGACCTGCGCTCCATAGTGTTTTCAGTGGTTGAATTTTTGGAAGTAGATGCCAGGAATTCCTTCTAAGGCACCTCTGAGGGGACTTGAACCTTCAACCTTTTGGTTAGCAGCTGAATGCATTACCGTTTGCACCACCTGGGGGCTCCAGGAAGAGGAAATAAATAAGATAAGGTGAAAGTACCAGGTCTGTGTGGACCTCATCCTGGGAACTTGATAACTGGTTGTTCCTTTTCACTTCCCACTGTGGAATTCAGGCTGCAGACAGTGGGTGGCCCTTTAAGAACTTGAAACTGCAACTGTACAGATTGGAGGGAGTGGGCAGTTCCTGGTCTTAGAGGACTGGCCAGGCATGGGTGAATGTGGGAGGCATTGCAAGGGCTGAACTACAGTCCGTTCCAATCTTGGCAGGTCACAGGAGGTATCACACAGCAACTGGGGTCAAGCTGGCTGTCCAGCCAACCTTACCTCATTCCCTATCTCGTGACTTCTTCTCTCCCTGTGGCTTCTGCCTGAGGGCTAAGGTGGCAGGCCTGCTCCCCTCCTTCAGCCACCTCCATTTGCCTTGGCCCAGATCTCCCAGTTTAACAAAGGAGTCACTGTGCCACTGTCGTGTTCCAGAGTCACAGAACATAAGGGTTTGAGGGAACAAAGGAACTGAAGTAGACAGATCTCTAAGTCATGGCATTTGATGATCTGAGAACAGATATACATGCACATGTGTACTCAAAACATACACAAACACACACACATGCATCAATTATGTGTCTACATACAAACTGCCTGTGAGGATAAACATGTTACACAGATATATTCAATTATTCACATACATGAACACATGTAAGATGACAATAACAATAATCATTAAAAACAATAATAATAATGAAACCAAACCAAACTCACTGCCTTCGAGTTGGATCTGACTCATAGTGACCCCTCCTTGGGTTTCTGAGGAGGTATCACTACGGAAATAGATTGCCCAACCTTCCTTCTGGGGAGTGGCTGGTGGGTTTGAGCCACCAGCCTTCTGGTTAGCAGTCAAATGCCTTAGGCAATAATAATAATAGTTAATAATTATTCAGTGTCTACCATGTGTCAGGTACTTTATTAAGTAATTTATATAAGTTACTCCATTTAATTAAATTAGGTACAGTTATGATTTGTATTGTATCATAGGAGCAGGCTCCAGAAAATTTAACTTACTGAAGGTCAACAGCCAGCAAGTGTCAGCCAAGACTCAGATCCAAATCTGTGTGAAAGCAAAACCTTTTCTCTGAGCCTAGAATGTAGTAGTTTAGTGAATTCTCTTCTTTGTTTCTCTTCATAATCTCTTGTTTAAGTTCTGCCCAAGGCCCAACCCTTATCCAGCTTCTTCAGAAGCTTGGCTGGGGGGCACGTAAAAGTCTTGCTCTCTCCACACTAGTCTGGAAGGACTTGGGCTGCCTTCCTATTGGGTGACTCCTTATGGCTTTACTTAGTGTGTTGTTAGTTGCCATTGGTTGATTCTGATGCATGGTGACCCCAAGTGTGCAGAGCAGAGCAGCTCCATAGGGTTTTCAAGGCCGTGACTTTTCAGAAGCAGATCGCCTGGCCTTTCTTCCTAGGTGCCTCTGTGTGGATGTGACTCAACCTGTGGCTTAGTGCCTAAGGCACTTGACTGCTAACCAGAAGGCTGGCAGTTCAAACCCACCAGCCACTCCTCGGAAGGAAGATCGGGCAATCTACTTCCACAGTGATACTGCCTCGGAAACCCAAGGAAGGGTCACTATGAGCCGGATCCAACTTGACGGCAGTGAGTTTGATTTTTGGCCAATAGTCGAGCACTCAATGTGTATACAATGCATAAGTTATTTATTCACTTTATAAATATTTTATTAAGCACCTGCAATGTGCCAGGTATGTCAGATATTGCTAGCTCTCCCCAAGTATCTGTCTCCCCCTTCTTCTTAAGCAATATAACCTCTGAATTTTAGCTGGTTATGGTTGCCCAGAATAAAAGAAAAACATTTTCAGCCCATCTGGCAGGTAGGTATGGCCATGTGAATGAGCTCGAGCCAATGTGTGGAAGCCACATGAGCTGATCAGTGTCCTTAAAGGCAGAGCACTTGGTTACCTCCTTTGCCTCTTTCCTGATGGCTGGAATGGGGAGTTGATAATAGGAACTGGATCACTGAGTGGAGCTGCCTGTTGAGGAGAGCAGAACATCAAGCCAGAAGGAAACTTATTCTCTGGTGACTGTGAAGCTGTTATACCAAACTGCTTACCTAAACTTTTACATGAGAAAGACATCAGTGTCTGTATTTTAAAATCATTTTTGTTTGGTGAAGAGCTCTGGTGGCATAGTGGTTAAAGCTTTCACTGGCTAACCAGACTTAGTGTTTCAAGCACACCAGCCTCTCCATGGGAGAAAGATGAATCAGTCTGCTTCTGTAAAGATTTCCAGCCTTGGAAACCTTACGGAGCAGTTCTACTCTGTCCTGTAGGGTCACTTTGAATTGGAATTGACTCAGTGACAATGCTTTTTTTTTTTTTTCTTTTCTTTTGTGTGTGTGTGTTTGGGAGCATAGCTGTTGAAACAGCTGAATTAATATCCTAATTAATACACCCGGTGATGTTATAACCACTGAGGTTACAACCAAGTTTCTTGGGCTCCTGGATCTGACATTCTAATGGGAGAGACAATGATTGATCATGGAAAGTAAATTTGAAGAGAAGAGAGAAATCTATGAAGGTCACGAAACAAGTTACTCTGATAGAGATACACAGATTGAGGGACCATTATCTAAGGAGATCAGGGCAAATCCTCTTCAAAGAGGTGACATTTGAGATGGGATGGAATGACGAGGAAGAAACAGGCCTGGGGAGGTCTGCAGACAGAGTTTTACAGGGAGGACCAAGGACAAGTGCAAGGCCCTGAAGCAGGAGGGAGATCGGAAAGTCAAGGTTCAGAAAGATATACACACGTCTATCTTTCTACTTGAAAGCTGGGCATAGGGTTTTTATTTTTATTTTTAATATAAATATATATATAAAAAAAACCCATCTGCCTTGAGCATTAGGCTCTTTTAAGAACTATCTTACTATCTCTATGGGATCAAAGTGACATAGCAACTGGAAAGATTAGATAGGAACCTTGAGGGGCAGTGAGTTTACGTTAATGGGGGAAGAACAACTCAGAGAAGGAGGGTGAGGATGGGTGCCCGACTCAGAGAATGTCATAACTGTCACTGAATCGTACAGGTAGAAATTGTCTCGCTAAGTGTATTTTCAACAACAACAACAACAAAATAAAATTTAAGAAAATACATACAGGCAGTCCCTGGGTTATGAACATCTGACTTATGTTCAACTCATAGCTACAAACCAACTCCTGTAAAGTCTGTTATATTAAAAGTTTGAAGTACATACAAATAATCGATGCTATTTTGCAACATGCATCAAAACATCATCATTACTATATTATTATGTCAAAGATGTTCTACCGTACCTGGAAGTGTTACTTTAATGTTTTGTATGCATAGGAAGGTACACTCTGTACTATATACTAAGACAAACATTCGGAAGGAAGGTTGGGCAACCTACTTCCATAGTGGCACTGCCTTGGAAAGCCAAGGAGGGGTTGCTATGAATCGGGTCTGACTGGATGGCAAATAACAACAACAACAAGACAAACATTTGCTTAACTGATGTTAGATATGAATCACACCTAACTGTTCTGACTTATGTATAAATTTGACTTAAAAGCAGACTTAGGAACAGAACTCATTTGTAATCCTGGGACTGCCTGTAAATATTTATGTATTGATTAATAAACTCCTTTGTTGGTTCTAAGGACCTTTAATTTGCCTGTCTCCAGGAGGGAAAGTCATTTTTAGCACAAATGCTGGCCAGTTTCCATACTCCCATCCTGTGCTTTGCTGAGACATTTGCTACACACTGTCCTTTGGCATGGCTGACCTCATGTAAATCCCCTCCTGCTATAATTCACTGCCCACAGCCCGGCCAATAAATGCAAGACTCATTCCTGCTGCTGAGAACTCCATCCCCATCCCCTGCAGCACAGCCAGCTCCTTCTCCAGGGACCCACCTGCCATGAAGCTTCTTTTCCTGCTTCTCACCATCCTTCTGGTCATGGAACCAGTGGTGTCAGGTAACTTGAGCCCCTCTTAAGTGGTTGGGATCCTGGTCATGGGCTTCTTCCCTTCCTTCCCCTCACACTGTGGTAGCATCTGAAACCTTTCCTCATTTCATGCAGCTCTGAGAGGTTTTCTCAGGATTATCTTGTATCAACATCTCTCCCTGATTCTTTTCTGCCAAGGCAGTGGAATAACAGGTGTTTTGGGCATTTGGACTAAAGGGCATGAATGGCATTCTGAGGGAGCTTGGGAGAGGCCTTAAGAGTGAAGGATTGGGTGCAGGTTGAGGACTTTTGGGGGGCTTTAGAGGGGTTAAACTGTGATGGGAGAAAAAGACCTTGAGGTTAAACTGATAGAGGGAAGATGGATTGGGATGAGTTGGAGGGGAGAGGTTGGGTTTTCCTGATGGTTTGGGGGTGGCTTGCCAGGGGATGGGATTTGGGGTTAAGTGGAACTAGTACTGGGGATTAGGCTGAGGTTTGGGATAAGGCTGGGTGTTGGTACTAGGTGGTGCAGGGTATTTAGGGTTTGGGTTGGTGAGGTGGGAATTGATTGAGGTTTGCAATTTGATTAGATTTGGGTTTGACTTGGAGTTGCACTCAGGAGGGATTGAGTTGAGTAGAAGTAGGAGTTATACTTAAGGTTTGGGGCTTGAATGAAGTGAATATGGGATCAAAGAAGATTGGAAATTGAATTGTGGCTGGAGCTGGGACTTGTTGGGCTTAAGTTAGACAAGGCCAGGCTATTGATAAAGATCTGGATCTATTGGAATGTGACTAAATCCTCCTCTCCCCCTGTCCCAGGTCCCCAACATTACAGGTTCATTTACAGGTGTTTATTGACCTTTTCCCATCATATCCAAGCTTCATTAGGTGCGAAATCCATTAACATCAATTGATCCCGAAGTTAGGAGTAGGAGGTGGGGAGAAAGGAAGACAGAAGGGTAGGATGTTGGAAAAAACTCCCCTGAAAACCTTGGGATACTGGTTGGAACAATTGTCTTAATCCTCTTCCTTCTCAAGGTGTCTTGTCTCCTGTCCTGGAACTGGGTCCAGCATTACTTACTCAACCCTCTGCCTCTCCTTGCCCCCTGCCCTCCTGCTTTTCCTATACCTCCTCTTTCCTCTTCCTTGAGAGATACTAACATCTGCTCAACGGTTATTTCCATACACCAAAGAGAGCTGTTGGATGGAAGGACGCTGCAGATTGGTGTGCAAAGATGATGAGGACACCATCACACGCTGCGCAAGTCGTAAACGGTGCTGTGTTCCTAGTCGTTATTTAACACTTGAACCAGTAGTAATTGATCAGGGTCAACCCCCCTGGACTACTCCTCTGAAGCCCAAACCAGGCAAGCATAAGAAAAAAAAGAAAAATAATCATGGGTAGAATGGTTTTGGTTCAGTTTTCATAGTTCTCACACTCCATTAAAATTTGCAAATTTGTTTCCTGTGTCTGTCAATCATGACGAATGGACGGGGGATGGAGGGAGGGAGGGTGAAATTCAACAGGAAGCAGAGGGAAGTCTCCAGGGTTGGGCCACAGCAAGAGGGTAATGATTACAACCTTGAAGATAGTTCCTCCTCTATCGGCCATGAGACCCAGACGATAGGTGAACATGTGGGAAGCTGAAAAGGCTTAACGGCTTTAAAGGCCCTGCAGATGCCTGGAGTGTTGGAGACTCTTTAGGCTGGGAGATATGACCCATATTGGGCATGAATGAGCTGGAGGTGAACAGGACCTGAGTAAAGCCCAACTCTTTGGGTTTCTAGCGAAGTCAACCAAGATAGCTTTTGATGCCCTAAGAATCAGAAGTTTCCAGGTAACACAAAGACAAAACGCATATACTTACTCTTTTTTTTCTTTCAACTTTCTTTATTTTGTCATTATTATTGAGAATATACATAGCAAAACATACACCAGTTCAACAGTTTCTTCCTGTACAATTTATTGACATTGACTGTATTCTTTGAGTTGTATAATCATTTTCACCGTCTTTTTCTGAGTTGTTGCTCCCTCATTAACACATACTCACTACCTCCCAAGGTTCCTACCTAATCTTTTGAGTTGCTATTGTCAATTTGCTTCTATCTAGATAATTCTTATTTTTTATTAGAATTCTGGTAGCATAGTGCCTAAGGCATTTGACTGCTAACCAGAAGGTTGGCAGTTAAAACCCACCAGCCACTCCTCAGAAGGAAGGTTGGGCAATCTACTTCTGTAGTGATACTGCCTTGGAAACCCAAGGAGGGGTCGCTATGAGTCAGGGCCCACTCCATGGCATATAACAACAATGGATAATTCTTAAAGGAGCTCTGGTGGCATAGTGGGTAAGGCATTTGGCTATTAACCAGAAGATTGGAATTTCAAACCCACCAGCTGCTCCACGGGAAGAAGATCAAGCAATCTACTTCTGTAAAGATTTATGGCCTTGGAAACCAAATAGGGGTCACTATGATTTTAAATCACTCAATGGCAGTGGGTTTGGTTTTATTTATTTATTTTTTAGATAGTTCTTGAGAGAGCATAATGCTCAAGGCAGATTTTTCTTTCTTTCTTTTTTTAAAACTAGTTAAGATAAACTATTGTTTGGTTTTAAGAAGACTTCAGGAGATATTTTTGGTTTAAGATTTAAATATTTTCTCAGAGCAACAGTTTCAGGGGATCATCCAGCCTCCATGGTTCCAGAAAGTCTGAGTCCATGAGAATTTGAAATTATGTTCTGAATATTCCCCCTTTTGATCATGATTCTTCTATGAACTCTTTGATCAAAATGTTTGTTAATGGTAGCCAGGCACTATCCAGTTCTTCCGGCTCATGGTAAAGGAGGCAGTTGTTCACGGGGGCAATTAGCCACACATTCCATACCCTCCTCCTATTCCTGACTTTTCTTCTTCCACTGCTGTTCCAGGTGAACAGAGACCAATGATGACTTGGATAGCCACTTGCAAGCTTTTAAGACCCCAGGCATTATACAATGAACTACAAGGCAGAACAGAAGCACTAAATGTAGGCCAAGTTAGCGATATGCCCAGGAGACCATGGCCCTAAACCTCAAACCAAGGAACCAAATTCCTGTACACTTACTCTTTTACATATTGATTTATTTTTTACATTCTTTCACAAGTTCATTTATTCATTCCTTCACCTTAGCTCTGCCACTACCATAGGCAGACTTGTTACAAATAAACCTTTAAGAACTCCAGCTTCTGCATCTGTAAAATTGGATTAATAATAAACTCTATCTCAGGATTATGGTAAGAATGACATGAGAGAATGCAGAGCACAATTCCCAGGACATAGCAAACCTTCAAGAAATGTTAGCTGCTGAGATTGTTCACTGATTTATTCACCTATTTATGGCTTGGGAGCTCTGGTAGCATAGTGCCTAAGGCACTTGACTGCTAACCAGAAGGCTGGTGGTTCAAACTCACCAGCCACTCCTCGGAAGGAAGATAGGGTAATCTACTTCCGTAGTGATACTGCCTCAGAAACCCAAGGAGGGGTCGCTATGAGTCGGGCCGACTCGACAGCACATAACAACAACAACAATTTATGGCTTAGGAAGGAGCTCTGGTGGTGCAGAGCCTAAGGCATCGACTGTTAACCAGAAAGTTGGTGGTTCAAACTCATCAGCCACTTCGTGGAAGGAAGATGGACAATCTACTTCCACAAAGATTTATCACCTTGGAAACTCAATGGGGGTCTCTATGAACCAGAATCTACTCAATGGCAGTGGGTTTTATGGATGAGTGTTGTATGCCTTCAAATTGTGTTAGACTGGAAGGGAAATATAAGCCCACCTCGTTTGAACTGACAATTTAGGTTTGGGGAGGACCAACCCATAAGAGTCATTTAGAACCCAGATCTGGAACTTGGAGGCCCCAGGTGTCTTCCCCTGGGTGATACACACAGTTAGTACTCAACTAATACTGTGTGTGCACCCCTAGGCAGGAGGAGAGCCAGGACAGCTGTTTGCAGGGGGTGTGAGTGTCCACACCTGTGCGTGTGAGGCTCCTTCCAGTGTGAGACAGAGCTGGGGATGGGCCTTTGAGATGGGTGGTGGGCTGCAGGCTGGGCCAGCTCTCCACATGCTACCATTTTCCTGTGGGGAACTCTGAGGAATCCCAGAATTATACTTTCAAACCTGACTTTTCATATCATTATGAAGGAGTATTTCATAATGGAAGATAGAATATATTTTATTTATCCCTTGTATTAGGTTGATTTATAAGTTTAAAATAATCAAACATATAGTAGTGGGCTTCCATCTGTGTTCTTGCCCCAGGGGCGTGCCTGGAATTTGGAAGCTTCTCTGGCAAACAATCCATTTCCAAGGCCACTCCTGAGGAAGGAGCCGCATAAACTGTGCTTTATAGTCTTCATGCCTCTCTGTGAGCAACTTGTGTCCTGAAGCCTGAGTAAAACCACCCAGAAGACTTCCTCCCTGGCCTGTCTGCCTCTAGTTTTCTCTGCTTTAGTTTCTACTATAAGAGGGACCCGAGATAGGCAGGCCTGGGGCTCGGGGGCTGCTTTTGACTTAGGAGTGTCTCTATTTTAAGGCCAGGGGCTGAGGTAGGTGGGCGCAGAGGGGTTAGGAACAAGGAAGGGAGATGAATTTATCTGTCAGGGATATCATAGCTGATGTCAGATGGATCTTAGCTGAAAGCAAAGAATACTAGAATGATGTTTACTTATGTTTTATTGACTATGCAAAATAGTCAGTTTTTCATCCTGTGGAGGCTTACATATTGCTGTGAGGTTGGAGGCTATGCCACTGGTGTTGCAAAATGCCACCAGGGTTCCCCATGGAGGACAGGTTTCAGTGGAGCTTCTGTACTAAGACAGACTCAGAAGAAGGAAGAGGTCATCCATTTCTCAAATAAGTGGCCAGTGTTCTGGTTACCCAGTGCTGTTCTGACAAGAGTATACCACAAACAGGATGGCTTGAAGAAACAGGAGTTTATTCTCTTACAGTTTGGAGGCTTTAAGTCTGAGCTCAAAGTGCCAGGCTCTGGGGACTGGGTGGAAACCCCTCAACCTTAGGCTTCAGCTCTGCCTCCTGCTCCTGGCCCACTGAAGCTGGAGGCTTTTCTTCACACTGCTGCTGGCTGCTGAGCCTGACAAGCCTAAGGTTGGCAAGTAATAGGGCACAGTCCCAATATTACCAAGCCACATGGCAGGTTGTAAATTCAAGTCGATTAGAAGTGACTAAGATTGGCAAAGCATGGCAGGCTGCTGAACAACAACTTGGCTACATGCAGGGTTCAAGCATGCCATAAGCTAGAGACCATTCCCAAAGTGGTTTCGTATATATGGGAAGCAGACCACATACCCAAAGCAGCTACTCAGCTTCTCCAATAGATTCCACCATGGAGTTAATTACCAATCTCACCATGGGGAAGAACTACATTCAGCTGCCCTAAGTGAACCCCGGTGGCATTTTGCAACACCGGTGGCATAGCCTCCAGCCTCACAGCAATATGTAAGCTACCACAGGATGAAAAACTGACTATTTTGCATAGTCAGTAAAACATAAGAACTACATTCAACTAGGCCCAGCCAAGTTGACACACAAACTTAACTACCACAGCCAGTGAAAACCTTATGAATAGCAGTGAAACACTGTCTGATACATTACTGGAAAACTTTATGAATAGCCCTGAAACGCTGTCCGATATAGTGCTGGAAGATGAACCCATCAGGTGGGAAGGCACTCAAAATTTGACTGGGAAAGATCTGACTTCTCAGAGTAGAGACAACCTTAACAGTAAGTATAGAGTAAAGCTTTCAAGATTTCTGCTGGCTGATGTGGCACAACTCAAAATGAGTAGAAACAGGTGCACACATTCATTAATAATTGGAACATTGAACATACAAAGTATGAATCTAGGAAAAATATAAGTTGTCAAAAATGAAATGGAACACATATAGATCAATATCATAGGCATTGTTGTTGTTGTTGTTGTTTGCCGTTGAGTCGGCCCCGACTCATAGCGACCTCTCCTTGGGTTTCTGAGGCAGTATCACTACGGAAGTAGGATTGCCCAACCTTCCTTCCGAGGAGTGGCTGGTGGGTTTGAACTGCCAGCCTTCTGGTGAGCAGTCAAGTGCCTTAGCCACTATGCTACCAGAGCTCCTATCATAGGCGTTAGTGAGCTGAAAGGGACTGATTTGGGCCATTTTGAATCAGACAGCCATAAGATCTACTATGCCGAGAATGACAAATTGAAGAGGAATGATGTGGCATTCATCGTCACAAAGACAGTTTTAAGGTCTGTCCTGAAGTACAACACTGTCAGTGATAGGATAATGTCCATACACCTACAAGAAAGTCCAGTTAATACAACTATTACTCAAATTTATGCACCAACCACCAAAGCTAAAGATGAGGAAATTGAAGATTTCTACCAACTCCTGCAGTCTGAAATTGACTGAACATGCAATCAAGATGTGTTGATTATCGGGAAGTTCTGGCAAGATGGTGGACTAGTCAGAAAGACTGCACAGATCCTCTTCAACAAAGAAAAGGGAAACCAATTAACACAGACACAGAAGATAATCCTGGAACCCTGAGCCTTGAAGGGAAGGATATAGAAGTGGACTAAACTTGAACTAGAAGAAGAATTTGCATGAAAATACCAGAAAAGGAGACATACAGAGCTGTGGTCTGGCAGTGATCCTGACACTGTGGGATCACAGTGTTTCACTGCTATTCATAAGGTTTTCACTGGCTGTGGTGGTTAAGTTTGTGTGTCAACTTGGCTGGGCCTGGTTGAGTGACTGGGCAGCTGAATGTAGTTCTTCCCCATGGTGAGACTGGTAATTAACTCCATGGTGGAATCTATTGGAGAAGCTGAGATTCCTGAGTGCTGGTAGGACTTAAGAATTAACCTAAAAATCAGCTCTGCTGGCCTGGGACTGCATGGAGGACTGCTGTGGTGGCTGGGGAATAAATGGAGAAGGTGAAGAGAAAGGCGGGCTGAGCTGTGGACTTTTGCCAGTCCAGAGGGTGCCACCATTTTGAAGGTCTAAAAGTGGCTATTTTGGATATTTAAAGAGACAGCTCTCTCATAGATTCCTGGGGCTTAAGAACATGTTCTGCTTTCCAGCAACCCCAAGGACCTTCTGGACCTGCAAGACTGAAAAGTTTTT
>NW_006921607.1:6285411-6289645 GCF_000298275.1 Orycteropus afer afer | reverse complement strand
TTGATTATCACTGGTGACTGGAATGCAAAAGTTGGAAACAAAGAAGAGTTACTGGTAGTTGGAAAATATGGCCTTGGTGATAGAAATAATGCTGGAGATCACATGACAGAATTTTGCAAGACCAATGACTTATTCGTTGCAAATACCTTTTTCAACAACATAAGCAATGGCTGTACACGTGGACTTCACCAGATGGAATACATAGGAATTAGATCAACTACATCTATGGCAAGAGGTGATGGAGAAGTTCAATATCTTTGGCCAAAATAAGGCCAGGAGATGACTGTGGAACAGACCATCAACTGCTCATATGCACGTTCAAGTTGAAGTTGAAGACAATTAAAACAAGTCCACGAGGGCCACAGTATGACCTTGATAATATCCCTCCTAAATTTTGAGACCATTTAAAGATAGATTTGATGCATTGAACATCAATGACCAAAAATCAGAGGAATTGTGGGATGACATCAAGAACATCATCCATGAAGAAAGTAAGAGGTTTTTAAAAAGACAAGAAAGGAAGAAAAGACCAAAATGGATGTCGGCAGAGACTGAAATTTGCTCTTGAGTAGAGAGTAGCTAAAGCAAATGGAAGAAATGACAAGATAAAAGAAATGAACAGAAGATTTCAAAGAGCAGCTTGAGAAGACAATGCCAGTTACTATAAGAAATGTGCAAAGACCTGGAGTTAGAAAACCAAAAGGGAAGAACACACTCAGCATTTCTCAAGCTGAAAGAAAGGAAAAATTTAAGCCTCCAGTGGCGATATTGAAATATTCTATGGGCAATATGTTGAAACATCAAACGAAGATGGAAGGAAAACATAGAGTCACTGTGCCAAAAAGAACTGGTTGATGTTCATCCATTTCAGGAGGTGGCATATGATCAAGAGCTAATGGTACTGAAGGAAGAAGTCAAAGCTGCATTGAAGGAATTGGTGAAGAACAGGCCCCAGAAATTGACAGAATATCCATTGAGATGTTTCAACAAATGGATGCCATGCTGGAGGCACTCACTTCGCTATGCTAAGAGATTTGGAAGAGAGCTATCTGGCCAACTGACTGGAAGAGATTCATATTTGTACCCATTCCAAGAATGGTGATCCCACAGAATGTGGAAACTATCAAACAATATAGTTAATATCACAAGCATTAATATCTTACTGAAGATACTTAAAAAATGGTTGCAGCAAAAATGATAGAGCTTCCAGAAATGCAAGCTGAATTCAGAAGAGGATGTGGAATGAGGAATATCATTGCTGATGTCAGATAGATCTTACCTGAAAGCAAAGAATATCAGAACGATGTTTACTTATGTTTTATTGACTATGCAAAATCATTTGATTATGTGGATCATAACAAATTATGGATAACATTGAGAAGAATGGGAATTCCAGAACACTTGATTGTACTCATGAGGAACCTGTGCATTGACCAGGAGGCTGTCGTTCAAACAGAACAAGGGGACACTGAATGGTTCAAAATCAAGAAGGAAGTGCATCAAGGTTGTATCTTTTCACTATGCTTATTCAACTTGTATGCTGAGCAAATAATTCGAGAAGCTGGATTATATGAAGAGGAACATGGTATCAGGATTGGAGGAAGACTCATTAACTACCTGTGACAGACAGGTGACACAACTTTGCTTACTGACAGTTAGGATGCCTTGAAGCACTTACTGATGAAGATTAAAGACTACAACCTGTGTGGACTACACTCAATACAAAGAAAACAAAAGTCCTTACAACTGGTCCAATAAACAGCTTCATGGTGGATGGAAAAAAGATTGAAGTCAAGGACTTCATATTACTTGGTTCTACAATCTACACCAATGGAAGCAGCAGTCAAGACATCAGACGGCATATTGCATTGGGTAAATCTGCTGCAAGAGACTTCTTTCAAGTGCTGAAGAGCAAAGATGTCTCTTTGAAGACTAAGGTGTGCCTAACCCAAACCATGGTATTTTCAATTGTCTTTTATGCATGTGAGAGCTGGACAATGAATAAGGAAGACCAAAGAAGAGTTGATGCTTTTGAGTTGTGGTGCTGGAGAAGAATGCTAAGAGTACCATGGTCTGCTAAAAGGACTAACAAATTTGTCCTGGAAGAAGTGCAGCTGGTATTACCTTGGAGGTAAGAATGGCCAGACTTTGTCTCACCAACTTCGGTCACATTGTCAGAAGGAACCATCCCCTGGAGAAGGATATCATGCTTGGTAAAGTGGAGGGTCAACGAAGAAGGGGAAGGCCCTCAATGAGATGGATTGACACAGTGGCTGAAATGATGGCCTCAAGTATAGCAAGGATTGTGAGGCTGCCACAGGACCTGCAGTGTTTCATTCTGCTGTGCACAGGGTCACTATGAGTTGGAGATGACTCGCTGGCACCTAACAACATAAGAGGGACACTTTCGAGGAGATTCATTTGACCATGTTGCATTCCTGCTTATATTGTCTTTGGCTCTTCACTTTCCAGTGTTCGGGCATTCAAGGCCTTCACATGGTGGCCCAGCTTCATCTCCCATGACTTCCCCTCACAGACCTTCACTTTTGCCACACCAGTCTCTCACCATCCTTTCCTGCCTATGACATTGCCTTTGTTCATGGTTCCCCTCCACCAAGTTCATCTCCATGATGAAGTCCTTCTCATCCTTCAAAGCCCAGTTGATGTCACCGCCCACATTAGCTTTCATTTAAACTCTGTTGTACTATTTCTTAATAATTGTAATAATAATAGCTCTATAATAGTTGTCATTGGCAGAGCACTTGTTATGTCTCAGGCATTGTGCTTGGTGCTTCTGGGCACAAAATCATTCCATTTTACAACAGCAATCTTCTTATTCCTATTTTACTGATGAGGAAACTAAGATTCAGAGGAGCAATATAGTTAGCCAAAGTCAAATGACATTAAGATAGAGCAGAGATTCAAACTGAGTTCTTGACAGAGTCACAAACTATCACTCTTAAGAAAGTATGGCACCTATGAGTTGGCATTGACTCCATGGCAGTGGGTTAGGTTTGGTTGCTAGGTATCACAGCTACAGTTAATTATTTGAGCCATTGAATCTTCCTCACTAACCCCCCAAACACACATGCATTAGAGGGAAATCCTTAGGGGTGGATACTATGGCTTATCTACACCTCTATGCCTAGGAGTTGGCACAAATTTGATGTAGTGTTTATTAATTGAACGACTAATTGAGTGATGAATTAATATGGGAAACCTGAGTGGATTTGGTGGGGACACAAATGACTGTGTGGATGGGCTGATGTCAGATTTCAGGAATGGGGGTGGGTGGGATGCCTTCTGGGATAGAGGGATCATAGGAATAATGTATCAGGCTCTTGTTAATGGCGGCAGAAGAAGCTCTGGTGACAGAATCCTTAAGAACTTGACTACTAACCAAAAGATCAGTGCTTTGAACCAGAGGCTCTGAGGGAGGAAAGACTTGGTGATTTGCTGCCATAGAGATTACAGCCTAGGAAACCCTATGGGGCAGTCTCTGTCACAAGGGTTGCTATGAGTTAAAATTAACTCAGTGGGACCCAACAACAAAAACAAGTGGTGTTAGAAAGGCTGCAGCTCTTGGGCCTTCCTCAAGCTGGTTCTTCTTCTTTTTTTTTTATGGCTCTTTTCAGTTTATTGCATGAAGGAGTTACACAGTCCCAAGTTAAAAGTGGACCCCAAATGGTTACATCACACAAGCTGTGAGGATTTAAACTTGTGACAAGGGACAGAAGGGAAATTTTCTACTCATTGCAAGGAAATCCTCACTTAAGCTTCAGTGAGCCACAAGCACTTAAAACCCATGAACCTTCAGCTGGTCCTCCTTAGCCAGTGCAATCTCTACGAGGAACTGGCATATGTTCTTGCGCTGGTCACCCTGTAGCTGAATTACTTCTCCATATTCTGGATGCTCAATGACAGTACCATTGCAGGCAAATTTCTTCTTAAATGCCTTCACTAGTTTCTTTTTATCGTAATCATCAGCGATCCCTTGTACAGTGGTAAGGGTCTTCCTGCCGTTTTTCTGTTGAATTCTTATATGGATATAATCCTCAGTCCCAGCAGGAAGTAGTTCATCACCCTTAGTTGCATCAGCAAAGGGGTCGAAAGAGTGGAGGTTCTGGATAGCGGACATACGATACGATTTCTTTTCCTTGGTGGAGACGGCCTGCAGAAGGTGGCGGCCAGAGAAGACGGGCGCGGGGGACGGAGCGTCGGGAAGCGAGGGGGC
>NW_006921607.1:6269177-6284685 GCF_000298275.1 Orycteropus afer afer | reverse complement strand
CAATTGATGTCTCTGGTTCCCTGTTTACAATCTTGTAGGCTTATTTACTTTGGATACTTCTATAACTGGGTTGGTTTCTGGGTTATATCATCATGTGTGTTAATGGTCTGTTGTTGTTTGCTGTTGGTTCTCTGTCCAAAGTATTCCCTTTAGCAATTCTTATAAGGTTGGTCTGGTTTTAACAAATTCCCTTAATTTCTGCTTACCTGGAAATGTCCTAATTTTATATTTGAGGGACAATTTTGTGTATATATTTCTTGGTTGGAAATTTTTCTCTTTCAGGGATTTATATATATACCATCCCATTGTCTTTTCACCTGCATGGTTTCTAGCACTGGGTATATAACAAAAAGAAAATCCAGTGAACTCACAGCTGTGCATTTCCATAGACTTGAGACCCCTGTGGCTGATTTACCTTCTTCTCCTCACTTTTCAGGGTCTTCTACTTGTTTTATCTAGAATACCCAGGGTTTTAAACTGTATTTATCAGGATGAATAGAGGAACGTATATCCACACCATTTTTCTGAAAGTAGAAGTTGTCATTTCCCTCTAGGAGTCTACTAAGGCTCCATAACTCGTATTATCAGATCTATGCCACAGCTGAGTGGAGACTAACCATTTGTTTTTTGACCAGGCAGACGTCAACCACTTCTATGCATGGGTAACATGGGAGTCTGCAGAGCGTCTTGCAAAAAGGATGAACAGCCCTACCTCTATTGCAAAAATAATCAACCTTGCTGCCTCCAGTCCTACATGAGGATACACATGACTGGTGGAGAGGAAGACAGTGAATGGGTCCGAGGGAACCGCTGGTCATAAATAGCTTGAGTGTTGGTTACCAGTATACTTAACACCTCTGGGAGCTCAGATGTGCTGTGCTGTCAATACCTCTCATTAAATTTCATGCACCTACGACATTTGTCTGTCTTTCATTCACTGGGGGTTATGGGGATAGCAGATTGAGTTTTGCATGGAGAGATATCTGTCCTATTCTGAATGTAACTCTCTGTGAGATAAGGCTGGAAACTGGAGTGACAATTGGAGTGAGTCTAGACAAGCCAATGAAGATGAGGAGATAATGGACTTGAGTCCAGTGAAGGAGGCTTGAAGGATTTGGGCAGTCACACTAGTGCAGTGTAGGTCTCAGAGGGAGATCAGAACCAGTGCATAGCATGGATGGAGTAGTGGTTAGAGGTCTTCTAGACAAATTTGGCTTAGTTCATGAAAGAACTTCATAATTGTCTAAGTTCTCTAGGGCTGCCATAACAGAAGTACCACAGACGGATGGCTTTAACCAACAGGAATTTATTCTCTTACAGTTTAGGAGGCTAGAAGTCCACATTAGAGTGCTGGCTCTAGGGGCTAGATGAAGGCCCCTCTCTCTTCAGTTTCAGCTCTGTCTCTTGTTCCAGGTCTGCTGGAGCTGGAGGCTTCTTTTGACTCATGCAGCTACTGGCTGCTGAGGCTGACAAACATAAGATTGGCAGGTAAAATAGTACAATTCCAAGACCAATAGGCAACATGGCAGGCCACTAGTTCAAGTCCAGGAACAATCCCAAGATCATCAGGCAACACGGCCCAAAATGTGCCAACAATCTAGGGACCACTCCCACAGCTTCTCCATGTATACTGGAAGCAGGCCACAACCTGGAGGGAACTCTCCTTCAATTACTTAGCTGCTCACAGCACATTGCACCATTGAAGTGATTACAATCTCATCATGGGAATTACTACATCCAGCTGCCAAGTCTCTCAGAACCAAGTCCCAGCTAAGTTGACACATAACCAATAGAGCAGTTGCAGAGAGGAATAAGCTGCCCTATTAAGGTTTCAAGTTGTGAGGCTGCAGGGTCTGTTTGGTGGTCATTGCAAAATGAATTTGAACATTGGATGATGTCGGTCTTGGTGATCTTTAAGGTCCTTTATTGTTGTTGTTAAGTGCCATTGATTTGGCTCTGACTCATAGCAACCCCATGTATAACCAATGTGGGCAATAAACAAACAAACAAAAACCAAACCTACTGTGAGTGAGTCAATTCCAACTCATAACCACCCTATAGGATAGAGTAGAACTGCCCCATAGGGTTTCTAAGGTTGTAAATTTTTTTTTCAATTTTATTGTGATTTGGGTGAAAGTTTACAGAGCAAATTCATCTTCCATACATCAGTTCACATACACTGCTTCTCATGACATTGACTGCAATCTCCTACAGTGTGACAGCTCTTCTCCCACTTCCTCCCCATAGTCACCTCTTCCCTGTGTCCTTCCCTCTCATGCACTCCTGCCCCCTGAGCTGTCTCCCTGTGCATACACTGTCCTTCTATTCTCCTGTGATTGATCTCTCCAAGGAGTGTATCTACCTAATGTAAATGTTCAGCTTAGATGCCTGTCTTTTGTTTGGCTGGAAGCCACAGAAATGGGTTCAATTCCAGACTTGAAGGACAGCTAGGGGCCATAGCCTCAGTGGTTCCACTAGGCTCCATCAGACTAGCAAAACTGGTCCCTCCCTCTTTTTTTCTAAATGATTTTGAGTTTTGTTCCACATTGTTCTCACACTCTATCCAGGATCTCTTATATAGATCCCCCTTCAAGTGGTTGACAGTGGTAGTTCTTTTGGTCTCATGGTCGTATAGGCTGAGGATCATATGGTATATCAGTCCCTTGGCTAATTGTTTCCATGTGTCTTTGGTTTTCTTCATTCTTCTTTGCTCTGGATGAGGAGATACCCATCATTGCATCTAGATGGCTGTTTGCAAACTTTTAAGATCCCAGTTGCCACTCGCCAAAGTAGGATGTTATGCCAATTGAGCTTGATGGCCCCTGTGACTATGGTCCCAAGCCCACAGGTCTAACTGCCTGCTCCCTCCAGATAGCTGTCTGTGGCCAAGAAGTGACTACAATCTTGTACCTTGTCAGCTCTACCATATACCAGAAACTCTTACAGAACATACAAATACACTTGTAGAAATATTGCCTGACAACTTCATACATTGTCATAGGCACGCTCCCCCCTGCATAGACATACCTAATCGTTCAGCCTGTCCACCTATCTATCCACCCATAGGTCAATGTTTGTCATCACTGAAAATGCAGTACTGTATGGGCAAAAGGGTTCATCTTTGTTGTCTGTACTTTGCACTCACCTCTCTATGTCTTCCTCTTCCTCAACGTCACTGTGTTGATCACTCACGTTTGGTACATTGCCCTTCCCTTTACCCAAATCAATACTTGTCTCTACCTATCTGGCAGTGTTCCCTCTCCTCCCCTCCCACCCCTGGTAATCAACAAAGAAAATTTCTTTCAATATATAAACCTTTCCTTGACTTTTTACAATAATGGACTAATACAATATATGTCCTTCTGTGACTGACTTATTTCACTCAGCATAATGTCCTCCAAGTTCTTCCACATTATACGGTGCTTTGCAGATTCTACGTTATTCTTCAGCGTAGCACAGTATTTCATTGTGTGTATGTACTATAGTTTGGTTATCCATTCTTCTGTTGATGGGCACATAGGATGTTTCCATCTTTTTGCTATTGTACATAGTGCTGCGATGAACATTGGTGTGCATATGTCTGTTCTTGTACTGGCTCTCACTTTTTTAGGATATATACCTAGTAATGGAATTGCTGGCTCAAATGGTATATCTAATTCCAACTTTTTAAAGAATTGCCATACTGCTTTCCACAGTGGTTGTACCATTTGGCAGTCCCACCAGCAGTGTATGAGAGTCCCCATCTCTCCACATCCTCGCCACCATTTGTTATTTTCTGTCTTGTTGAACTTTGCTACTAGTTCTGGGGCAAGGTGTATCTCATTGTTGTTTTGATTTGCATCTGTCTAATGGCTAACAATTGTGAACATTTCTTCATGTGTTTGCTGGCCACCTGAATATCCTCTTTGGTGAAGTGTCTATTCATGTCTTCTGCCCATTTTTCAGTTGAATTATTTGTCTTTTTGTTGTTGAGGTATTGGAATTTTCTATAAATTTTAGAGATAAGTCCCTTGTCAGATATGTCAATGCCAAATATTTTTTTCCTCAATCTGTAAGTTCTTTTTTAATTCTTTTGGAGAAGTCTTTGGAAGCACATAAAAATTTAATTTTGAGAAGGTTCCATCCATCTAGTTTATCTTTAGCTGTTTGTGCATTTTGGACTATACTTGGTAGTCCTTGATTGTAAATCTTCACAGAAGCAGATTTCCTCATCTTTCTCCTGTGGAGTGGCTGGTGAGTTCCTATCACCAACCTTTTGATTAGCAGCTCAATGTTTTCACCACTACACCACCAGGATGCCTAATACATACAATAAGGTCTCTTAATTCCTGATAATCTAGGAGTCTTGTGGTCTCAGTTACCAAAAACACTAACTTTTAAATGTAAATTTGCCTTTGTACTTTTCCTATTTTACCCACACTAATGTCTAATTTCTCTATTCATTTTTAGCTGTAAACGTTGTTAAAAGGAGAGTAGCCACACTTGTCGATTATATTTCTTTATCTGTATCTCCTCAACTTGTTATAATTTGCTTTTGTGGTTTTCATTCTATTGAATTGGCTCTAGCCAATATTACCTGTGGACCTCTTTTTTTTTTTTTTTCCCTTTCATTGTGATTTGGGTGAAACTTTACAGAGCAAGTTCATTTTCCATTCAACAGTTCATATACATTTTAGTTCATGACATTGATTGCAATCCCCACAAAGTAACAGCTCTCTTCTCACTTCCTTCCTGTGGTTACCTTTTCCCTGTGTCCTTTCCTATTCATTCCTGCCTCCTGAGCTATCTCCCTGTACAAAGTCTGCCCTTCTGCTCTCCCAGGGTTGATTATTCTAAGGAGTGTACAGCTGGGTGCAATTATTCATCTTCTAGGCCTATTTTTTGGTTGGAATAGGGTCACTATGTGTCAGAGCTGACTTGATGGCACCTAAAAACAACAACAATAATCCAAGATCTACAATTCTGATCCCTTTCTGAGTAGTTGCCATTGGTAGTCAGACACTATCTAGTTATTCTAGTCTCAGGGTAATATAAATTGATGTTCCCTTTGTCCATTGGTCTCCTGGACTAATTGTTTCCATATGTATTTGATTTTTCTGATGTGTATTAAAATTTAATTTTTAGAAGGTCCCAGTCATCTAGTTTATCTTCTGCTATTTGTTCATGTTTTTTAAGGAAGCAGCAGCAGGCCTCCAGGTAAGGCTGGGGACCCAGGCCACATGCCCAAGCAGCAGGAAAGAGGCAGGGATCCATGTAAGGGGAGGGTGGGAAGGGTGGAGAGGTTTTGAACAGCTAAGGGAGACAAACTCGTCTGTCAGTTTGTCCTACTGTGGTGGCGTGTTGCTGTGAGGCTTGAGGCTGTGCCACCGGTGTCTCAAACCCAGCAGGGTTGCACATGGTCCACAGGTTTCAACAGCTTACAGACTGAGACAGACTACAAAGAAGGAGGAGGTCATCCACTTCTCAAGGAATTGGCCAGGGAAAACCTTATGAATAACAGAGAAACACTGTCTGATACATTAGTGTGCAACTTTATGAATAGCCTGGAAACATTGTCTGATACAGTGCAGGAGGATAAGCCACTTAAGTTGGAAGGCTTTCAAAATAGGACTAGGAAAGAGCTGCATCATCAGAGTAGAGACAGCCTTACTGATATGGATAAGGTAAAGCTTTTGAGACCTCCATTTGCTGACGTGGCATGACTCAGATTGAAGAGAAACAGCTGCAAACATCCATTAATAAATAATCAGAACATGGAATGTATGAAGTATGAATCTAGGAAAATTGGAAGTTGTCAAGAATGAAATGGAACCCATAAAGATTGATATCCTAGGCATTAGTGAGCTGAAATGGACTGGTTTGGGCCATTTTGAACTAGAAAACCATGTGGTCTACTATGTCAGGAATGACAACTTGAAGAAGAATGGCATGGCATTCATCATCACAAAGGATATTTCAAGATCTGTCCTGAAGTACAATGCTGTCAGTGATAGGATAATATCCATACACCTACAAGGAAGACCAGTTAATATGACTATTATTCAAATTTATGCACCAACTACCAAAGCCAAAGATGAGGAAATTGAAGATTTTCATCAGCTTCTGCGGTATGAAATTGACTGAACATGCATTCAGGATGTGTTATTTATCACTGGTGACTGGAATGCAAAAGTTGGAAACAAAGAAGAATCACCAATAGTTGGAAAATTTGGTCTTGGTGATGGAAATAATGCTGGAAATAGAATTTTGCAAGGCCAATGACTTATTCATCAGAAATACCTTTTTTCAATAACACAAATGGTGGCTATACATGTGGACTTCACCAGATGGAGTGCACAGGAATCATATTGACTACATATGTGGTAAGAAGTAATGGAAAAGCTCAATATCTTCAGCCAAAACCAGGCCCGGAGCTGATTGTGGAACAGACCATCAACTGCTCATATGCCAGTTCAACTTGAAGTTAAAGATGGTTAAAACAAATCCACGAGAGCCAAAATATGATTTTGAATATATCCTTCCTGAATTTAGAGACCATCTTAAGAATACATTTGATGCATTGAACACCAATGACCGAAACCAGAAGAATTGTGGGATGACATCAAGAACATCACCCATGAGAGAAGGGCAATCTACCAAATGTGAGTGAGCAATATGGTATCAATGAGGAAGAGAAAGACATAGAAAGGTACATGGGAGATACAGACAACAAAGATGAACCCTTTTGCACATACAATACTGCATTGTCAGTGAAGGCAAACATGGGTATACAGGTGGATAGATGGGTGGACAGGTTGAACTATTAAGTATGTCTATGAAGTGGCAAGTGTACCCAAGAACATGTATAGGGTTGGCAGACAATGGTCCTATAAGTTTATAAGTATGATCTGAATTGCCAGGTGTATAGCAGAGCTGACAAGGGGCAAGGTTGTAGTCACTGCTTGGTCACAGCCAGCTACCCAGAGGGACGGAGTAGTTGAACCTGTGGGCTCAGGACCATAGTTGTAGAGGACATCAAGCTCAATTGGCATAACATACTATACAAAACATTGTTCCACCTCCTACTTTGACGAGTAGTGACTGGGATCTTAAAAGTTTGCAAGCTGCCATCTATGCAACAATGGGTCTTTCCCTGTCCGGAGCAAAGAAGAATGAAGAAAACCAAAAATTCATGGAAACAATTCATCCTAGTGACTGGTACACCATGCAATCCTCAGTCTATATGACTATGAAACCAGAACAACTAGATGGTACCCGACTACCACTGTTAACAACTTGGAAGGGGATCTATGTAGGAGATTCTGGATAGAGTGGGAGAACAATGTGGAACAAAATTCAAAATCATTTGGAGAAAAAACAAAGGAGGGGGACCAGGTTTGCTGGTCCAATAGAGCTTGGTGGAACCACTGAGACTATGGTCCCTAGCTGCCCTCCAGGTCAGGAATTGAACCCACACTTGTGGCTTCCAGCCAAACAAAAGACAGGCATATGAGTTGAACACTTGCCTGGGGTAGCTACACTCCTTGGAGAGAACAATCATGGGAGAAAGAAGGGCTGCTTATGCACAGGGAGACAGTTCAGGGGGCAGTAGTGCATGGAGGGATGGACACAGGGAAGAGGTAACTGTCGGGAGGAAGTGGGAGGGGAGCTGTGCATTGTGGTAGGTTGTGGTCAATGTCATGAGACAAAGTGTGTGTGAACTGCTGTATGGAAAGTGAATTTGCTCTGTAAGTTTTCACCCAAATCATAGACACACACACACACACACACACAAAAGAATCAGAATCAATTTGATGGCAATGGGTCTTTTTGGTTTATAATAAATTTGAGATAGTCTTTTTAAAAAAAGAAAAGAACATCACCCACGAAGAAAGCAAGAGACCATTAAAAAGATGAGAAAAGAAGAAAAGACCAAAATGGATGACAGAAGAGACTCTGAAACTTGCCCTTGAGCAGAGAGTTGCTAAAATAAATGGAAGAAATGACAAGATAAAAGAGCTGAACAGATGATTTCAAAGAGCAGCTCGAGCAGACAAAGCCAATTACTAAAATGAAACGTAAAAAACTTGGAGTTAGAAAATCAAAAGTGAAGAACATGCTCAGCATTTCTCAAGTTGAAAGAACTGAGGAAAAAAATTAAGCCTCAAGTAGCAATATTGAAAGATTCTATGGGCAAAATATTGAATGATTCAGGAAACATCAAAAGAACGTGGAAGGAATACACAGAGTCACTGTACCAAAAAAACTGGTCAATCTTCATCCATTTCAGAAGGTAGCATATGTTCAAGAACCAATGGTATTGAAAGAAGTCGAAGCTGCACTGAAGGAATTGGCAAAGAACAAGGCTCCAGGAATTGACAGAATATCCATTGAGATATTTCAACAAATGGATGCCCCACTGTAGGCACTTGCTCGGTTATGCCAAGAGACTTGGAAAACAGCTACCTGGTTAACTGACTGGAAGAGATCCATATTTGCACCCATTCCAAAGAAAGGTGATGTCACTGAATGTGGAAATTGTTGAAATTGCATTAATATTGTATGCAAGTAAAATCTTACTGAAGATAATTAAAAAATGGTTGCAGCAGTATATTGACAGAGGATTTCCAGAAGTGCAAGCTGGATTCAGAAGATGACATGGAACAAGGGATATCATAGCTGCTGTCAGATGGATCTCGTCTCAAAGCAAAGAATACTAGAAAGATATTTACTTGTGTTTTATTGACTATGCAAAGGCATTTGATTGTGTGGATCATAACAAATTGTGGATGACATTGAGAAGAATGGGAATTCCAGAACACTTGATTGTGCTCATGAGGAACCTGTACATTGACCAGGAGGCTGTTGTTCAAACAGAACAAGGGAACACTGCATGGTTTAAAATCAAGAAGGGAGTGCATCAAGGTTGGATCCTCTCACTAACTTATTCAATCTGTATGCTGAGGAAATAATCTGAGAAGCTGGACTATATGAAGAAAAACATGGCATCAGGATTGGAGGAAGAATCATTAGCAACCTGTGATATGCTGATGACATAACTTTGCTTGCTGAAAGTGAGGATGACTTGAGGCACTTACTGATGAAGACTGAAGAATATAGTCTGCAGTATGGATTGCATCTTAATATAAAGAAAACAAAAATTTTCGCAACTGGACCTATAAGCAGCATCATGATAAATGAAGAAAAGATTTAAGTTGTCAAAAACTTCACATTGCTTGGTTCTACCATTGATGCCAATGGAAGCAGCAGTCAGGACATTAGACAATGCATAGCACTGTGCAAGTTGGCTTCAAGGGACTGCTTTCAAGTGTGGAGGAGCAAGGATGTCTCCTTGAGGACTAAGGTGTGCCTGACACAGGCCATGATATTTTCAATTGCCTCATATGCATGGAGAGCTGGACAATGTACAAGTAAGACTGAAGAAGAATTGATGCTTTTGATTTGTGGTGCTGGTGAAGAATGCTGAAAGTACTGTGGACTGCTAAAAGAACTAACAGATCTGTCTTAGAGGTAGTGCAGCTGAAATGCTCCTTGGAAGTGAGAACAGCCAGACTGTCTCACCTACTTTGGTCATGTTGTCAGAAGGGACTATTCCCTGGAGAAAGATGTCATGCTTGGTAAAGTGGAAGATCAATGAAAGAGGGGAAGGCCCTCAATGAGATGGATTGACACAGTGGCTGTGACAATGGGCTCAAGTATAGCAAGGAGCAAGGATCATGCAGCTGGCGCGGGACCAAATAGTGTTTCATTCTGCTGTACATAGGGTTGCTATGAGTCGGAAACGACTCAACGGCACCTAACAACAACAACAACAACATTTGTTCATTTTTGATTATATTTGATAGTCTATTTATGTCATATATTAGGTCCTCTAAATTTGTCCCTATTTTGTCTTTGATGAACTTTTAAGTCTTTGATTCATCTTGAGTTAGTTTTTGTGTATGGTGTGAGGTATGGATCTTGTTTCATTTCCCTGCAACTGGATATCCAGTTTTTCCAGCACCATTTGTTAAAGAGACTGTTTCTTCCCCATTTACTTGGTTTTGGCCCTTTCAAAGATCAGTTGTCCACAGGTGGATGGATCTATTTCTGGATTCTCAATTCTGTTCCACTGGTCTACATGTCTGTCATACCAATACCAGGATGTTTTGACTACTGTGACTTTATAGCTGGTTTTGAGATTGGGGACTGTGAGACTTCCTGTTTTTCTTCTTCAGTGGTGCTTTACTAGGGCTCTTTCCTTTCCATGTAAAAGTAGGTTGTTTTTCCATGTCCTTAAAGAATGCTGTTGGCCCCTGGACCAAGATTGCATTGAATCAATAGATTACTTTGGGTACTATTGACTTTTCACAATGTTCAGTCTTCCTATCCATGAAAATGGTATGTTCTCACATTTATGGAGATCTCTTACAGTTTTTCGTGTTTTCTTTGTATAGGTCTTTTGTGTTCCTGGTAAGATTTATTCCTAAGCATTTTATCTTTTTGGTAGTTATTGTAAATAGCATTGTTTTCCTTATTTCCTTTCCAGAGATCTCTTTGTTGATGTAGAGGAATCCAACTGATCTTTGTATGTTTATTATCTTGCATCCTACTACTTTGGCAAATCTTTTAATTAGTTCCAGTAGTTTTCTTGCCTCTTCTCTGGGATTTTCTATGTATTGGATCTTATCATTTACAAATAGGGATAGTTTTACTTCTTCCTTACCAATTTGGATGCCTTTTATTTCCCTTTTTTGCCTTATTGCCCTGGCTAGGAACACCTAATACAATGTTGAATAGGGGTGGTTTATAGAGAGTATCTGGCCTGGTTTCCATTTGCAAGGGGAACGCTTTCAGTCTCTCTCCACTAAGAATAATGTTGGCTGTTGGTTTTGCATATATGCCCTTAATTATGTTGAGGAGTTTCCCTTCTATTCCTATTTTGCTGAGAGATTTTATCACAAATGGTGTTGGGTTTTATCAAATGCTTTTTCTGCATCAATTGATAGGATTATATGGTTCTTCTTCTTTATTTTACTTATGTGATGGATTACATTGATTGTTTTTCTAATGTCGAACCATCCTTGCATACCTGATATGAATCCCACTTGGTCATGATGTATTATATTTTTGATATTTTGTTGGAGTCTATTAGTTAGGATTTTGTTGAAGATTTTTGCATCTATATTCATGAGGGATATTGGTCTGTAGTTTTCCTTTCTAGTGATGTCTTTGCCTGGTTTTGGTATCAGGGTTATGCTTGCTTCATGAAATGAATTTGAGAAGATTCTAATCTTTTCTATGTTTTGTAATAGTTTGAGAAGGATTGGTGTCAGCTCTTCTCTGAATGTTTGGTAGACTTCTCCAGTGAAGCCATCTAGGCCATAGCTTTTTATTGTTGGTAGTATTTTTATGACCTGTTCAATTTCTTTTTCTGTTATGGATCTGTTCAAATTTGTTATCTCTGTCTGTGTTAGTTTGGGTAAGTAGCATACTTCTAGAAATCTGTCCATTTCTTCCAGGTCTTCAAATTTGTTGGAGTACAGTTTTTCATAGTATCCTGATATTACCCTTTTTATTTTGGTTGATTCTGTTGGATGTCTCCCATTTAATTTCTTATTTGTGTTATTTGTATCTTCACCTTCTTTTCCTTTGTTAAATCTGCCAGTGGTTGTTGAGTTTATTAATCTGTTCAAAGAACCAACTTCTAGCCTAGTTAATTCTTTGTATTGTTTTTCTATTTTCTTTGTTTCTGCTCAAATCTTTTTTCTTCTGGTGACCATAGACTTTGTTTTGCACTTCTTTTACTAATTGTTGGAGACATTGGGTTAAGCTGTTGATTTTGGCTCTTTCTTGTTTTTTTGATGTGTGCATTTATTGCTATAAGTTGCCCTTTGATCACTGATTTTGCTGCATCCCAAAGATTTTGGTATGTTGTATTTTCATTCTTGTTTGATTCCAAGGAATTTCTTTTTTTTCTATTACCCAGTAGTTTTTAAGGAGGATGTTATTCAGCTTTCATGTGTTTGCTTTTTTCCCCTGATCTTTCTATTGCTGATTTCTAATTTTATAGCATTGTGATCTGAGAAGATGCTTTGCAGTATTGCAATGTTTCAAAATTAATTGAGGCTTGCTTTGTGGCCTAAGATATGGTCTATTCTGTAGAATGTTCTGTGTGTACTGGAAAAAAAATGCATAGTGTGGTGTTGTTGGGTGAAGTGCTCTGTAGATGTCTATAAGATCGAGCTGGTTGGTTGTATTGTTTAGTTATTCTGTGTCTTTGTTCAGTTTCTTTCTGGTTGTTCTATCCTTCCTTGAAAGTGGTATATTAATGTCTCCTATGATTATTGTTGGGCAATCCTACTTCCGTAGTGATACTGCCTTGGAAACCCAAGGAGGGGTCGCTATGAGTTGGGGCCAACTCGATGGCAAACAACAACAACAACAACAACAATATTATTATTGTAGAGTTGTCTATTTGTCTTTTCATTTCTATTGAAGTCTGATTTGTATATTTTGGGGTATTTTCATTGAGTGCATAGATATTTATTAGGTTATGTTCTCTTGTTCAATTGATCCTTTAGTCATCATATAATGTCCTTCCTTGTGTCTTATGGTGGTTTTTATCTTCAAATCTACTTTATTAGAAATTAATTTTGCCTCTCCTGCTCTTTTTTGATTGTCATTTGCTTTACATATATGTTTTTTCCAACCTTTAATTTTTAGTCTATTTTTGTCTTTGTAAGGAAAGTGTGTCTCTTGTATACAGCATATCGATGAGTCATTTTTTCTTATCCATTATGCAACTCTCTGTCTCTTGATTGGTGCATTTATTCCATTTACATTCAATATAATTATCTACAAGTATGAATTTGTTGCTGTCATTTTATCATTTTATTTATTTATTTTTGGTTTTGTTGATTTCTTTGTTTCATATAATTTTCTGTGCTGAGCTCATTTTGTTTATGAAGTTTTAAATCATTTCCTTCATTGCTATTGTTTTAGCATTTGCTAAATATGTTTGCCTTTCCCCTTTTTTTCTTTTGATGAGCAGCCTTACTAATTTTCTTTGAGGTTAACCTGTGATTTATTATTTTCTTCCCTAGTTTAAAACAGTCTATTCTATCTCAAAATTGTCTTGACATTCTCTCCACTTGGAAATTCTCTGCTTACATTATTCTCTCTTTTTGATTTGTAGTTGTCCTTATTTACCAATTGTTGTCTCTGGTTCCCTGTTTAGTCTTGTAAGTTTGTTTTACTTTAGATACTTCTATATCTTGGTTGGTTTCTGGGTCATGTTGTCATGTGTGTTAATCATCAGTTGTCTGCTGTTGTTGGTTCTCTGTCTGAAGGACTCCCTTTAGCATCTTTTGTAAGGCTGGTCTGGTTTTAACAAATTCCCTTAAACTATGTTTATCTGGAAATGCCCTAATCTCACTGTCATATTTGAGGGGCAATTTTGCTGGATATACAATTCTCAGTTCGCATTTTTTTCTTTCAGATATCTATATCTATATCCATATCTCTATCTATGTCTATACCTATACCTATATCTATACCTATACCTATACCTGTATCTATATCTATATCTATATATATCATCCCATTGCTTTCTTGGTCTGCATGATTTCTGCTGAGAAATCAGAGCTTAGTCTTAGTGGTTTCCCTTTGTAGGTAACTTTCATCTTTCCTGTGATGCTTTCAGGATTCTTTCTTTGTCTTTGGTTTTGGTAAGTTTGATTATGATACGTCTTGGTGATTTTCTTTTGAGATCTATCCTGTTTGATGTTGAACTTCTTGAGTGCATATCTTCTTGTCTTTCATCATATTAGGGAAGTTCTCTTCTAACAAATCTTCCATATTTTTCTCTGTGGTTTTATTTGTCTCATCCTGTTCTGGAATTCTGATCAGACATAAATTATTCCTCTAGATAGCGTCCCACATAATATTAGACTGTCTTAATTTTGTTTTGATCTTTTTTTTCTGATTAATCCCTTAACAAAGTAGTATTGAGAGATTTGTCTTCAATCCCACTAATTTTGTCTTCCATTGATTCAATTCTACTGTTTTGTCCTTTTAATGTGCAGTCTATTTCTGGAATCTTAGTATCAATCCATGGATTTCTATTTGCTGTTTTTGTATGGTTTCTATTTTTTCATCTGTTTTGTCAATTTGTTCTTTATTGGTTTCCTAAATTGTTCTAGACTTTTGTTTTTGTTTTCCTTGATTTTGTTTATGTTTTCCTTGATCTGTTTCTCAGTCCATTGAAGGTACATCAATATAATTCTTTTGAATTCCTTATCAGGTAGTTCCAATGTCACTTTTTCCTTAGGGAAGTTTTCTGGCTCTGTATTTGGGTCCCTTGTTTATACTACTTTATTTTGCTTCTTTTTGTAAACTGGAATCATCAGTTGTCTCTGCGACATTGTGATGTTGTTGTTTTTATATTCAATTGGTGACTGTATGTTGGTGTGATTTGCCCAGGTTTATTTGCATTATTTTGTTTTGATATATCCCACTGAGCAGGGCTAATGTGCTATTGTGTTTTCTAGTTTGGCAGCACTTAGGCACTAACCACCTGTTTTATGGAAGGTGTGATAGAGGATGAGAATGTGTGCACAGATCATTGTTAGCTGTTTGTGTAGAGCAGTTGAGGGAGAGTTGGGTTGGTATTGGCTGCCATCTATCATTGATCAGTTGGTCCAGAAGCATATGGTCACCCTTGCTCAGTGGTTGGGGCTGCTGAAGTTATGGATGTGGTTGGGTCATATGGGCATGGTTGCTGTCTCCCACCTGGTGGGATAAAACAAACAAACAAAAGCAATAACACCAAAAATAAATATATAGATAAATAAAAAACAAAAACAAGAGAACAAAAACGTGAATAGCATAAACAACAGCAACAACCACAAAAAGAAAAGGACAAAGAGAAATGGTTAAAAATATTGGCAGGGAAAAGAAGAGAGAAAGAGAAAAAGAATAACAAAGAAAATATAAGAAAAATGCAAAAAGAAAAACAAGGGATGGGAAGAACAAAATGAGAAAAAAAAAAAAAAAAGGAAAAAAAGAACTTGGAAAAGGGGAAAAAAATCAAGAGCCAGGGAAGGGATAGAGAAAAAAATAAAAAGAAGAATGAAAGGAGGGGAACAAAGAATATTTTTAAACGAACAGGCATAAACAAAACTAGGGGGTGGGCAGAGCACCTGGGCTGTGTTCTTGCTGGACAAACAGGTGGTGGGACCACAGCACCTGGTCCTGGTACTAGTTTCTGCCAACCCAGAATGCAACTGGGGCAGGGTGCCTGCTCTCAGATAAGTTCTTTATGACCCAGAAGATGTCTGGGGGCAGGACACCTGGACATAAAAGAAAGTTCCTGCTGGCCCAGTTTCTGCAGTGGAAGCAAGGCGCTTGGTTCCAAAAGAAATTCCTTCATTAGCTATTATAGAGATGCAAATCAAAACAACAATGAGATACCATCTTGCTCCAGCACTAGTAGCAAAGTTCAACAAGACAGAAAATAACAAATGCT
>NW_006921607.1:6246693-6247212 GCF_000298275.1 Orycteropus afer afer | reverse complement strand
GAAAACAAAAAATAAATATAGAGAGAGCACACTTGACCCCAGGAACCCTGCTGTTTCCTTGAAACAATCGTTTCAGGCTGGTGACTATGTCACGCTGACGCCACCGGGGCTGTCGTGGCACTTCATCACACACTAATGGTGTCATGAGGAGTTCTTATAGTTAGTTAATAAATGAGGAAAAAGCAAGGCCAGATTTGCAGAATGGCCTGCACCATATGGTAGCACCAGTGGATGGTTGCTGTGCTATTGCCCGATTCAGAGGTGGCTCTGAAAGATAGTGATGAAGGGAAATCTTTTCAGTGGAAGGAAGGATGGCCTAAGATATGGATCTATAGTAATTCATGGGCAGTGGGAATAGGTTGTCTGTTTGGTCAGGGATTAGGAAAGAGTAAGATTAGAAGGTTTGTAACAAGCCTATACTTGTGAATTCACGTTGCTTGGTTCTACAATCGATGCCAACGGAAGCAGCAGTCAGGACATTAGACGGTGTGTAGCATTGGGAAAGTCAACTGCGAAGGA
>NW_006921607.1:6220666-6246198 GCF_000298275.1 Orycteropus afer afer | reverse complement strand
TAGCAGGGATTGTGGGGCTGGCACGGGATCGGGCAGTGTTTCGTTCTGCTGTGCATGGGGTCGCTATGAGTCGGAAACGACTCGACAGCACTTAACAACAACAACAAGTCTGTGGTAGTTACGTGGCTAGACTTCTCTGAAAGGGGACAGGATATGAAGATATTTTCATTCCATCAGAGGGACACAAATAAAGCTCTCAATAATCAGATGACCAAAATGACCTATCCTTTCACACATAATTGAGGATTCTTCACACACAATTGAAGGTCTGTCCCTACCTTGGATGTCCATGTGTGATCAGGGCTTGGGTGGGAGATGGGCCCATCAAGGTAGCCTTTCAACTGCCATCAAACCCAACCTTGAAGCACCTGGGGCAAAAGGTAGCTCCATAGATCACATCTGGGCTAACCAATTTCCAAGAGTGGGTGATAAGATAGGGTGCCAGGGTCAAAGTTAGTAGTAAAATGAGTTTTGACCTGAGGTGTCTACTGTTTTATAAAGAAAGTTTTCAGTGTCTATTATGAATTTAATTGTGTCCCTTTCAAAGAAATGTTGAAGTCTCAACCCTCGTACCTATAAAGAAGACTCTCTTTGGAATTGTTTTTTTATAATGTTAATGAGGTCACACCAGAATAAGATGGATACTAAACTTAATCACTTTGGAGTGATGTCTTAGAAAAAGATCAGAATAAACACACACACACACACACACACACACACAGGGATAAGAGATCACGTGAGGATCCATCTACAAGCCAAGGAATGCCAAAGAACACCAAGGAACACTGAGGAAGCCCAGGATACAAATGCAGAAAGACAAAGATCTTCCTCTAGAGCCAACAGAGAGAGGGAGAGAGCCTATCCCTGCTAACTAGCTGAATTCAGAATTCTACCTTCCAGAACTTGAGAAAATAAATTCCTATTCTTTAAAGCCACACACTTGTGGTATTTTTGTTGTTGTTATGGTGGGACTAGGTAACTAAGACAGTGTCCTAGTAGCTACTCTCATTAATTCAAGGATTTAGAATTCTGATTTTGACCACTTATGCTGTCATCAAGAGGCAGGATTAACACAGAAGTGCCTCTGGTGTCCCATAACACTCATAGAGAAGACGGAAGGACACAGCAAAGAACAATGTTGGAACACTTAACTAAATTACTAGGTTACCAGCAAACAAGGGACACTAAAAATGGGTTAAAACTTGTCATAGAAATAATTTGACATTTCAAGAAAAGCACTGAATGGTTCATTATTGGAAATAGTGGAAAAATTTTGGACTTCTGTATACAGCTGTTTTTATTTAGAATTACTCGTTGGTGGGGGTTGGGGGAGGGTCACTATGATCTTTTCAGTATTTTGCGAATCTATAGGACTTAGTTGAGCACTCTGAGGACAAGAGTGAGTGACAACAGAGAGAAATTCATGTGGTTTGATGGACCTATGGGAGAGAACTCTGAGTTCCCAGTGTCAGGTCAAACTCTTCATCTATCTTGTTATTGGTGGTTACTTCAAAGGAGGCTATATTGGATAGCGTTGTTTCAATCACATTCACAGATCTTGTTGTTGGAGTTGTTTCAAGAATTGGCTTTTGTGTCCAGGAGTCTTTCTTGGTGGGAATGCAACAGACTTCATTGTTTTTACAAATGGGTTCCTTCATTTCACCATAGTTGCAGTGTTTCTTGCAGCGCCCCGCTTTGTTCAAGCATTTTTTACCACCATAGGCTGAATAATAAAAGAAAACACCACTGACTTGGGCTTATGATGTTCTCAATCATTCTAGCTTGATTGCATATCTGGCATCTCATAACAACACTGTGGGTCCTAAGTAAACTAGGGCTGCAAGACCCCCAGCCCAGACCTGGGAAATACCATGTTTCTAAAATATCTGTCCCTGACCTCCCACCTGCCCATTTTTAACCTTTCTGAAAGTGAGGTGAATCTTACCATCAATGTGAAAGGGAACTTTCTAGTCATGAGGAGTTGGATCTAGTTATAATGCAGCAAAGGGATTGGGGGTGGCACAATGGTTAAGTGCTTGGCTGCTAACTGAAAGGTCAGTAGATCAAACCCACCAGCCGCTCCAGGCAGAAAGATGTGGCAGTCTGTTTCGGTAAAGATTTACAGCCTTGGAAACCCTATGAGGGCAGTTCTGCTCTGTCCTATAGGGTCGTGGTGAGTAGGAATCCACGGGTTTTGGTTTTATAGTGAAGCTGCCTGGACCTGTGTGAAGCTATTTGCATGAAGAAAGTTCATCTAGTTGTCACTGTGATTGAGTTATTTGCGTTTATTGATAGACTTTCTAATGTAGGATACTTTTTTGCATTTGAATTAAACTCTATGTAATCATTACATATTTTAATACATTGAATTCAATTGGCCAATAATTTAGGGTGATTTTGGAGCCTTGGTGGCACAGTGGTTAAAGAACTCAGCTGCTGACTAAAAGGTTGGTGTTTCTAAACTACCAGCAGCATAGTGGGAGAAAGCTGTGGCAGCTTGTTTCCTGGTGTGGTAGTTAAATTTGTATGTCAACTTGGCTGGGCCTTGTTGAGTGGCTGGGCAGCTGGTGGTAGTTATTACCCATGATAAGACTGGCAATCAACTCCATGGTGGGATCTACCACAAGCAGCTGAGTAGCTGTCTTTGGGATGTCGTCTGCTTCCTGTATATAAGGAGAAGCCTTAGGGGTAGTCTCTAGTTTATGGCACACTTGAACCCTGCATGTAGCCTTGTCATTGTTCAGCAACCTGCCATGCTCTGCTGACCTTGGGACCTTCAATAGACTTGAATGAATGGCCTGCTGTGTGGTTTGGTAACATCGGGACTGTGCCTTTTTACTTGTCAACGTTGGGTTTGTCAGCCTTAGCAGCCAGTAGCTGTCTGAGTGAAGAAAAATTCTAGCTTCAGTGGGCTGGGAGCAGGAGGCCAAGTTGAAGCCCATGGCTGAGGGGCTTTTACCCAGCCCCCAGAGTCTGGCACTTTGAACTCAGACTTAAAGCCTTGGAATTGTAAGAGAATAAACTCCTGTTTGTGAAGGCTATCCCATTTGTGGTAGATATTCTTATCAGAGTGGCATTAGTTAACCAGAACACTTTGGAAACCTTGCCTCATAGCCACCCCTCCTTGGCTTTCTGAGGTGGTATCTCTACAGGAGCTCTGGTAGCATAGTGGCTAAGACATTTGCCTGCTAACCAGATGGCTGGCAGTTCAAACCCACCAGCCACTCCTTGGAAGGAAGGTTGGGCAATCCTACTTGCGTAGTGATACTGCCTTGGAAACCCAAGGAGGGGTCGCTATGAGTCGGGTTTGACTCAACGGCACATAACAACAACAACAACATCTCTACAGAAGTAGATCACCCAATATTCCTTCTGAAGAGTGGCTGGTGGGTTTGAACCACCAGCCTTCTGGTTAGCAGTCAAATGCCGTGGACACTACACCACCAGAACTCCTATAGGGTTGCTATGAGTTGGAATCAACTCAACGACAGTGGGTTTTGCATCTGTATTTATAAAGAAAATGGATCTATAATTTTCTGGTTTTAGAATAAAAATTAACATTAGCCTCATAAAATGAGCCAGATGACACATTGGGGGATAATGTGCCAATGACTAAAAGCTGAGAAGGTAGTAAGATTGAAACTAGATAAAGAATAGCTGCCCAGTAAAACAATGGCTAAAGGATATAAACAGACAATTAACACAAGAGGAAAGTGACTCATTTACCCATTCAATAAATGTTTGTTGAATGCCTACTATGTATGAGGCAGTGTTGAAGATGTGAGAGGGTACATCCATTGACAGGACAGACCAAACTTCCTGTCCTGAATTACGTTATACCCATCAGACTGGTAAAAATCACATTGACTATTGGAGGGATGATGGTGATAGAAAAACCTTCATACATTCCTGTTGAGAGAATATGGAGATCTCCTCATTCCTCCAAATATCACTGATTTGTATTCCTCTTCCTTAAACTTAGGAGTAGTCCAAGATAAAACATGGAGGCTTTATACATTTTTCATGATGTCAACTGTTTCCTCCACAGGAATGTTGGCTCTAAATTGATCTCTTCCCATAACATTCAGACTCAACACTCCAAAAGATGTAACATGTCTTCCATTCCTTCCATGCCCAGTGGAGATCCTGATGGTGCAAATTGTTAATGTGCTTGACTGCTAACTGAAAGGTTGGAGGGTTGAGTCCCACCAGAGGTGCCTTGGAAGAAAGGCTCGCTGATCTGCTTCCAGAAAATTGGCCACTGAAAACGTTATAGAGCACATTTCTACTCTGACATACATGGGGTTGCCAGGAGTCAAGGCCGCCAGGAGTCAGAGTTGACTGGATGGCAAGTACCCTCCCTGCCATATGCTCTGATTTTCTATGATCAATGAATAGCTTTTTACAAATCTTTCACATCTGTCTCTTTTTCATTCTCAAATATTCCCACCAGAACTCAGAGCAGGCACAATTGGTCTCATGTGGACCATATAGAATAGTCCCTTATTCTGTCTGAAACTGCAACTGGAGAATTACACAAAATCCTGAAAGTTGACAATTTCTGCCAGCAGCATCCTAAAGGATATATAAAGGAGGAATTCATGAAACAAATTATCTTAAACTTACCTTTAACCTGTGATTTTATTCCTAGGAATCTATCCTACGTAAATGATTGTCCATATATGTAAAAATATTTATAAAAGTATGTGCATTGATATATTGTTTGCATTATAAAGAAATGAGAAAATGTCCCAGTAACTATACATAAATTATAGGTTATCCTACAGTGGAATTTTACAACTTTGCAAAGAATGAGGCAGATACTTACGTGGTGACACAATATATTACTAAACGAAAGAAGAATTCTTCACAGCAATATGTGTGTTTACTTTTTTGTAAAACAGAAATATTTAGATTCATTTTCATGCATTTGGCCATGCATTGAAATATATACAACAGGAGGAGAAGGAAGATACTTTGAAGAAGAAATTATTCAAATCTTAGGCAGCAATATCAAAGTTCTGCTCATGATTTTAGGTATATTAAAAACAAAACAAAACAAAAGACACCAAAACCAAACCAAACTCACTGCCATTGAGTCGATTCTGACTCATAGTGACCTTCATTGGGTTTCTAAGGTTGTAAATCCTTCTGGAAGCAGATTGCCTCATCTTTCTTCCACAGCGCAGCCGGTGGGTTCAAAACACCAAGCTTTTGGTTTGCAGCCAAATGCCTTAACCACTAAACACAATAAAAACTCCAAAAAACCAAACTCACTGCCGTGGAGTCAGATCCGACTCATAGCGACCCCTCCTTGGGTTTCTGAGGTGGTATCACTATGGAAGTAGATTCCCCAACCTTCCTTCCGAGGAATGGCTGGTGGATTTGAACCACCAGCCTTCTGGTTAGCAGTCAAATGCCATAGGCATTATGCCACCAGGGCTCCAAACCACAATAGCACCTTAAAAAAAAAAAAAAATACACAGTGATTATTAAAATCCTAGATTTTCATGGGGAAAAGGGAATAGAAAACTCAGTACTTTCTTCCACATAACAGATAGGATCTGACCTGTTCACTACATTCCACAAATGGAGAAAACCATTTAAAGTTATAAATGGAGTTTTAGGGCCAAGACAACACAGAGAACTGAGCTTTGGAAATCATTTGCAAGAACTAGCACAAGTTGGAAACAGAGTTGAGGTGAATCAAGCTCTCACCTGGGCTCTCAGGTGGCACCTTGGGATCTGGAAATAAGACCAATCTGGATGTTAAGGTTGCTCCTGTCCTACTCCTACGTTCTACCCCTGTTGTGGTGCTAATATGGGGACCATGGAGATGCCCAGATTGGTTGGGAGTTACAGTGACCCATTGGAATTTCCATGGGCAGGAGCAGGAGAAAATAGAAACTTTTATCTTCTCCGCTTCCCTGGGTTTTGTTACCTGTGTTCACTAGAGGCAGCATGAAGACACCAAGAGCCAGGAGTAGGAGCTTCATGGTTCCTGGAGAGTAGGAGGCAATGGGTCTAAGAATGCAGAACACTGTGTGCAGTGTGAATCTGAACTAGTCTTTATTGATCTCTCTGGGGCGGGGGCATTGGACCAGACAGGTACATAAAACCTTATCTATATGGACTATCAGGCTTGTGGCTGGGCATTGATTGAGCATCTGATATGGACGCTGAGAAGCTTCCTTGTGGAATTTCAGACCAGATGTTGGTAAGTAATCCAGCTTCAATAAACTTTTTTAAGACATGAGTTCTTCTCTGTGTCATATCACAATGATCAAGGCTCCTTCACCCTTGAGCTGTTACGGCTAATGAGCCCTTCATGCTTGTTCTGACAGGAGAGAAGAGTACACAGAAAATTTGTACCTGTAGCCCCTGGCCAGAACTATACACTTGACTTGTCAACAAGGATCCTGGGAAATAGAAAAGAACAAATTGATGAGTTGGTGAAGCTTATTGCCTCTTTTATAATCTTGACTTCCTTTTTGTCCAGAGGAATGTTTAGAAAAAAGTTTTTATAACTTTCATGCAGTTTAATTCTTTTGATCTTCTTTGTGCTGAAGGCTTTGAACTTTACTGTATTATGATCAGAAAATGAATTCTGCAAAATCTCTACTTTGGCAACCTAACTTTAGTAATGTCCAATGCCTGATCAGTGTTTGTAAATAGCCCATGGACAGAAGAAAGGGTAAATTTCATGATAGGGTATGAAGTTCTAATTATATATAAGTTAAAATTTACTGATTGTATTAATAAAATACTCCATATCCATATTATTCTTTGTCTACTTGAAATGTAAAATCTCACAGAAATATATTAAATTACCCCAAAAGAGTATGTTTTCTATCAAATTTTAGTATTTTGAGGATTTTTTTAAAATAAAACATTATATATTTCACTGCGGAATTGTTAAAACACCAAAATTGTGGATTGTACCTTTATTTTTACAAAATTTCTCTCTTTGTCTGATGGAGTGCTTTTGTACTTGAATTTTAGTTGAGCTTTCTAGACATTTATTCAAGGCATAGGAGACCTTATGGCATGTTGTTGTTGTTATTATGTGCCATCGAGTCAGACCTGACTCATAGCGACCCCTCCTTGGGTGTCGGAGGCAGTATCACTATGGAAGTAGATTGCCCCATTTTCCTTCCGAGGAGTGGCTGGTGGGTTTGAACCACCAGCCTTCTGGTTAACAGTCAGCTGCCTTAGGCACAATGCAAGAACAATGTAAGTCAGAATCTTTGAAAGGTCTTAGATGTCATCCTGCTTGTAATCAAGCAAGGCAGGCTGTCACATTTTATATAGATAAAATTCAAGGCCTCTGAGTTAGACACAAAGTTTATTACTTACAGCAAATGTGGCTGCCAGAGCTCTGTCTTGAGTCAATTCTTTAAGCCCCAATCTCTATAGGGCAATGTGATTAGGGATAAATGGTACTTACATATTTGAGGAGAAGTTAAAATTAGAACCATCCTTCCTTCCAGAAAGATATTTTATCTTTACTTTGAGATATAAAAGGCACTCTGGTGGCACTGTGGTTAAAGCATTGGGCTACTAACCAAAATATCGGCAGTTTGAAGTCACCAGCCACTCTGCAGGAGAAAAATGAGGCAGTCTGCTTCCATAAAAATTTAGAGCCTTGAAAACTCTATGGGGGCAGTTCTACTCTGTCTTATACGGTCTCTATGAGTTGGAATTGGCTCAATGGCATTGGGTAGGTTGAAACATAGGGAAATCTTCCTCAAGGAGGGAAAGGAGAGGTCTTTATCTTTACTACCTGGAAATATTGTTCTGGTCACAGCCATAAATGGAATGCTGTTGTCTAATTGTAATATGCTAGGGAAATGATTACTCAGATTTTTAATATACAGATATGTGCTCTCTGCTCCACCAAGAGGTCCAACAATTGCTTATCTTGAAAATGTGTCTATGGTAGTCAGAATTCATCACAGTTTCCAGTACAGGTAAGGGTCCAAAAGAGTCAATCTGCTAATTGCAAGTCGATTCTGTTCTATATAATATTCCATGTAAATGCAACCACTGCCGTGGAGTCGGATCTGACTCATAGTGACCCCTCCCTGGGTTTCCAAGGTGATATCACTACAGAAGTAGATTGCCCAACCTTCCCTCTGAGGAGTGGCTGCTGGGTTTGAACCACCAGCCTTCTGGTTAGTAGTCAAGTGCCTTAGGCACTGTGCCACCAGAGCTCCTAATATTCCATATAGTTCACCTCAAATTATGCACCCAATAGCTAGATAGTGGTTCAGGCTTTGTGGGAATGAGCAACTTTAACCTGCATGAAATGAATTTCTCTTTTGTATCCTAAGCCTTGGTGATTGTCTCATTGCTATGGACGTTTGAGCATGGATTCAGTGGGCTATGGAGAATATGATAGTGGTATAAGGTCAGTTGGCTCTTTCATTCCAAATATTTTTGTCTAGTATGGTTCCTTCTCATGGGTATCTATGCTGACCATTCACCTGCTGTCTCTTAGACCCAGCCTTCTATATTCTACTTTCCGATGCTGGGGCCGGGACTCTTTAACCAACACTTTACAGATACCTTGGTTAGCTGGTGTCCTGTTATAGTCTGTCAACACAGAACTCTGGAGGTTATTTGGAAGGCAAGAGAGAGGGAAATGACTTCCTTCCTGTGTCTTGTACTTGTATTGTCTACAAGTGACACTTCAACTGGAAGACTTTTTGCTCTATCAGCAGATGATTTCAGGTTCTCGCTTTTCCCAGAACTCACAGAACTTCATTCCATGCACCTCTTTATAAGAGTCTGTGAAATCCAAGCATGACCCCTTGACCTGAGATATGAGGCCCTTGGTAGGCGTCCTCCTCTGAACTCCTTGATCCTGATAATGTCAGCTTCTTCCTCACACTTTGGGAATGGTAGCACTTTCTGAAGTTATTATCATCGCTGGATTACCTTGGTGTTCTCTTTCAGTCTTCCAATGCAATCTTATTAAATATCCTTGGGTAGAATGCCTAGTGTGGTTTCTGTGTATCTGAGTGTTAGTTAACTTGGTATCAGCAGTGGTAACAGAAAACAGACTCTCAAATATAGAATCCTGGGATTGGTTTAGTTATATCCTTGACCTTGAATTCAGGTCAAGGACCTACTGGGCTTTCTACTAATGCAAAAATGATCAACTAGTAATCTATGGCACTCAGTTGTATCACAATGGATTAAATTATTACCTATAGGTGTTGGAGATTGAGTTATTGAAACAAATGCATAGGGTCCAAGCAGAATCAGAACTTGATGATTACGGTAGAAATGATAACTACAAGGATTATGGGATATCATGTGTGTTTTTTATTTCAGTGGAAGACTTACAGAAAAGAACAGACAAGCTAAGGTCTTTAATCTCTCAACACAATTCATGATCAGAGAATCAGAGAAATTCATTGGTGGCCCCAAAGAATCTTTCATTTCTTGTGTCTATGGGCTGTTTTTTGCTGAAAATCAGACCCCAGTTAATTTTTCAGTCCTGCTAGGATCTTGGCTATCCTGGCTGATATGTATGTAGCCTAAAGCAATAAAGAGGCAGAATACAGTGTGCATGAAGGGATCTGCAAAAGTCTTTAATGAAAGTTTGGGTTTTATTCTAGGCACTCACATATGTGGCAAACTCTTGGGGCTATTTAACTAGTTGGAGAAGATGCTGAACTGTGATTGAAATTGATTTAAGTGAAAATGAAGGAATGAATTGGATGCAGTGAATACAGAAAACTTCAAAGACAACTTTTGGAAGAGATTTTGCTGCAATGGGGAGCAGAGAGTGGGAGAAAATTTGATGAGTAAAGTAGGGTTAAGAGAATTGATTTTCTTAAGGAGAAATAATGGCATGTTTTTATATTAATGAGAATGCTCTGGCAGAGAGGAAAAATTTCATGCTACAGATGAATGAGGGAAAAATGCAGGAGTGAAGCCCTTGAATAGGCAAGAGAGTGGAATCTACTTTATAAGTGGAGAAAGAGTGCCTTTAAATAGGAGGATGGCTACTGCATCTGCAGAAAGAGGCAAGAAGGCAGAGGATTTGGGTGTAGATGCTGGTAAAGGGCAGATGTATATAGTACCATGTGTTTTTATTTGTTTCTTTTTTAAAAAATGAAATACAAATCAAGGTCATCAGAGGATGAAGATGGTGTAGGAGGTATTGACAAGCAAAGAAGAGAAGGTAGGAAATAGTTGAGAGAGTGAAGAGCACATAAACCAGAATATAGAATGGTGCTTGCGTACTGAATTTCAAATGAGACTAACATTTCTGAAATGAGACTTTGAGTAGAGGTGTGAAGATTGAATGAGACACTGTATGTAAAGTTCCTGGCCCATAGTGAATGCTCTGCAGAATGTTGGTCGTTGTAGACAAACCCATTTTTGAGAGACCCTAACTCGGAAGGAAGGTTGGGCAATCCTACTTCCGTAGTGATACTGCCTCGGAAACCCAAGGAGGGGTCGCTATGAGTCGGGGCCGACTCGACGGCACATAACAACAACAACAACAACTCCAGGTAGCTGGAAAGAGAGAAAGAGAGAGAGCATATATAGGACAAGAAACCACTAAAAATAATTTGATGGAAGTCTAGGAAGGAACATTGATTTTGGCTAGCTGCAGATGGAACTGACTGGAAGCAAATAGATTAGAGGCCGACTACGTTTTCAAAGGTACCATGTTGCCAAAGAACCAGTAACACTGGACAGACAAAGTCTTTGACTGAGCTGTGAAAGAACCTTTGGTTCTCCAGTGAGTGGAGACAGGATTCAAAACTGCAGTCTCCAAGGTGGGCAAGTTTCCAAATACCAATTTCAAATACAGCCAAGGAGAATTAAACATAAGAAGGATGTTCCCAGGGGATAGATTCAGGTGTTACAGAGAATAAAACCTAAAAAGAAAATAACCCCAAACCCAAACTCACTGCCATCGAGTGGATTCCGACTCCTAGTGAGCTCCATTGGGTTTCCAAGGCTGTAAATCTTTACAGAGGAGCTCTGGTGGCCTAGTGCATAAAACATTTAATTGCTAACCAGAAGGCTGGCAGTTCAAATCCACCAGCCACTCCTCAGAAGGAAGATCAGACAATCTACTTCTGTAGTGTTACCGCCTCGGAAACCCAAGGAGGGGTTGCTATGACGGCAGTGAGTTATTTATTTATTTAGTTTTAAATCTTCACAGAGGCAGACTGCCTCACCTTTCTTTTGCAGAGTGCCTGGTGGGTTCGACCCACCAATCTTTTGGTTAGCAGCCAAATGCCTTAACCACTATACCACCAGGGCTCCTTTTATAGAGAACAAAGGACAAGGGAATTCACAGCAGAGGACAGAATCAGGGGTGCAGCAAGAGCTCTGGAGTTAAGAGAATTTAGCCTAGCCAAAGAGTGAGTTCTCAAAATATAGGCCTAAAGATGTTTCATCATTGCTATGTACCAATGGCTGCTGTTCCTTTCCAAATGAGAATATTGATTGCAGTTACTTTACTTTTGGCCCAGCATTTTCTGTGGTGTGTATGTGAGTGGACAGATAACTTGTCTTCTTAGTTCAAGGGGACCCACATCTGGACCTGATGATAGAGGCAGTGCATTGCTCAGGAACGCTGGGCTTAGAGAGGGGTTGTCTCTTGTGTTGTGTCCATTGGGAAGGAATTGAGAGTGTTCTTTATGTGGGAAGAAGAGATTAAGGGAGGTATGACTATTTCTGACTGTGGTAGAGTCTGTTAATCCATTGCCTTCAAATCCATTGGAACTTATGGCAACCCCATGTATTTCAGGGTAGAAATGTGTTCCATAGGGTTTTCAATGGCTATATATAGTCTCATGGAAAGGATCCCTGGTGGCATGATAGTTATGCACTTGGCTGCTAACCAAAATGTTGGTGGTTTGAACCCACCCAGTGGCTTTGAGGGAGAAAGACTTGGTGATCTGCTCCCATAAAGATTGCAGCCATATTTGGAAGCAATCAGCCCTAAGACATGATGGACCTCAAAAACAGAAGAACTAGATGGTACCCGGCTGCCAATGCCAACCACTCAGGAGAGGATCAGAACTGGAGCTCCTGGATAGAGTGGGAGGAAAAACAAGGAACAAAATTCAAAAACACAATAATGACCAGAATTACAGGTCAGAGGAAGTCTGATGAGAACCCCAATACTATGGTCCTGGGATACACTTCGGGCCTGGAATAAAACTCACTCCCAGGGGCTGAATCTCAGCCCAATAGTAAACAAGAAGTACACGCAAACCACCCAACCCAGGATGATGCACCCACATACTTACTCTATGGAGATGTATTCCTTGGAGCAATTGACCATGGGACACCAGAGGGGCAACATTCGCATAGAGGAAATGCAGGACCCACAGGAGTGAGTGCATAACTATGAGGGGCACCGGGTGAGTACTGGGAAGGGAGAGGAGGAGAGTGGGTTAGGGTTGGGGATAGTGATTGGGGAGTGAAACCAAATGTACACGAAATGTTGAATGTAAAACAAACTCTGCTCTGTAAATTTGCACCTAAAGCACAATTTAAATTAAAAAAAAAAAAAAAAAGAAAACCCGAAAGGTTAGTTTTACTCTGTCACATGGGATTGCAACAGTCTTACGGAAGTAGATTACCAGCCTTTTCTTCTGCAGTGCTGCTGGATAGATTTGAGCCACCAACTTTTCTTTTAGTAGCAGAACACAAGTTGTTTAAGCTACCCAGGGACCTATAGTCTGTTACTCACTGCTGTAGAGTCAGATCCGACTCATAGGGATCTCTCCTTGGGTTTCCGAGGCATTATCACTATGGAAGTAAATTGCCCAAACTTCCTTCTGAGGAGTGGCTGGTGGGTTTGAACTGCCAGCCTTCTGGTTAGCAGTCAAATGCCTTAGGCACTGTGCTACCAGTGGTCACCAAATACCTATACACTGTTCCCTCATTTTCCAGCCTTTCTTGCAGGTTGGTTGAGGTCATGTGACTGAGTTCCGGCCAATGGAGATAAGTAGAAAACTGATGTAAATCATTTCCTGCCTTGACCCTCATGGATATTTTACATGATCCATCAACCCTCTTTTCCCTTGCAGTGCTAACCGTCTTCTTGTTGCTAAGTGCTGTTGAGTAGATTCTAACAATAGTGACCCCACATGTGACAGAGTAGAACTTCTCTGAAGGGTTTTGGCTGTGATCTTTATGGAAGCAGATGGCCACGTCTTTCTCTCATGGAGATGCTGGGTGGGTTCAAATCACCAACTTTTTGGTTAGCAGCCAAACGCTTAATAGTTTACACCACCAGTTTCCTTGTGCTAATCTTGTTGTTTTAGGTGCCGTCAAGTTGTCTCCGACTCATAGTGACCACATATACAACAGAATGAAACACTGCCCACTCCTGTGCCAGCCTCATGATCATAGCTATGTCTGAGCCCATCATTGCAGCCACTGAGTCAATCCATCTTGTTGAGGGCCTTCCCCTCTTTTGTTGACCCTCCGCCTTACCAAGCATGACATCCTTCTCCAGGGAATGGTCCTTTCTGACAACATGACCAAAGTAGGTGAGATGAAGTCTGGCCATTCTCACTTCCAAGGAGCATTCTGGCTGCACTTCCTCCAGGACAGATTTGTTAGTTCTTTGATTAGTCCATGGTACTTTCAGCATTCTTCACCAACCCCACAACTTAAAAGCTTCAGCTCTTCTTTGGTCTTCCTTATTCATTGCCCAGCTCTCACATGCATATGAGACGATGTAAATCTTCATAGAAGTAGATTGTCTCACCTTCCCCTTGTGGAGAAACTCGAGTTTTCAAGTTGCCTATCATTTAGTTAACAGCCCAGTGCCACCAGAGTTCTTTATGGTTTGGATTAGGCACATATTAGTCTTTGCTCCTCAACAAGTTGAAGAGGTCTTTCGCAGTCAGTTTGCCCAGATGGCCCTTGGAAATGAAGTTCCTAATAGGGGTAACCCAACTTGTAAAATGAAACTGACATCAAGATAACTCCTCCCTATGGTGCTTATGCTGGGACATTTATTTGAACTCTTCATTTTCTTGTTCTTTTCTGCGTCTTCCTCCTCTAACACACACATGCTCAGAAGGGCAAGTTAATGACACAGGATTCAGCTGCCTCATAAATGGTCCTTTGGATTGCCAAATATGATCAGGACTTTGGTCAAGAAAACATGGAGCCTGCAAACCAACAAGGCACTAGTCTAGTCCTTAAGAAAAGAGGTTGAAGAATTCCTCAAGGCACACTCCTGGCCCAGTTCACTTCTGGGGCAAGACATTAGACAGAAGTTTAGAACCCAAGTTGAGCTAGTAATGTTAGCGACCCCTCCTTGGGTTTCCGAGGCAGTATCACTATGGAAGTAGATTGCCCAACCTTTCTTCCAAGGAGTGGCTGGTGGGTTTGAACTGCCAGCCTTCTGATTAGCAGTCAAGCGCCTTAGGCACTACATTACCAGAGCTTCTGAAGTGTCTTCTATTATATAAAGAAAATTCTCAGTGTCCTCATAGCTATTGGTCAAAAATCAAGGAGGTACTTATTTTTGAGCCAGGAAACAAGAACGACACAAAGGATTTATCAGAGGCTTCCCAAACTCTTGTTGGGATGGGAGAGGCTCAGACGGAGAGAATAATGTAAAAGACACAGGATACTATCAAATCATAGGCAGAAAAAAAAATGGAAAAGTGTTTTTCTTGAGTGAAGAAATGATATTTAATGTTTAAAAAAGTATGTTAAGAGAATTTTCAGGGAAAACAGTAAGTTTTCTGCATTTCTTCTAACAACTAATTAGTTTTTCATCGTTTTTGTTTAGAATTGTATATTGGTGAGGTTGGGACACCATAGAATTTTCAGATCTTAGGAAATCGGAAAGTCTTATAGATCAGTGACTGATAGTTTTAAAGGTCCAAAGATGAGGGACTGGTGTTGATAATCTTTGGTCTTAGAAGTCCCAAATTTTTAGTTGTTTCACTTTAAATTCTTGTTGGCACCACTGATGATTATTGGGATGTCTGGGATATATGCTTGAATATCGTCATCTAGGTTTTGGGTTTTGCTGGTAAGTCCTTGGGTTGGTCTGTGTGGTTGAGAATCTGTCTTGTTTGGAATACAGCAATAGTTACCATTTTTACATGATACCTTCAGCTGCTCACCATGTTTGCAGTCTTTCCTGCACTGTCTTTTTTTGGTCCAGCAGGATTTTCGGCCCCTGCAGACTGAAAAGAGTAAAGGAAGGGAATTGACTCAAGATATTGAAGCTCATAGTCATGACAATTAAAATGAGCATATCTGTAATCTTGACAACAACCTTGTGTGCATTAGAAGAGATTACATAAGCAAAGCAAGGTTTGATAAAATAGTCCCTATCTTTAAGTATCTTATCATCAATGTCAAAGGAATTTGCTGTCCAGCAGTAACTGGAGTCATTTGTCAACAAGTTGTGTGACTATGAGAATTAGCTATGCAAAGGAGGTTAATTTAATTGAACCTCAGCTGAATTATTGACGTTTATCCTACTACATTGTAGGAATTTTAACTAAAATTGGACTCATAATTGTCACTTATGGTGTCTTAAAAAAGATTGCTCTATGATAAATCACGGAAGAACAGAAGGACAGTGTTTGCATAAGGAGACGGCTGTGGGGGCGGGGAACAGGAGTGCACGGGAGGGAAGGACACAGGGAAGAGGTAACTATGGGGAGTAAGTGGAAAGAGAGCTGTTACATTGTGGGGAATTGAAGTCAATGTCAAGGGACAAAATATGTATGAACTGCTGTATGGAAAATGAATTTGCTCTGTAAACTTTCACCCAAATCACAATATATATATATATATTTTTTAAATGAGTGCTCTGTGAGTCAGTAATGAAACTAAACCAGTGTTTAATCAGAGAGCACAGAAGCCCAGCTGTGGTAGGCGATTTACTAGAGCAGTGGTTCTCACACGTTAGCCGGCATCACAGTCTCCTGGGAGTTTGTTAAAACACAGATTGCAGGACCCTATCCCCACAGTTTCCGATTCACTAGGTCTGGGATGGGACCTGAAAATTTGTACTTTCAAAAAATTCCCAGGTAATGCTGATGCCATTGGTTGAGGGGGTATACTGAGAACCACTGTACTATAGACAACGTCTAGAAAATCTTTGGAAGAATATCTGTATACTAATAAATTCTTGAAAGGCAGCAACAAAGTATTTTACAAAGTCTAAGGATGAAATATCCCTACAAGTAGATAGAAATCTGTTTTATTTTTAAGATGCCTGTTGGTCACTTCACAGACAATATATGTATAAACCATAAAACGTGCCAAATCTCAAGAGATAGAATCGAGATAATCTATGATTCTTACTTTTTGAGGCACTTTCACTGAGGCATCTGTCTCAATTTCCTAAGCTGCCAAGTAGGTGGGTTTAAAGCATGGAAGTTTATTTCCTCGTACATCTAGAGGTTAGAAGTCTAATTTGGGGTGTTAGCTCTATGGGAAGGTCCTTCTTCTTCTTCTTCCTTTTTTTTTTTTTTTTTGCTTTTTTCAGCTTCTAGTTGTTGTTGTTGTTGTTATGTGCCGTCGAATCGGACCCGACTCATAGTGACCCCTCCTTGGGTTTCCGAGGCAGTGTCACTACGGGAGTAGATGGCCCCATCTTCCTCAGCTTCTAGTAGTGCTGGCAATTTTTGGCTTTCCTAGGTTTGTGCATTCATCTGACTCCATCTCCTCAAGCCATCTCCCCCTGAGTATCTCTCAGGCTTACTCAATACATTGGGCAGAAGAACTTCAGTGTGTTGTTTTTAACCAGTTGCTAAAATTTGGGTTAAAAATCTCCAAATACTATAGTTGATGTACTTGTTTTTCTATAAAACATGGTCGTTGGTTGTTTCATAAATTTGGAAGTGGACATTGTAGGTGCCAACATGTTCTTGCAGCACTTTTCTTTTACTGGTATAAAAACTACCTCTTTATCAATGATACTTTTTACCTAGAATTATTCTCTGACACGTGACACATATTAAGATTGCTACTCCAGCTTTATGTTAGTAGATATTTGCTTAGTATGACACTTTATTACTTTAATGTTTCCATATCTGATTATATATGTGTGCCAATGTTCTTTAGACAACATGCTGTTAGATTTTTTTTTTTTTCACCTAATTTGAGAATTTAAGCCTTTAATTAGGGAGCTCTGGTAGTGTGGTGCCTAAGGCACTTGACTACTAACCAGAAGGCTGGCAGTTCAAACCCCTCAGCCATTCCTCGGAAGGAAGTTTGGGCAATCTACTTCTGTAGCGATACTGCCTTGGAAACCCAAGGAGGGGTTTCTATGAGTCGGGTCCGACTCGACGGCACATAACAACAACAACCCTTTAATTAGTGATTTTAATCCATATATATTTATTGTAATTAAAACTATATTTGGACTTTTTTTCTGCTCTCTTATTTTATCAAAGTTTTTTTTTCACTTATTTACTATTTTCAATTAGATGGGTAAGAGTTTCTTTGGCTGGTTTATAATGCACTCATTTTATTTTTATTCTTATGCTATCAGCAATAACAAAAGTCATATTAATGATTCAAAAGAATCAGTTATGGTTGTGTTGGTTCCAACTCATGACACCATGTGTCAGAGCAGAACAGGGCTCCACAGGACTTTTAATAGCTGAGTTTTTGGAATTAAATTGCCAGGCCTTTCTTCTCAGACATCTCTGGTTGGACTTGAACTACCAACCTCTCACTTAGCAGCAAGTCCATTAACGATTTGCACCACCCAGGAACTCCATACCCATGATAACTATGATATATGGACTTTTAAAACTTATTCATAATTATATTTTATTCCTTTGCAAGACGAGTACTTTAGCATGCTCTCACATTCCTTTGCTACCTCTCCACTGAGTCTTGGCCATCTCTTCCTAACCATAGGATTATCTAAAATGGATGGGCGATTATGGGCATTCTTCTTCTCTAGTCCGGATTTTTTAGTCAACTAAAACTTACAAATTAATTGATTCTTATATCTCATATCATTTCCAACATCCTGCTGGATTTGTTTCTCTTTTTATTTGAGTTCTTCTTCCAAGAGAATTTTCAAAGTGCATATTAGTGTGGCAAACATTCTGAGACTTTCTACTTGTGAGAGTATTTTTGTTATGCTCCTACACATAAATATTCCTGGGAATGGACATAAAAATTCTAAGTCCAAAGTTCATTTCCTTCCCTCTTTAAAGTCCTACACCCCACACACTAGTGTTACAGTTGAGAAACCTCCACACAGAGTACCAGTTAAAGAGAACTTTTAGCATTGCTTTACACTAGAATGGCATTGGCAAGAGAATTGGCAACCAGATATTTTAAAAGGAAACATACAGGCACAGGGATGCATGTCAAACATGTTAGGAAAGTTGCCTAGGGTGTGGAAAGCATGGGGTAAAAGTTGTAAATAAAAGGGGCTTTGCATGGTCTAATGATTACAATGTGTCATGTAAGAGAACTTTTAGCATTGCTTTACACTAGAATGGCATTGGCAAAAGAATTGGCAACCAGATGAAAAGATCAGAGTAGAGAACTTAAAGATTGATTCCAAGCATATTGAAACTTGCTTTGCAATAAAGATGACATCACAAAACAATAGGAAAAAAAAAAAAAAGAAAACAGTTCTTCTTTAAAATTGTTTTCAGTAAACAATGTTGGGAATATTGGCTTGCTTTATGGAGAGAAGTAAAATTAAATCCTTACCTTACTCCATAGAGAAATGTGGGTTCAAAATGGATTAAAGAATAAATGTGAAAGGCATTGTAAATATAATAGAAAAAAGGAAAAATGTCCTTTTGACCTATGAATGAAGAAGTACTTTGAAGGAAATCACATGAAGTGTAAACCATAACGCAAAAGTTTGCTATATAAGATTACATCACAATTAAGGATTTCTGTTCAACAAAGGACATCATGGACAAAATTAACAGACAGAAGACAGTTTGGGGATATCAAGTTTGAAATGTCTAGAGGTGACAAAACTGTGATATCTAGACTGTATAAAAGGTCATCTGCAAATCAACAAGAAAAAGATAGTAACTCCAATAGAAAAAAAGAAGAATCTTATGTTCATGCTATATCAGACAGTGTTTCACTGCTATTCACAAGGTTTCCACTGGCCACTTCTTTGAGAAGGATTGTGAGGCTGGCACAGGGCCAGACAGTGTTTCGTTCTGCTGTACACAGGGTCACTGTGAGGCGGAGCCCACTCGATAGCACCTAACAACAACAGTGTTCAGGCTACTTATAGAAAGTGATACCCAAAGGCCAATGGGCATATGAGAAGGTGTTCAAGCTCAGGAATATGAGAAATGTGTATTTAAACAATAACGATACATCACTTTGCAAATATCACTTGCAAATATTAGAAAGATGAATAATGCAAAGAATGTGTGGGGGGTATTGTGATAAAAGGAAAGTTTACCTTTTTGTATTATGTTTACAAGTTTTTCTTTTACATGTAGGTCTTTAATGCATCTTGAACCCATCAAGCCAAGCTGGTGGGACCATGGGCTGGATCTGCAAAGCAATCTGGCTGCATTCAGTCACATTAAAAATATGCACTCCCTGTGACCCAGAAATTCCACAGAAAATCTCTGAGGCTCCTTGCCATTAGGATGGTGCCAATCATGAACCAATCTTTTCACATCTGGGTCTATGCAGACATTTTGGGTGTGCATCCCCAGAAGAATAAAGAAACAGTGATAAATGCACACCATGGGTCATTGTACAGCCATTAGAATCCATAGGGTAGATGGAAACAGAGCAACACAGGTAGATCCTACAGACATAGTGTTGAGTTTAAGTGGAAAAAAACAGAATGAGATCTACGGTACAATGGCATTGATGTAAGTTAAAAACATATGCACACAAAATAGAGGTACATATTTTAAAAGAAAACATACAGGCACAGGGATTCATGTCAAACATGTTAGGAAAGTTGCCTAGGGTGTGGAAGGAATAGGGTACAAGTTGTAAACAAAAGGGGCACTGCATGGTCTGATGGTTAAGATATGTCATAAATTACAGAGTTGATTATCTTTGAACCCAAGGCAACCTCTTAAAAAGATGTAAAAACTTAATAAATAAGAGTGATCAATTTTCTGTCCTTATCTTCCTTGCTCTAAGAGCAGAACTTATGTGGTTGCTCACATTCTCCTTGAAAAACTTTCTTAGTTTGTCTCACAGGACACCAGCATCTCCTGGTTTCCCTCCTACTTCACTGGCTGTTCCTTTTTAGTCTTATTTCTCAACTCCCTGGCTGTTGGAGTGCCTCACGATCACTCCTCTGACCTCTTCCCTTCTTTATCTACACTTACTCCTTCAGTCATCTCATCTCATCTAGTTTCAAAGCTTGTCCTAACTCTCTTCCTTTCTTCCTTGAGTTCTGGTTACCTGTGAACATCTGGAACAGGACCAAAAGTACAGCAAGGGCCAAGAATAAGAATTTCATGATCTTTTGAAAAGGATGTGGAATATCCAGGAGTCCAAAGCATTCTGCAACATAGCTCTGGACTCAGGTCTTTATTGGCCTCCTTGGAGGAGGGGTGGTCATGGGCAATGACCCAAAGAGAAGTATAAAGCTTTACTATCAATAACATTGGTCCTTTCATCAGTAGCATTAATTGATTATTCACTACCCAGAGTCCTGTTTTATGCACTCTGAGGGGAGCCAGAAGGACTAGAGAAGGTAAACATATTGTGGAAATACCTGAACAGAGGATCCAGGCACCAGGAAATCTTTGGTCTTCCTTCCCCTCGCTAGAGTGTTCCCCTCTCTCCGATCCCCTCTCATTCCGTCATTGCCCTCATACACTGCCTTGAAACCACCTCCACCCATGTGGTCAGAAATCATCTCTGTCTTTACTGTGCTTCCAGGGCCAAGGGCTTAATCTTACAGAGACTCAGAAAAGAATTTTTCAGTGAAGGTAATGAACACATGTTTCTGCAATGCTTCATATCCTGGAGAGGCTTAGAATTAGGATCTTTGGGATCAAATAGGCAGATAGGAGCACCGAGGCCAGTGAGGAGTGACTAGTAGGAGGGAGAGATTTTATATCACCCAAAATGCCCTCTCCCCAGTGTTGGCAAAAGGTATTGTTGTTGTCGTCGTTGTTTGCCGTCGAGTCGGCCCTGACTCATAGCGACCCCTCCTTGGGTTTCCGAGGCAAAAGGTATTAGAGATGCTATTTCTGATACAGGCATTCTGGGAAAGAGCCTAGTAAGTTCTATGAATGCACAAGATACAGAGGTGACTTTGGGGTCAGGACCCAGCTGTCACCTTGGAGCCAACTCAGTCTTGTCCTCTGGCTCCACTTTCACCTTGTGCCAGCTCTTGTAGGAAGGAGTCATTTATTGTTATGCCCACCTTCCTGCTTGGCCAAAGAAATGCCAATGAAACTTGAGAGGAGGCACTCAGTGTTCTTGTTCTGGCTAAGTTTCCAGGCGGTTTATTTCTTTTGGTCATCATTAACTGATTCCTTGTTTCATTGGATTATGATCTGAAACGAGGGCTTTATAGTTTTTTAGCATTGGGAATATAGTGATGATTTCTTTTGCTAAATAGTCCCTTTTATTGTTGTTTGTTTGTTCTTGGTACGATCTGTTTATAGGGTACAAAGTCCCCTTAAATTGTTTTCACTCTTAATCAATTGCCAAGGTTTTTATTTATTTTATATTTATGAACTATGAAATACTCAGAGAACTGTATTAAAATCACACTAGTGTGATTATTCACTTAATCAAGTTCTTCTTGTACTTCTGGTAGTTTTTACATTGCGTATTTATTCTTTAGATGGTCTCTAAATTCAGGAGGGATATAATCAAGGTCATATTTTGGCTTTTGTGAACTTTTTAATTGTCTTCAGCTTCAAGTTGAACTTGCATATGAGCAGTTGATGGTCTGTTCCACAATCAGCTCCTGGCCTTATTTTGGCTGAAGATATTGAGTTTTTCTATCACCTCTTGCCACAGATGTAGTCAATCTGATTCCTGTGCACTCCATCTGGCAAAGTCCACATGTACAGCCACCATTTGGGCTGTCGAAAAAAGGTATTTGCAATGAATAAGTTGTTGGTCTTGCAAAATTCTGTCATGTGGTCTCCAGTGTTGTTTCTGTTACCAAGGCCAAATTTTCCAACTACCGGATTCTTCTTTGTTTTCAACATTTGCATTCCAGTCACCAGTGATAACACATCTTGATTGCACGTTCAGTCAATTTCTACTGCAGAAGTTGATAAAAAATCTTCAGTTTCCTCATCTTTGGCTTTGGCGATTGGTGCATAAATTTGAATAATAGTAGTATTAATGGGTCTTCCATGTAGGCATATGGATATTATCCTATCACTGACAGCATTGTAGTTCAGGACAGATCTTGAAACATCTTTTGTGATGATGAATGCCACATGATTCCTCTTCAAATTGTCATTCCTGGCATAGTAGATTCTTCCGGTTACCTAGGACCACTCTGACAAGAAAATATACCACAAATAAGATGGCCTTAACAAACGGTTTAGTCTTACAATTTGGAGGCTTTAAGTCCAAGTTCAAAGTGCCAGGCTCTAGGGGCTGGGTGAAAGCCCCTCAACCTTGGGGTCCAGCTCTGCCTCCTGCTCCTGGCCCACTGGAGCTAGAGGCATTTCTTCACTCAGACAGCTGCTGGCTGCTGAGGCTGGCAGCCCCAAGGTTGACAAGTAAAAAGGCACAGTCCCGATGTTACCAATCCACACGGCAGGCCATTAACTTAAGCCCATTGTAAGTCCCAGGGTTGGCAGAGCATAGCAGGCTGCTGAGCAATGACACGGCTACATGCAGGGTCCAAGATGCCATAGGCTAGAGACCATTCCCAAGGCTTCTCCTTATATATAGGAAGCAGACCACAACCCAAAGGCAGCTACTCAGCTGCTTGTGGTAGATCCCACCATGGAGTTGATTGCCATTTTCCTCATGTGGATTAACTACCCCTAGCTGCCCAGCCACTCAACCAGGCCCAGCCAAGTTGACACACAAACCAAACTACCACAATATTTCTTCAATTTTTTTTTCTTGCATCCATCTCTTTATCCTCTCTCTTGACACGAATGTTAGAACTTTTGATATAGTTGCACAGATTCTCAAGGCTCTGTTCATGTTTTTCAATCCTGTTCATCTCTCTTTTTGAGATTAGATAATATCTGCAGATATACTTTTATTTGACTGATTTCCTCTGTCCTTTTCATTCTGCTATTGCTTTACCCAGTGATTTTTTTTTTTTTAATTTCTGGCATTATGCTTTATATTTCTAAATCTTACATATTTTAAAATAGTTCTTATTTCTCTACTGGACTTTCCTCTTTTCATTTGTTTCAAGAGTGTTTATAATCACTTTGTTGTTGTTAGGTGCTGTCACATCAGCTCTGACTCACAGCAACCCTGTGTACAACAGAATGAAACACTGCCCAGCCCTGCTCCATCCTCACAATCTTTGCTATGCTCGAGCCCATCACCACCGTCACTGTGTCAATCTATCTTGTTGAAGGTCTTCCCCTTTCTCACTGACTTTATCAAATATTATCTTTCTCTAGGGACTGATCTCTTCTGACAACATGACCAAAGTAAGTGAGATGAAGCCTGGCCATTCTTACTTCTAAGGAGCATTACAGCTGAACTTAGGCAGATTTGTTCATTCTTCTGGCAGTCCATAGTATTTTCAGTATTCTTTGCCAATACCACATTTCAAAGACATCAACTCTTCTGCGGTTTTCCTTACTCATTGTCCAGCTTTTTCATATGCACATGAAGCGATTAAAAAGACCATGGCTTGGGTTAAGCATGCCTTAGTCTTCAAAGTGAAGTCTTTTATGCTTAACACTTCAAAGAGGTCTCTTTCAGCACATTTGCCTAGTGCAATACATTACCTGATTTCTTGACTGCCATTTACATGGGTGCTGATTGTGGATCCAAGTAAAATGAAATTCCTGACAACTTCAATCTCTTCTCCATTTATTGTGAGGTTGCTTACTGGTCCAGTTGTGAGGATTTCTGTTTTCTTTATGTTGAGGTGTAATCCATACAGAGGACTGTAGGATTTGACCTTCATCAGTGAATGCTTCAAGTCCTCTTTACTTTCAGCAAGCGAGGTTGTATGACCTGCATATCACAGATTGTCAATGAGTCTTCATGAGGGGGACTGAAGAGGGAAAATCCCTGAGAAAATCATCCTTGTGAGTGGCCGTTCTTTAGGTTTTGATTCTCACCTCCAATCCATTTATTATTTTTAGTTCTTCAGGTTTCTTAGTTTGTGTTTTGTCCAGGGTTTTCCATTGTAATCACTGGAGGAGACAGGTTACACTGGGCTTACCTCAGCTTAGTGGTACGGTTGAAAATAATTAATAGCCATGAAATGGAAGCATAAGGTGTATGTATTTTGAGCAGCATATAGGAAGACCATTCTGATTTAAAAAAAAAAAAAAGCAAATGGCTTGAAATAGGTTAGTTACAGTGAAGCTTATAAAGAGAAGAGAATAAAAGATCAACCATTGGCTAATCTTAACATAATGGATTAAACCCTGCTGTCGTGAGTTGAATTGTATCACTAGAAGTATATATATCATCTTGGCTGGGCCATGATCCTCAGTGGTTTGGAAGTTATGTAATGATGTAATTTGGTATTATATAATGATGTGATCATCCCTCATAATGTGATCTGATATGATCAGCCAATCAGTTATAAGAGGGTTGGGGAGGGATGTAATGCCCTTACTCAGGTCACAGCCCTGATCCAATATAGGGGAGTTTCCCCAGGGTTTGGCCCGCAACACCTTTCATGTCTTCTAAGAGAAAAGGAAAGAGAAGCCAGCAGAGAAGGAGGGACCTGAATACCACCAAGGAAGAAGATTTGGGAGTAGAGTACATCCTTTGGAGCCAAGAGGCCCTGTGCTAAAGACTTCCTAGACCCAGGTGAAGACTTAAGTCAAGATGCATGGAGATGTCCTAGGAATGCGGGGCCCACATGTTGAAAGGAGACAAGAACATTCACCCACAGCTAGCAGAGATAGAAAGACGTTCCCTAGAGCTGGTGTCCTGAATTCAGAGTTCTAGCCTCCTAAACCATGAAAGAATAAATTCTATTTGTTGAAGCCATCCACTTATGGTGTATGCATCTATTGTAGCAGTGCTGGATAAGTAAGACACTTGCCCACCCCCTTTTACTGAAATCAACATGGTTTCAGGCCCTCCACTCACCTGCAGTCATGATACCTCTTGAAATACAAATTAAATAAACCTGGCCTTGAACAGGAAAGAAGAGATTAGCAACTTTGGTTGAAAACGTTAGCAGGTAGGATGAATTTTAAGTTAGAGATATTTTTAGGGTTAATATTTGGTTTCATGGGTAAGAAAAATCTTAAAATCAAAGTAAGATCTCTATTATTAATTTTTTCTCTTTGATAGTATCCAAAGCCTCAATATCCCTTTTGACCCCAAATTGTCATAATATTGACCAATGGGTGCCCTTCAAACTGATTCTTGTGTCCTTTTCACTAGAA
>NW_006921607.1:6213066-6215781 GCF_000298275.1 Orycteropus afer afer | reverse complement strand
GAAACCCAAGGAGGGGTCACTATGAGTCGGATCTGACTGGAGGGCAGTGAGTTTGGTTTGGTTTTGGTTTATGTCAACGAAGTTTTGAGGTAATTTAATCACTTAATTTAATAAATGATGCCATGCAATAGATTGGCTAACCCAAGCAGAGAATTTGGAGGTGAGACTATCAGAAGAGACTTTTCTCCATTTGGATCTTAAAAACACTTCTAAAGAGTCACTTCTCCAGGATTCTATAAGATCATCGGGAAATTTGAAAAAAAAATTATAGTTGTTAATTGGGGCTTATTGAGTTCTGCCCAATGTCCTTGGGACGCTCATGGAATACAGGCAGCCTTTATTTGAGAAGCCATCAACAATGGTCTCAGAGTACAGAACCCTGTTTCTGTCCTCCTGCAATGAATGTTTCTAGGTTTGAGTGTTGGTTAGCGTACAATCTTATCTTCTTCCAGGCAACTTTATCTTCTTCCAGGCAATTGAGTTTTCTTACTTCGTGAGACTGTCCCTCTACTGTTTGGGAATTAGGATTAGAGTAGAAAAGATTCCAGAGACAAAACTCTTCGTTCAAATACTGCCTGTCCTCAGTACAGTGGTAGAACGCTCTCCTCCCAGGCATGAGACCCTGGCTCCGTTCAGTGGTAGAATTCTTGTCTTGCACGTGGGAGACCCAGGTTCGATTCCCAGCCAATGCACCTCATGCACAACCACCTCCTGTCCATCAGCTGTGGCTTGTGTGTTGCTATGATGTTGGACAGGTTTCAGCAGAGTTGCCAGACTAAGAGGGAGTTGGAATAAAGGCCTGGAGATTGACTTCTGAAAATCAGCCAGTGAAAATGCTATGGATTATAAAGATCTGCAACAAGTCCTGAGGATAGGGCAGGACCAGGCAGCATTTTGTTCTGTTGGGTATGGGGTCACCATGAGTCAGGGACACACTGGACAGCTAACAAGTAACAACTTCAGTATCAGGAAACTATTGGCCCTTGGAGGTCAAGTTTTGATTCATAGGAAGCTCAAAACAATCGGGTAAGTGTATTTTCTTTTCTGAATAGATGTAATTTTTCTTCCTTTCCCTTAGAAAGTAAGGCATTTGACTGCTACCCAGAAGGTTGGCAGTTGAAACCCACCAGCTGCTCCATGGGAGGAAAATGAGGTGATTAACTTCCCTAAAGATTTACAGCCTTGGAAACTCAATGGGTATCCATAACACAAGGGGTCTCTGTGCAATTTCCAGCTTGCCTAAGAATTAGAGTCTCTTCTGTTGTTTGTGAGGCTTTATTTTCTTTTCTTCTTTTTTCAATACATGAGCCCATGCAAACTGAGAGACAAGGAGTGGAGAATCAAAGAAGTTTCTGGAATCTTATTAATGATCTTAGTAAATTAAAGAAATCTGTCTTCAGAGTACTAAATCTTAGAATTTTTTCTTTGCTTGAAAAGACTCTTTGCAAGTGAAGAAATTAAAGTACTGGAATTGTTTAAAATCATCTGATCAAAGGAATGTTATATTCTTTCAGGAACAAAACCAAACATATAGAAATTAAAAATGGATAAAGAGCCTTGTCAAAACCACAAGTTTTAAAAATAATTTAAACAAATAGCTTATTCTCTAATAGAAGTACTTTCACTTTTAAAAATATTTTTATATGGGAATGAGAAAGTCTAATGTTAGTTAAGTGACCTCATTGTTCCTGCTAAGCACTATATAAAGAACAAAAGGTATGCAAATTGACTTTAGGTAAATAATGATTAACCATAAAAAGGTATTTTGAAACTCTTCTGTAACATTTTTAGCATTACTTCAGCCTTCCACACTTGGTGAAGAGACATTGCAGTCATACGCAGTTCACATCAATACTCTCAATCATGGGAAACTTTTCTGTTTTTTTTTTTCTTAAGTGAAGTTTGGGCTAAAAGAAATACATATTTATTTTCTCTGAATTTGCCATAATGGGAAATAAAATTGGGATATATTTAGTTAATTCATGACTTTTGATTAATTCATTATCTTTTGCAGAAAATGTTAAACACCTGAATTCCTTATGATTGGTTTGTAGACCAGATAACTTTTTATTATATGTAATAGTATTTAAACCAAAAGAATCAAACCCATTGCCATCAAGTCAATTTTGACTAATTTAAAAAAACCAAACTCACTGCCATCAAGTTGGATCAAACTCACAGCGACCCCTCTTTGGGTTTCTGAGGTGGTTGTTGTTGTTATGTGCCGTCGAGTCAGCCCCGACTCATAGCAACCCTTCCTTGGGTTTCTGAGGTGATATCACTACAGAAGTAGATTGCCCAATCTTCCTTCCGAGGATTGGCTGGTGGGTTTGAACTGCCAGCCTTCCTGTTAGCAGTCAAATACCTTAGGCATTATGCCACCAGAGCGATAAAGATAGGTCTTCAATTAAATTGAGGCATCTTTTAAATACATAGAGTCTATAAATTTGGTTCTTGTAAATTTCAGATACTATTCCATTCATGTGGAGTGATTGTGTCACTACTTATCCATCTGGATACAGTTTTATGATGATCTTGTTTCTATGGTAAATTGTTATTATGAACTGTGACTCAACTGTCCTTTAAAATTAATTAACTTAAATATATATTCTGAAATCCTTTACTTATTATTTATTTTATTTTTTTTATTAGGATTTGGGTGAAGATTTACAGAGTAAATTCACTTTTCATACAGCAGTTCACATATACTTTGTC
>NW_006921607.1:6207639-6211013 GCF_000298275.1 Orycteropus afer afer | reverse complement strand
CTCTTCCCCATTTAATGGATTTGGAATCCTTTACTTATTTCGATCTTTGGAATAATTCAAAATGGAGAAATAAATTAGAAATTTTTGTTAGTTTTGATACTTTAAAAGAAATTAAACTTTGAAAGACAGGAAAAGAACGCCATAATTGCCAATAGTCTTTAATTTGAAATGCTTATGAATTTCATGATATGAAGAATTGCTCTTTAAATGGAGTCCCTGGATGCCCATAAGAATTAAGGTATTTATACCAATCAGAATACTACTACATTGTCTTAATATGCTTGATCAAATATTTTATGTTTTAAACATTAGAGCTTTTAAATTTAAATAACATTGTCATTTAATCACTGCTTAAATATATATTGTATACATACACATAAGCACATTTCAAAACATATCAAAATGAATGAAAAAAAGAAATTTGAATTTAAATAGAGGAGAAAGGACTAGTGGATCAGAGATAAGAAAATTGAACTCAAGGCATGTAGCTTTTTCACAATATGAGTTGTTGTTTGTAGGTACCCTCCAGTCAGTTTTACTCATAGCAACCCTATGTACAACAGAAGGAAACACTATCTTGTTGTACTGGGCATGGCTGTAGCTCCCCAGAAAGGCTCCTAGACCCCATCCTGTTTAGCCAAATGTTTAGCTAGTCCTGTTTGGCTAGTCCTGAGGTTGTGTATTTCAGATATCTCTCTCCACTTATGTAACAACATCTTGCTCTTAATTTGTATTTTTCTCTTAGGAACAGAGACAAATGACCACCTTCTCAGTGGTGGCAGTTTATAGGAAGTTTCTGGCAGTGTCTTAAAACTGCATGGACAATCTAAGACTTACTCACCTTTTATCTCACCACTAAAATCTGACAGCTTTCCAACAACTTTCTAGACCTCCTACAATGATTTCGTTTTGAAACGATTGCTGAACATTTCCAATAAGAGAGCATTCAACTTCCTTGTTGATTTTGTTTTGGACCCCACTTGATTGCTGCTAAACATTAGACTGGAATTTGCCATCCCCCTCCTTTAAATAAAATATCTCCTGCCAAGAATTTGTTCACTTTCTTATTATGGAATAAATCCTTACTTGAGTGTTATCATACAACACAGAAAGACAGAGCAAAATTGCTAATCTTTTCCCTTCCTACTAAGAAGAAGCTCATCACTTTAGTCAACAGTGTTGGCAAGAAGCAAAATCTTGTGGTTTGATATTTGAGATATCGTTCTACAGAACTTTGCAGATTGGTCAAGAACTTCAATTGTAATGTGATATGGTCCACTTTCAAAGATTAAAGCTGAAATGATGAGACTATATCTAGGTATTTTGTTGTGCTCTCAACTATGAAAAGGAGCCCCAGTGGCACAGTGGCTAAGTGCTTGGCTGCTAATCAAAAGGTCCACGGTTTGAATCCACTAGATACTCTGTGAGAGAAAGATGTGTCAGTCTGCTTCCATAGAGATTACAGCCTTGGAAACCCCATAGGGCAGTTGTATGCTGTTCTATGGGGTCACTATGAGTTGGAATCAACTTGATGGCAATGGACAATGTGTGATTATGAAAGCTCAAAGGTGCAATAACACTAATAAACTCATTAAACTGTCTTATTAATATATAAAAGTCCTAAAACTTTCTAAATGCTTGGTTATGTACCATCTGTCAAAGAGAGAGAAATTCCAAGAGTTTTCTCCTGGGATATGCATAAGAGTTGAATAGCTGAATATCAAAGACTCTTTAAATATTTACAGATTGAAAAGAAATTACTTGGGGACACTTCTGGTAAGATGGCAGAATAAGCAGACAAGCTACACAGACTCTCTTTAACAAAGAAAAGAGAAACCAATTGACACAGATTCAGAAGATAATCCTGGAGCCCTGAGCTTTGAAAGGAAGGATACAGAAGTAGATTAAACACCAGCTAGAAGAAGAACCTGAATGAAAACAGTGAGTAAGGAGACAAATGGAGCTGCAGACTGCTGGCTGTCCTGAGGGTGCACCATTTTAAATATTCACAAGTGGTGGGTGTGACCATTTTGGATATTTAAAGTGATAGAATTTTTTTTCAGATTTCAGGCACCCAAGAATAGGCTGTGCCAAACAGCACAGACATACAGGAAGCTGAAGACTGGAAAGGAGACAGGTGGTGAGTGTGTAAGTGCTGCCAACTAGAGAACAGAGAAGCACAATACCCTGTGTATTGAGATGCATCCAAACAAAACAAAGAAAATGAAAATCTTGGGCCAATCACTGGAACATACAATCACCAATTAAATATAAACACAAAAACATTACCATGTCTTGGAGACAACAGACCATCACAACCCACACAAAGAAGCAACATAAAGCAGGAGAAACAAGAGAACTGGATACAGACCCAGAACACATCCCTGAGGAAGAAGCAGCATTGGAATTCCCTGATAAGGAATTCTGAAGAATTATATTGAGGTGCCATCAATAGATTGAGAGAAAGATCAAGGAAAATACTGACAAAATTGAGGAAACACAGAGAAAACCCTAGAACAATTTCAAAAGACAATACAAGAACAAAATGACAAAATAAATGAAAAATTAGAAATGACACAAAATCTAGAGGTAGAAATCCAGAAGACTAATATAAAATTCTCAGAAATAGATAACACATCAAATGGGCAAAGGGATAGAATTGAATCAATGGAAGACAGAATTAGTGAGATTGAAGACAAATACCTCAGCACGTCTTTGGAAAGGGATCATTCAGAAAAAAGATAAATTAAAAAAAAAAAAAATGAAGAAAGTCTAAGGTCACATGGGATACCATCCGAAGGAATAACCTACATGTAATCAGAATTCCAGAATAGGAAGAGACAAATAAAACCACAGAGAAAATTGTCAAAAATTTGTTGGTAGAGAATTTCCCTGGTATGATGAAAGATGAGAATATATCCATTAGAAATCCAATGAACTCCAAACAGGATAGACCCCAAAAGAAACCTACCAAGACCTATCCTCATCAAACTCACCAAAACCAAAGACAAAGAAAGAATCCTGACAGCAGTATGAGAAAAAAGAGAAGTTACCTACAAAGGGCAATCAATAAAACTAAACTCTGATTTCTTGGCAGAAACCATGCAGGCAAGAAGGCAATGAGATAGTATATATAAAACCCTGAAAGAAAAAAAGTTCCAACCAAGAATTATATACCCAGTGAAACTGTACCTCAAATATGATGGTAAAATTAGGACATTTCCAGATAAGCAGAAATTAAGGGAATTCGTTAAAACCAGACCAACCTTACAAGAGATGCTAAAGGGAGCCCTTTGGACAGAGAACCAGCAACAGCAAACAACAACTGACCATTAACACACATGATGACATATCCCAGAAACTAACCCAGTTAT
>NW_006921607.1:6175207-6202874 GCF_000298275.1 Orycteropus afer afer | reverse complement strand
CCCAAACTCCCAGCAGCGTGAAGTGTCTCAGAAACAGACACCCCAGACCAGTTTCAGGGACTCCCTCTTCATGCCTCACCCCAGTGCCCTTGCTATTCTTCCACTCCATTTTGCCCTCACGAACCCCATGAGCCTTGATTACATTTCTCTGAAAGCTTCTTGACCTCCTGACAATGGAACCATTCTTCCAGGAGATGTGCCTTAGGTCAGGTTCCCTGAAAACTGACTCTGAGACAGATTTGCATGGAGGAGATTTATATAATACCTGTAAGGAAATGAGGAAGCAAGACCGAGCAAAGAAAGAAGTTAAATTAGAGTGCAGTTGCAACACAGCTCTCAGTTGGAGCTGGAATGGTCCTTAGAGTTCTCCCCAGTTGAAGCAAAGAGGCTGGAACTCTGTCTGTACTTTCTGTTTGACCAGAAATTGGAGGTGGAGCTGTTCCTGGAGAAAGGGTGATGCCTCGGGTGTGGCAACCTCAGTTGTGTGTGCCACCAGTGTGTGTGTGTGTGTGTGTGAGTTCCTTCATCTTTGATGGGGATTCTAGACGCACCTCAGTATCCACTGTGAGATGTATAATCTGGGACCTTTCTGAAACTGGTGGCTGTTGGCCAGTTAAATCCAGTGGACACTCTGAAAACATTATGAGTAGCTAGGATGGTCAGGACTTGTGTTGTCCAGGATACTGGAAGAAGACAAAGGGCAGAAATTGATTCTCAAAGATTAGACTCTGCTGTTTTCTTTTTAGATGCATGCAATAATTTATTAAGTAGTAACATATTGAGTGGACTTGCAGTCAGGATGGGTGGTTTTGAAGAACCAATTTACAAATCTTCACCCAATATAGGTATCCTGAAGAAGGAGTAAGGCTTGACATTAATGGATTGAACTAATTTCTTGTACAGATTTTCACATCATGAGAGATGTGCAGTGATAGTCATTATCAGATTTAATGGAGAAGGAAGTCTGCAGAAAAGTTGGAACATAGGAAAGGAAAAGTAGAGGCTCAAAGACAAGTGTGAAGGGGTCTTGATGAGGAGTTCTGATAAAGGGAAGTGGGTGGAGAAGGATTTTGGGTATTTGGAGTCATAAACAAGTCCATGGTTCATTCAGCTTATGTTTTCTTGACTTTAAGATGTGTGTTATTGTAATGGTTCTGGAAGAGACAGCTCCTATGGAACAGTGACACTTACCGAGCATAACATAATCTGCAACCTTCCCTAATAAAGAGCAGATGTTCTCACCTGGATGTTAGAGAATAGTGCATACTGGAAAATGAAATCTGGACTAAAGGAGCTAAGGCATCTTTTGCAAATTTAAGCCTAAGGTAAAGTATCACTTAATGGCAACAGAGAGGGGGATTGTGGATGGAAAACATTACATGCCCCTTATATTATTTATTAATAATTCTCTTTTGTCTTTTACTATGTTGTAAGCTTTAAACTTGCTGCTCCCCACTACCCCCTTTGTAGTAAATGAGATGCCAGCACTTGTTGGTGAAAGAAATTTCAGCAAGATAAGGAGTTAATGTTCTTTCCTACCATGTAATCAGCTAGGAAAGCAGATCACATAGGGTTTAATAAAATGGTTCTTATGAAGATTAACGCTAACAAAGAAGGTCTGGAAGCCACCCATACTTCCTGTGAAATTCACCTTAATCTACATGAGATCTGTAATTCCAATTGTTGGCCATATTTCTCATGTTTTTCCTTTTCTCAGAGATGAAAAGCCAAGATCTTCCCACTCCTCCCACAGTCATGCAGCAAATGAGCAAGACGACCCCAAGGATTTCTTATCTAAGCCCAAAGTCAGACACTTGAAATGAACAATGACTGCTAAGAAAAGATTGATTCAACAGTATCATTTTATGAATATATCTTCTAATGACCTCCACCCCCACCCTGTGTCTATGAAGAAAATGTACTTTGTTCAAGACTTGAGACAAATCAGTGTTCCCATCCTTGCTCTCAGTTGCTGTGTGACCTTGGGAAAGTTAACACCTCTCTTTGAACTTCTGTCTCAGAGTCTGTTTTCAAGGAACCTGACCCAAGAGACATCTTCCTTATCTGTATCTGCAATTACTTCTAAACAACATGTTGTTGGTTAGAACAGAGGCTGAAAAAAATGGTTGCCTGATAAATATGAAGTGACCTTCTCAACTTCCCTCTCTTCCTTCTTCCCTCAGTTTTCATGCTACTTCTCCGCCTTCTTTGTTCTTACAGTGCATACAGAATGCATGGGAAGTGTTTATAACTGTTTCTAACAAGAGGGCAAGCACAACTTATTATTTTAAATGTTTGTCTTCTAAAAAATCTTCCTATCATTATATTTGTCTCACACAAAAGGACAGATGGTTTGAATTTGCCTGTGTCCCTTACTGAGAAGGAAAGCCCACTTTTGTTATGAGTATGACCACTACCCCACTCTCCCACATTGTGTCTAGCTGCTAGGCTGGCCTCAGATAAGTTCCCTCCCTCTCTGTTTCATTAATTAAGAAACTACTCTGCTTTAGAAGCTGATAGAGTCAGAGTTGAATTTTTTTCCCCATCCTTTATGAATCAGCCACCTCTGGAGTTTGTAATAGTCTGACAAAATGGTGACTGTGCTAGATTGGAAGAAACTGAAGTGATAGACAAATCATATATTGTATCAACTTGACAGCACATTTTTGGGACCAGTGGGGAAACTGGAATATGGGCTGGGTGTCAGATGAGATGAAAATTTGTTAAAATTGAAAGATGAAGGTTGTTAATGAAGCAGATTCTGAAACATTATGTGCAGTGGCATCTCATTTTAATAAAATATATGCATAGAGAAAGATCCAGAATAATATATAATAAGGTATTATCTGTAACAATCTCTAGATGATAGAAATGTTTTTATTGGATCACTTTTGTTTATCAACTTTAAAAAAAATTTTATTGTGCTTTGGATGAAAATTTACAAAGGAAATTTGTTTTACATCCAATAGTTAGTGTGCATTTAATTTCACATGCCAGTTACCACCCCCGACCATAACAAAGTCTCCTCCCCTCCCGTCCCTGCGACTAACCCCTCTCTGTGCCCTTCTTAGCTATACACTCCTGTCTGTCTAGGTTTCCCTCTATGTGAATGTTGTGCCTCTGGTGGTTCATGGCCGATTGCTCTAAGGGATGTATCTCCCTAGAGTAGATGGGTCTGACACCTTGGGATAACTCTTTCAACTGTTGGGCTAGGAGCCAATCCACAGGAGTGAGTCCAATTCTAGGCCCGAAAGGTAACCTGGGGCCACAGTCTTGGGAGTTCCACCAGATTTTTAATACAGAATGAAATATACTGCTTTTGTCATAATAATACTAGTTTTAAAAATGAGCTCAGCATTAAATGGTAGATTTTGGAAAAAGAGGAAAGCCATAGAAACAAAGAGAAAGGACATAATTAAGTCCAGGAGCCCACATTGATGGAACAGAAATACATTCCCATAACAACAAATACACTATATAAAATGAACAAAACCAGGAACCTAACTCTTGCTAAAGATAAATAAGATAAACATATTTCTAATAATCTCATTAAGAAAAAATGAAGAATTGGAAATAGTTAAAAACAGTTAAAACGAGAAGGAAATAACTATTGATATAAGAGATTAAGAATAATAAACCTCTGTGATGAACAAATATACATAATGAATTTGAAAAATATGTCAAAAAAACATAAACCTGAATACATGAACCAAACATGAAGACATTGAAATGCTCCCGACAGCCTTCTCCTCCTGCGAAGTTCCATAGTCATAAAGTATTAGCATTGAGTTCTAGTTTATTTTTCTTAGAATAGTCCTCATTTACTCTTTTTTGTCCTGGCATAATTATTAATAACACATCTTTTAATTTGCAAATGTTCAGTCACATGAATTACAGATAAACAGTCACCTTAGATCAAGCAAATTTTGGGCAGTTAATTCCAGTCTTACAAGTTGTTTTGGAAAACAGACGAAGTGGAATATCGGCCTGGATGAGTTTAGGAAGTTAATGTTATCTTGATTTAAAAACAGATAAGAACAATAAAGAATAGAAAATAATAAGGCATTTGGCTGCTAACCAGCAGTCAGTGGTTCAAAACCGCCAACTGCTCCTCAGAAGGAAGATGGGACAATCTACTTCCATAAAGATATGCAGCCTTGGAAACCCAATGGAGGTTGCTATGAGTTGGAATCGACTGGGTAGCCGTATTATTTATTTATTTTTATTGTCTCTGTATGTATGGGAACTCTGGTAGCATAGTGGCCAAGCCACTTGACTGCTAACCAGAAAGCTGGCGGTTCAAATCCACCAGCCCATCCTCAGAAGGAAGATGGGGTTATCTACTTCTGTAGTGATACTGCCTTGGAAACCCAAGGAAGGGTCTCTATGAGTCGGGTGCAACTCGACGGCACATAACAACAACAACAACTGTATGTATATGCCAAAATCCCGAATACAATGGTAGAAAACCCAATCTAATAGGGTGTTAGGAAGAGACGGAAACTCACTAAATGTACAAGAGATGATATGGCAAAATCTTGGACAACTGTTATATTTATTCATCAACCTTTAGATACCTTCTTTTTGAAACTGGAAAGAAAATAAGGATTCTCATTAATGTTGCAAAGGTTTACAAATGCTATTAGGAAAAACAAGAAATAAGTGGAAGCGCTGAAAAGGAGGAAAGATAATTGTCATTATTTGCAGATGATGTTATCATTTACCCAGAAAAACCAGTAGAATCAAACAAAGGACAGACTATGCAAATTTACAGCAGATTTACTGAAGATAAAACCAATTTATAAGAATCATTTCTCCATATTACCAATGCAAATAGAAAATAAATAATGAAAGATAAAATACTATTTTTATTAACAGCAAAATCTATAACACCCCTTTTAATTCTCATATGTTTGGTTACATGAATTATGGATAAATGGTCACCTTAGATCAAGCAAACTTTAAACAGTTAATTCCTGTCTTACACAAGTTGTTCCAGAAAATAGAGGAAGTCTCTAGAGCTTTTTTAAAAATTACTTTTCTTTTCATTGTGATTTGGGTGAAAGTTTATAGAGCAAATTCATTTTCCATTCAACAATTCATACACATTTTATTTTGTGACATTGATTCTAGGCTTTATTTTATCAGACATATTTAAAATTTCTGTGGAAAAAGCTTTAAAACACTAATAAGGGACAGAAAAGATGAACTAGTCATGCTCCTGGGTGAGGTGATTTAAAATGTCCATCACCCACAAATAATCTATGAATGCAATACATTTTTATTGAAAATTTCAGTTAGTTTATCTGGAGGAACTCAATAAATTCTCTCTAAGATTTCTATGGAAGAATGTAGTTTCACAAGCAGCTAAGCCAAGTGTGAGAAAGAAGAGGAAAGATGATACCTTTGCCTTATGAATATCATAGATGTTATCATAGTCCAACAGACCAATGGACAGAATATAAATCTCAGAAGCTTAATATTCAATGAAGGTGGTGACACAAGTCAATAAGGAAAGAGATGTTTGTTTAGTAGATGGTGTTGAGAAACCTGGCTCATTTCCAAGTTAAACCATTTACCAAGATGGATTCCAGGTAGATTAAAGTCCTAACTGTGAAAGATAAAAATATGAAAGTTGAAAGGAAAAAAGAAATAAAAAATATTTTTGTCATCTTATAGTAGAGAAGTTCTAAACCACTCTTCTAAAGACAAACAATAAAGGTTGTGTAGAATTCAATTTATATCAAAATTAAGAGTTTCTGTTCAGTGAAGACACCATGGAAAAAATTAACAGAGAGATGGCAGATTTGGAGATGTCACTTGCAGGCATGTGCACAGAAGGGACATGTTCCCACATACCTGCCTTGACATGTTTCCCTAATGACTAACTCTTAGAGACAACCAGGTCCATTCTGAGGCAGGGTGTGCACTCACCCATACACACTCAATCATGAGCATCCATGCTAGAGATTCTCTGTACTTTATCCCTCAAGCACACATGTATTTCACACACATACACAGATGTATAACCCTGGTGCCATGTCACTGCTGTTGAGTTGGAGCCAACTCATAGCGACCCCTCCTTGGATTTCCAAGGTGGTATCTCTATGAAAGTAGATTGCCCAATCTTCCTTCCAATTAAGTGGCTGGTGGGTTTGAACCACCAACCTTCTGGGTAGCAGTCAAATGCCTTAGGCACTACGCTCCCAGAGCTCCTATGTATAACCATACATATATGCTTTCCTTTTTGCATTTATCACAGGTATTATGAAGATTTGCACCAAGGAATCATACTCCAAACATTTAACAATAAGTACAATAATATAAATTAACATGCAAATCAATATATGCATCAGATGTCTTAAATACATTTCCTTTTAGTCTCTAGATGAATTATAGTATATTCCATTTTGATGTCATTTTGAAGACTAAGGTGCACCTAACCCAAGCCATGTATTTCAATTGCCTTGTAAACATGTAAAAGCTGGATAATGAATAAAGAAGACTAAAAAAGAATTTATACCTTTGAATTACAGTGTGAGCAAGGAGTATTAAATATACCATGGACTACCAGAAAAACGAACAAATCTACCTTGAAAGAAGTACAGCCAGGATGCTCCTTAGAAGCGAGGATGCTGAGACATCATCTCACGTACTTTGGACATGTTCTCAGGAGGGACCAGTCCCTGGAAAAGAACACCATGCTTGGTAAAGCAGAGGGTCGGAAAAAAGGGGGAGACCCTCAATGAGATAGATTGATATAGTGACTGCAACAATGGGCTAAAATAAAGCAATGGTCGTTAGGATGGTGCAAGAGTGGGAAGTGTTACATTCTGTTGTAATAGGGTTGCTATGAGTTGGAAATGACTTGATGGCAACTAACAACAACAACATATGCCATTTAACTACCTATCACACAGGAAGAAACACAACTTTCTCATCTAATTATTCTAATTATTTCCATATTATTTGTTGATTTTTAGAAAATTGTTGATGTTGTCTATTTCATTTGGCTGTTACTGGATAAATGTGGTCTTAATTTGAGTCACATACCTGCATGGTACAAAAGGTTTGCACTTGGCCACTAGCTGAAAGTTTGGTGGTCTAAACCCACCCAGCCACACTGTGGAAGAAAGGCCTGGAATCTGCTTCTGTAAAAGATTACAACCCAGTAAAACCTATGGAGTAGTTGTACTCCATAATAGACAGGGTCACCATGAGTTGCAATCAACTCTATGGCGATGTGTTTTTTTTTTTCAATCTGAGTCATGGTTTAGCATAAGAAAGGGCACCCAACTCTTCTCAAAATACCTTTATTAAAATGATAGTCATTGTAACTTTGGTGCTTTATGGCAGCCTGTGTGTAGCTGGGTGGGTGCCCCACTGGTCCCTAGATACCTTTTCTTGCTACCAGGCACAGACCAGAGTGCCTGTGCCAGGTCCCTGCCAACACCACCTTTACAACTCCCAGTAAATGGAGTCTTCTTGGAGCAGTTGGGGCTTCTGATCATGCCCATACTTCTGTGTTCACCACTCAGTATTCCCAGTTAGTGCTGAATACCCTCTTGCCTTACCTCATATTGGTGCCTGCCCTAATACTCATTTCTACTCATGCCACTGTGTGAAGCCATGTGGTGACATGAAGTCTCGATAGTGAGGGAATTTCTTTTCACCAATTTGTTCTGAAGTATTTTAATACTTCAATAATTGGGGTGGCCAAACTGGTATATGCCACCTGACTACCAGCCTCCAAGTACCAAAGCTGGGAACTGCACAGGCACATATGCATAACTCATTCATTCTCAGATCTACAGTTTTAGACCCTGCAGTGTGTATTTCACAAATATTACATGCATTGCATATCCAGAAGAAGCCCACATGTGTTTCATATATCTACCTGCAACAACACAAGGAGGGCACTTATACCAGCCATGCATGGACACACATGTCTCCACACAGGCTCTTAGCACAATTCCTGTTGCAAAGGCAGCATTCAATCACTCTTGGCCATTGTTTTATTATTTTCCTGGGGTTCAGGTTTTCTTTCCATAAAACTAAGAAAATAAAAAGAAATAATAAAAACTTACACTATTGTTTGCTGTACAAGCATTATATACCAGGAACTTTATTGATATTATATCATTGTATCATCCAAACTTTACAAGTAGGTGTCATTATTCCCTCATCTCAGATAAGAAACTATGTCTCAGAGAGAAAGAGTGGTCTGGCCCAAGTCTCCATCACCATTAAGCAGAGCCAGGTTCACAGTCTACCTCATCTGACTCATGTATCAAGTAATCTTGCATGATAAGGTTACAGAGAACAGATGTACAATGTATATTTTCACTCTGGTAAAGGGTGTTTGAAGGAAGTCGCAGATGGATCTTTCTCTGTTGCATAATCTCTGGGATTGCAGAATTGGGGTCGTAGATGCAGAAGTGTCTATGGGCAATTATTGGGTGAATAGCTTTTGAAAATATCATACCAATGATGTATAGTTAAAGCAAATTCTTGATTAGCTATGCGTAAGAATTTTCCCTTATCATGTAATAATTTTACCAATTGTTGATTAATTTTAGTAAGTTGTTTTTCTAAATGCTTTACAGTTCAGGGTAATTTTCCAGCTCTCTTTTTTATCTTTTCCCAATAAAAGATTATATGTTACCTAATGTATAATCAACTTGGAGCTTAATAGTGTATAGCTTTGATTTGAAAATTGTCTTGAGTGGTTCAATATATTTTTTGTGAATATCTATCAATTATGTAAGTTATATTATTCTTACAGGTCATACCAACACCAATAGAAATAGTCCCATATTTCCAAGTAATGTTAACAATATAAGACAGACATATCTTTCACTCTTTGTTATTAAAGTTCCGTTAGGTCTATTGAACCATGGGAACCTCAGCCTACATGATTCTGAGACCAGAAGAACTAGATGGTGCCTGGCTACCACTGCCAACAACTCAGAAAGGGATCAAAATCGGAGATCCTGGATAGAGTGGGAGAAAAATGTGGAACAAAGCTCCAAATCATAAAAAAAAAAAAAAAAAGACCAGGCTTACTGGATGATAGTGATTGAAGAACTCCCCTGAGACTATGGACCCCAATCACTCTTCTGGCCTGGAATTCAGCTCACTCCCTTGGCTTAACTTTCAGCCAAACAATAGAGAGGCCTACAAGGTGAACATCAGGTAGATATACTCCTTAGAACAATCAACCATGGGAGATCAGAAAGGCAGCTTTTGCACAGGGATAGAGCTCAGAGGGCAGGAATGCATAGGAAAGGAGGATACAGGGAAAAGGTAACTACAGGGAGGAAGTGGAAAAAGCTGTTACATTGTGGGGATTACAATCAACATCATGAAGCAAAATATGTATGAATTGTTGAATGGAAGAAGAATTTGCTCTGTAAATTTTCACTCAAAATTATAATAAAAAGGTTTTTTTTTTTTTAAAGTTCAGTTATGAAGGATAGTTTTTTGGAGGGTATATATAAAACTACTAAATTGTGAGGAATTGGCCTCAGTTTCTTCCAAATCTTGGGGACAAATCCATTCAACTGGCTATTTCTCATCTATCAAAATCAATAGTTTTGACTGAATTAGTATCTGTCTAATAATGTACCAGTCTCATTGAAAAAGGGGCATTTAGTTAAAAAATCATTCATGTTGGTATAGGAGAAGTCTTTCACCCCTTACAAGTAAATATGAATTAATATAAATATGCCCATTGCCCTCAAGTCCATCCCAACCCATAGCAACCCTATAGACAGAGTAGAATTGCTCCTTAGGGTTTCCAAACCTACATCAATTTTTACAGAAGCAGACTGTTTCATTTTCCTCCCATGGAATGGCTGGTAGATTCAAACTGACAACCTTTTGGTTATTACATGCACACTTTAACCACAGCACCACCAGAGCTCCTTAATAGAAATATAAGTAATATAAGCTATTTATATTGGTTCAAGGAGCTCTGGTAGCATAGTGCCTAAGGCACTTGACTGCTAACCAGAAGCCTGGCGGTTCAAACCCATCAGCCACTCCTCGCAAGGCAGGTTGGGCAATCTACTTCCGTAGTGATACCGCCTTGGAAAACCAAGGAGGGGTCGCTATGAGTCAGGCCCGACTTGACGGCATATAACAACAACAACAACATATTGGTTCAATTTTCAATTGTTCCAATCTGCAAATACCAACTTTCAGCTTTCATATCCATGATACAATCAACCTTTCTATATAATCCTTTAATCTCTCTGCAGATTAAATGCCCAATACCTAATTGTTCCCTTAAGGAGGTACAATACTGTAGTTCAGCGTTATTGGTTTTAGCTGTTGCTGAGTCAACTGAGACTCATGGCAACTCCATGCACAACCGTCTGGTCCTGTACCAGCCTCACGATCAGTTGTAGATCAGACTGTTGAGATCCGTAGGGTTTTCTTTAGCTGACTTTTGGAAACAGATCACCAGGCCTTCCTTCCTAGCCCTCCTCAGTCTGGGAGCTCCACTGATATCTGTTCAGCATCATCGCAACATGAAAGCACCCACTGACACATGAGTGGTGGGTATGCATGAGGTACTTCAGCCAGGCATCAAACTTCGTCTCTCTTATAGAAAGTGAGAAACCTACCACTGATATTTGAGTAGCTCATTGCTGTGTGGTTATGTAGGTGAGGGCTTGTGACAATTCTTTAGCTGTATTTCCATCCATCCAGTTCCAAATTCACCCCCAATTTAATTTCAATTTTATTCCTACTGCTAAATCCTGTACTACGTTATGATTCTATTCTGTTTGCACCTGAGTTACATGCTTCTACAATTGCCCCAAGGCACTAAGTTTTTTGTCACTATTTCTATATCATCTCCCCATTGCCTTCAAGTTGATTCCAACTCATAACAACCCTATGGAACAGAATAGAACTGCCTCATAGTGTTTCCAAGGCTGCAAATCTTTATGGAAGCAGACTGCCTTATCTTTCTCCCACAGAAGCAACTGGTAGGTTCAAACCACTGACCTTTGGGTTAACAGCTGAATGCCTTAACTACTGGGCCACCACAGTGCCTATTTGTATGAGTTTGTAATTCTGGTCTCCATTCCAATTCCTCCCTAACATAGTATTTAATAAGCCTCTATTAGTTTGATGATGGCCCCATTTTGGTCCTTCTGTAAAAAATGCCATAATAATTAAGTTCATTGTGTGTAAGTAGAATTGAATGAATTCATATTGGCAGCAGTAATACTAGGAGATTTAAATCATTTGATTATCCCCCCAGTGGAGATGGGGTGTGGGGTGTGTGTGCTTAAGTATGGAGACAGAAGATTGCTAGGTTCTAAACAGGGTAGAAGTAGCCTTGGTGGCACAAGGGTTAAGTGGTCAGCTGCTAACTGAAAGTTGGTGGTGCAAACCCACCCAGCAGCTCAGTGCGTGAAAGAGCTGGCCATCTGCTTCTGTAAAGACTGTAGTGAAGGAAACCCTATGGAACAGTTCTACTCTGTAACATATGGGTCTCCATGAGGTCTCCGTGAGTCACAAGGAATTCAGTGACACCCAACACCAACAAACAGGGTGGGCTTCTGGTGATGGGACCATGTATTTTGGGACTTTTGGGAGAAACCTATCTTCCCATTTGGGCTGGTGTATCTTTCCCTCATCTTCACCAAACAAACAAAACCCAAACACACTGCCATTGAGTTGGATCCAACCCATAGCGACCCCTCCTTGGGCTTCCAAGGTAGTATCACTACAGAAGTAGATTGCTCAAACTTCCTTCTGAGGAGTGGCTGGTGGGTTTGAACCACCAGCCTTCTGGTTAGCAGTCAAATGCTTAGGCACTATGCTACCAGAGCTCCTGTCTCATCTTCACATCCGTCCTCAATTTTCTTAAATCAGACTTTAATGGCTGTAAAAGACAGAATGGTCAGAGTCCTGTGGAATATAAATTGAGTATAATTATATTCACCTTGATTGCGCAATGATTCCTTTCGGTATATTCAGTAATGCAATGGGTGGTGATATTTAAGATGTATTATTTAATATCCAGGTAATATTGGTTTCAGTCTGTGGGAAGATTTGAAAATTTTCATTATCTCTAAATCACCCGATCAGTGACTCTGAAGTATTATAGACAAAAGAAGAGGTTTCTCAAGTCTTTACTCCATACTCAGACAATCTGTAGCTGATTGAAATTCCATGAAGTTAAGACACTTATGTTTAAAAGAAGGAGGAATAATACTATCAGCCCCATGTTTAATGGTATGAAATAAATTTAGTATTAAAATTATAACATCAGGATAACAAAAGGAAAGCAGCAATAGTCTGTCTGTTTTGCTATCAGCCCATTCGAGAATCTTTTTTTCTTTAGTTTGCATATTATTGTAAGTTACTGTCTAGAGAATTTAACTTTAAGGTGCTTAATGGCAGTTAAAACCCACTCAGTTATAGATGCCAGTCTCTCCTGTGAACTTCGTATCCAGCTAGGTTTCCCTTACACTGAGATCATGGTGTAAGTCAGCAGGAACATCTAGTAGGGTCCTTCCCAGCATGGTGACAATTCAGTCTGCCGTTGGAACATTTTGATGGAGACTTGTCTATCTCAATGATGTTCCTCCTCAGGTGGAGTTTTCAAGCATCTGGTCGCATGATGGTGGAATGAGCCTAGAGAAATAAATATATCTTAGTTTAGTGTTTTCCATTGTATTGAGTAAGGGGCTAGGCTTAAACCCTAAACTCAAAGGGAGAAATACCACATTGCTAGAGGGAGTTGACTTTATTTTTAATAGAACAATGATAAGGTTCTAGACTAACCTAAGCCAGTGGCTTGATATAATTTAGTCAAAGAATTCTTTAAGGCATGGTTCATTTGTGTCACTTGTCCAGAAGACTGCAGGGTAATAAGGAGCAAGAGAATCCAAAATGCAGAATATTAAGCAATAGGCCTAAAATCAGGGTCTAATTTTTGAGTAAACACACCACTAAATCAAACCCACTGTCATTGAGTTGATTCTGACCCACGGCAAACGTAGAGGACAGAGTACAACTGCTTCATGGAGTTTCCAAAGCTGTAAATCTTTTCCAGAAGCAGACTGCCTCATCTTTATCCCACAGAGCAGCTGGTGGGTTCCAACCTCTGACTTTTTGGTTAGCCTTAACTACTGTGCCACCAGAACTCCTAAACGTACCATTGGCAGCTCCCTTATTCTCATGACAGAGAAAGTGCAATGGTTTACCAAAGTTAGCAGCTTCCAATGCAAATATTCTAATAAAAAGATGGGAAAGCAATGTCTACTTTGAAGGTTGGAAAGCTTTTTTGACCACAATGTAGGTTTTTATGATGGGACATCTTCATGAGAGACTTAACTATTTCAGAAAATCCATAGCCTACAATAATCACTCACCCTCCAAAACTGGCAGTATTGAATTTGTGTGTGTGTGCTAAGTTGCTTCATTTAAAAATAGGCACTAAGCAGCATTTTGTTTTGTTATACAAAATGTCACCATGAGTTGGAGCCCACTTGATAGCAACTAACAACAGCAATACTTTGTGAGGAAACTGTTCTCTGTTTGTCAGACAATCACAGATGTCCCACATACTTGACTTCATCTTGATAGTACTATAATTTATCTAGGGAGGCTTTATGCTCTGTGAATGTTCAAACTTTTAGTAAAGCTAAGGTATCTTCTTTTCAAGCATGTAAAGTGTCAACATCTATCAGTAAGTCATCTGTATATTGGATTAGTGAGGACCCCTGAGGTGGGGAAAAAAAAATCTTTGATTTCTCTTATAATGACTAGAGAATATAATGGCAACTTTCTGAATCCTTGGGGGATCCACTGCCACAGATACTGAAAGCCTCCACAGGAAAATGCAGAGAGGAACCCTAGATTATTCCAACTACTATAGAAAAGAAAGCTGAACATAAGTGTGTTGCCAGAAAATACTTAGCAGATGCAGGTACAGAGATTAAGCAAGTGGTAGGTTGGTATAGTGCCTCTAACACATTTGACTGCTAACCAAAAGGCTGGAGGTTCAAACCCACCACCACTCCTTGGAAGGAAGACTGGGCAATCTACTTCCATAGAGACACTGCCTTGGAAACCTAAGGAGGGGTCGCTATGTGCTGGATTTGACTTGATGGCAGTGAGTTTGGTTTGGTTTGAGGGTTGGGTACTTCAAGAGTCAGATGAATCACAAACACTTATTTCTTTCAGATAGTGTATAAATTCATAAACACTATGACCTTCCTTGTCAGAATGGTCTTCCTTTTCCACAGATAATACGAGAATGCCCTCTCTTTATTATGCTCTGCTTTTCTAGTTCTCTAATTAAAGTTCTATTCCTTGTATTAAGGAGCTCTGGTGGTGCAGTGGTTAAGAGCTGGGATGTGAACTGAAAGGTCAGTGGTTCAAATCTACTCACTGCACTGTGGGAGAAAGATGAGGCAGTCTGCTTCCATGAAGATTTACAGCTTTGTAAACTCTGTGGGGCAACTCTACTCTGTCCACTAGGGTCACAATGAGTTGGTATTGACTAGACAGCAATGGGTTTGGTTTGGTTGGTTTATTCCTTGTATTTAACCTGGAGAAAGAGGATCATGTTTCATACTTAGCCATGATTTTTCTTTGTCTTAAGCTATAATAATGATATGGATCGCCTGTGTCAAACCAGTGCCATTTATTTCAAGGGTCCATAAAGTTGGATATATTTCCTGTAATTTGGGGTACTTTTCCAGCACTGTGTGAGATTGCCACTCTCCCTTGTTCCCCTTTTGTTTTAGAAGATGCCTATTATCAACATGGCCACCTTCCTTCCCAGGAGCTCCTGAAACACACCATCAGGAGTAGAACAAGGTAGTCCTTAGTTGCATAGCAAGTCTTCCCAACAGATTAACAGGTGTGTCAAGAGACAAGAGAAAGGCATGTTTCTCAACTAAGGACCAATTTGTATGAAAATCTTGGAGGAGAAAGGACAAGTAGAAAGTTGTCCAGACATACCACAACTTGGATGTTTTTCTGGGTCAGGGAAAAATGATGAAAGTTAGTAGAAACTGGAGAAGATGTGGCTTCTGTACTACAAGACAGAGCAGGGAAAGATTAAAGCAGAGAGAGAGAGAGGGAGAGGAAGAGAGAGAGAGAGAGAGAGGAGAGAGAGAAACCCAGACACATAAGATTCTGCCATTTCCAGCTTAGAAGTCCCCAATCATGTCCATTTTGTTCATTAGTTGGAACCACTTGCCAATTATTTCTTAACTGATTTCCTAGTAGAAAATCTCACACGGGAAGTGCCAAAGCTTCAGAATTAAGTTGCATCTCTTGCATCTTCCTCACTCTCTTCTGATGTTCCTTCCTAAATGTCCTGACTTCTTGCAATAGTGACATATTGATTTTCCATTTACCTTTTATTTGTTGGCGGCCCCAGATGAAGGTTTGTTCCTTTTGTGAATATTTGTCACTGAGAATCTAACACCAAAGATTTAAATTTCTTTTTGTCTCCTTTATTTTCCTCCATATTTCCTGGAAACTTGATTGCTGCCACCAATATCTGGAAGACTGTCTGTCCTTGCTGTCTAAACTTTTGCCTCATTTCTACTTGAATCCCTGGTAACTAAGCTTCCCCAACAGTGGAGAGAACTGAAGGCCAAGGTGAAGGGCTTAGGGGGCCTATTTGTTTAGTTCAAGGGTACTCTCCGGTGATGTCAGTGAGAATGGCAAAGGACATCTGAAAATTCGTCCGTTCATAAAATAATGGAAAAAGTGGCAAAAATGATCAGAATTAACTTTTCTAGAATTCTGGAAATTAACCAAAGGCTTGCAGCAACCTAGGGAGTGTTTAATTAAAAAAAAAAAAAAAAAAGGCTAAATGTCTGTAAGAATACAATCTTATTGGCATTTTAACATGCCCTAGGATCATCCCTTTCTCCCCATACCAGTGGTGGCCTTGAAAACCAAGCTTGCATTCCAAAGGGAGCGAAAAAATGCTCAAGTTCTTTCAATTTTATTTCCAAAGAGTCACTGTTTGACTTGTCTGATGGTTTCCTGGAAGGCTTTCCAAACAAACAAACAAAGCTCGTCTTCCAAAGATGTGTCTTTATTTAACCTCTCTCAAAGTCTTCCAGTGTGAAAAGCCCCTCTTCTAGGGGCATTTTGTTGAATGTTTTAATATCATGATTGCCTGAGGTAAGGAGTAACAGAGCAAAATAATAAACCAAAAAAAAAAAAAAAAAAACCAAACTCCCTGCCCTAGTCAGTCGACTCTCACTCATAGCAAAACCTTGGTTTCCTAGGCAGTGTCTCTATGGAAGTAGATTGCCCAGTCTTCCTTCCAAGGAGTGGCTGGTGAGTTTGAATGGCAGCCTTCTGGTTAGCAGTCAAATGCTTTAAGGACTATGTCACCAGAGCTCCTGTAGAGTAACAAAAAAGCTTAGAAGGAAAAGCTGAAGAATGAGATGTCCATAAGGGTTTTGAAAAACTCTGACATATTCTTGGGAATCTGAAAGGCAGTATACAGTTGCCAGGGCTGTATGCATGCTCAGAAAAGACCTGAGAAGCTCTGACCTCTTGCTGACCTTGAGGTCAAGTGAGCAAGAAGTGAAGGTTAACACAGTGACATAATCTGGTTGAGTGAATGATAAAGGCTTTCTCCAGCACACACACAAAGCCCCTCAGGAAAGACTAGGAAATCTATTGGTTCCAGATGTTTGAGGAAATCTTTATCTGATCATTGACTGAACACTAAGCTGTCCAAGTAGAGAGTTCATGACCATATATTACAAAGGTCCAGACTTTATAGAATTAGTGCAGAAAAGTAACTAAACAAACAAACAAAGATTACGACAAACAGTGACAACAACAAACCTGGGGAGGCAGGAGACCTGATTTTTAGAGTCATCACATTATAATACTCAAAATGTCTAGCTTTCAATTAAAAAAATGAGAAGGCAAGCAAAGGAACAAGTATGGCTATACAAACACACTTATACACACACACACATTAAAAAAAAACACTCAATAGAAAGTGCCCCTGAGGAAGCCAGACTTTTTAGATGCGGGAATCCTCTTCTGGGCTTTTGAAAAAGCTGTTTTACTCATTTCCAGATCTTCAGACAAAAGACTGGCCCAACCCGTCCAGCTTCCATATGCTTCACTGGAGTGAAAAACCAATATGACTCCCTCCAAAACCTCCTACTTCTCCCATTGCTCACAGGATAAGCACTGAATTCCTCAGACTGAGTTTATTTTCTTACAAAGTGGTTAGTCTTTGATTTTTAAAATCAATTTGACTATGTCTTTGTCTTGTTTCTAATTCTCTGCCCCTCCATCCATTTGTTGTTGTTTTGTGTTGAGTTGTCTCCAATTCATAGTGACCTTATGAATGAAACACTGCCTGGTGCTGTGCCAGCCTCACAATCCTTGCTATACCTGAGCCCATCGCTGCAGCCACCATGTCAATCCATGTTGTTGAGGGCCTTACTCTCTTTTGTTGAGCCTCTACTTTATCAAGCATGATATCCTTCTTCCGGGAATAGTCCCTTCTGACAACATGACCAAAGTAGGTGAGACAAAGTCTGGCCATTCTCACTTCCAAGGAGCATTCTGGCTGCACTTCTTTCCAGGACAGATTTGTTAGTTCTTTTAGCAGTCCATGGTACTTTCAGTAGTCTTCGCCAATACCACAACTCAAAAGTATCAACTCTTCTTCAGTCTTCCTTATTCATTGTCCAGCTGTCACATGCATATGAGGTGATTGAAAATACCATGGCTTGGGTTAGGCACATCTTAGTCTTCAAGGAGGTTTCTTTGCTCTTCAGCACTTGAAAGAGGTCTTTTGCAACAGATTTGCCCAATGCAATACATCTTTTGATATCTTGACTGCTGCTTCCATTGGCATTGATTATAGAACGAAAAAAATATGATGAAGTCTTTGACAACTTCAATCTTTTCTCCATCTATTGTGATCCTGCTTATTGGTCAAAAAACACAAAACCAAACCAAACTCACTGCCATTGAGTCGGATCTGACTCATAAGCGACCCCTCCTTGGGTTTCCGAGGCAGTATCACTATGGAAGTAGATTGCCCGATCTTCCTTCTGAGGAGTGGCTGGTGGGTTTGAACCGCCAGCCTTCTGGTCAGCAGTCAAATGCTTTAGACACTACACCAACAGAGCTCCTTGCTTATTGATCCAGTTGTGAGGATTTTCATTTTCTTTATGTTGAGGTGTAATCCATACTGCAGACTGTAGTCTTTAATCTTCATCAATAAATGCTCCAAGTCATCCTCACTTTCAGCAAGCAAAGTTGTGTCATCTGTGTATCTCAGGTTGTTAATGAGCCTTCCCCCAATCCTGATGCCACGTTCCTCTTTATATAGTCCAGCTTCTCAGATTATTTGCTCAGCATATTGATTGATTAAGTATGACGAAAGATACAAGCCTGACTCACTCCTTTCCCGATTTTAAACCATGCAGTATCCCCTTGTTCTGTTTGAATGACAGCCTCCTGATCTATGTACAGATTCCTCATGAATACAATTAAGTGTTTTGGAATTCCCATCTTTCTCAATGTTATCCACAATTTGTTATGATCCACCCAATCAAATGCCTTTGTGTAGTCAATAAACACAAGTAAACATCTTTCTGATAGTCTTTGCTTTGAGTAAAGATCCATCTGACAACAGCTATAATATCCCTCATTCTACATCCCCTTCTGAATCCAGCTTGCATTTCTGGAAGTTCTCTGTCAATATACTGCTGGAAATTCTTTTTGAATTATCTTCAGTAAGATTTTACTTGCCTGTGATATTAATGATACTGTTCAATAATTTCCACATTCTGTGGAATTCCAAAATGGGTACAAATATGGATCTCTTCCAATCAGTGGTCCAGGTAGTTGTCTTCCAAATCTCTTGGCATAGCCAAGTGAGTGCCTCCAGCACAGCATCCCCTCCACCTATAGAAAGAATGAAAATCCCCCGAAAGCACAACCTGTCAGGCAAATATGGACTCTGATCTAGCCTCTATGCCTCATTAGATGTGGACCTAGGACTGTTATTTTTTCAACTTTCTTATCCTCATCTGTAGAGTTGTAATACTTTAAGAGTTGTAGTATGTGTGATATATCTATGCTATAGTATATAGTAGGAGCTCTGGTAGCATAGTGGCTAAAGCACTTGACTGCTAATCAGAAGACTGGTGGTTCAAACCTACCAGCCACTCCTCGGAAGGAAGGTTGGGCAATCCTACTTACGCAGTGATACTGCCTCAGAAACCCAAGGAGGGGTCGCTATGAGTCGGGGCCGACTCGACGGCACATACCAACAATAGTATATAGTACAGAGAACTTACATAAGAATGGTTTTTATTTTGACTGTTTTTCCTTCCCATCCTCCATTTCTCCTTCCCTTTCAATTTTTCTTCCCATCTTTTTGTTAATGCCTAGTTCAGGGTTGGAGATACAGTAAGGGCTTCTGAGTGAAAGGCACAGTCTACTGTCAGGAGAGTAAAGACAAACATTTCAAAAATGATTCTTATTTCTTATAATTATGCATTAGATTTCTCATTGCTCAACTGATTAAATGATGGATTCATTAATTCAAATTTGTGTCACATAAAACACCAACTAGTTCTAATTTGCCACCTTGGCATGGCTACTGCTGACAATTCTGCCATACTTACATAGAATGCAAAATTGAGATAGGTAATACATGTTATTCTTCTGCCTGGTTGATCTCAGGCATATCTCATCCCTTTTAGTTCACTGGGCACAATCCTGGCCTATTTCCAAAACCAATAAAGACAGGACACTGCCCTGCTGCAAAGATCTCTGTCCCATCCCCTGAAACACAGCCCTCCATTCTGTTGGGATCTGTCAGTCATGAAGTCCTATTTAATGACCATTTCCATCCTTCTGATCCTGGTTGATAAGACTGCAGGTAACTCAGGCCTCTCTCAAAGGTTCTGGGGCCATGCCTATTGGATGGGTATCTTGGCAACCTCTGAGGTGACTCCTATTCACATAGAGTAGGCATCTTCTGAAACCTTTCATGGTCTCACGTTGTGGAAGTTATCCCCAAGATTCATCTCATGTCAAGATCTCCACTGGGTCTGCTCTGTCAAGAAAGATGTAAGAGGCTGTGGCTCTTGGTGATGGGACAGTGGAGAGTAAGCATTAAATATTTCAAGTAGTGTTGTCATTGAGATGAGTGGTTGATGGGCTAGGTGATTGGGTCCAAGATGGAGAGCTATAGTAGGAACCAAAGGTTCAAGGTTGGAGAATGAATTGTAGGGAAGATGTGTACCTTCGAGATAAAGTGATACCTGGAAAATGAGTAGGAATGAGCAATTACTCTATTTATAGCATTGAGCTGTACTAATATTTTGAAGTAGTTTGTAGAAGGAATGGTATTTTTAGTTAATGGAAGTGGAGGGTGGGATTGGGTGGAACTAGGCAATAAGGTAGAGTGAGGTTTATGGTTAGGTTATATTTTGAATTGATGCTGTGATTTAGGATTGAGTGGTGTAGTGCCTAAGGCATTTGACTGCTAACCAGAAGGCTGGCAGTTCAAACCCACCAGCCACTCCTTGGAAGGAAGGTTGGGCAATCTACTTGTGTAGTGATACCACTTTGGAAACCCAAGGAGGGGTTGCTATGAGTCTCAATTGACTCCACGGCAGTGAGTTTGGTTTTTTGGCTTGGCTGGTGGTGTGTTCATGTTATGTGTTGAAATTAGACCTTTGATGATTATCAGAAGTAAGGCTGGGAGCTGGAGGTAGATGTTTGATTCAAGTAGGTGTTTTACTCAAGAGTTAATGTGGGGTTATCTGGACAAGGGTTGGTTTAGGCTTGGGTTAGGGATGATTAAGGTTGAGTAATACAGTCAAATCCATCCTAGCAGGGCTGTACTTATTGGAATGTGGAGAATAAACACTGGATGGAAAATATCCAGTATTATTTTCCAATTCTTAAAAAAAGATCCCTTGAGTGTGATATTCAAGGGCATGAAGAGCAATGGATGAAACTGGAGGCAATGAGGATAAATTAAATCAGGAGGCTGGAATGACTTCAAGTAGCTCCCTCCAACACTTGGCACTTAAAGAGAGACGTGGGAGCAGTCTCAGCCCCTCAGCCTTGTAGACAACCAAGCTTCTCTCTCCTTTCTTACTGAATTCAGAGTCCCTGTGGCTAGAGTTTCTCCCTCTCTCCTTCCTCTACTCTTTCTCCTTCACCTCCTCCTTTTCTTTCTCATCTTCCTTCTACTTCTCATTCCTCCTCTATTTCTTACCTTCTTTCATCTTCTTCACTTTGGAGACTTATCCTCATGCTCAGTAAAACACTGTTGGAAAAGTGGTGGAAACCGTAGGTTTTTTTTTTTTTTTTTTTTAAAAGACAGCATTCTATGCTTCAAAAGTTGTACACCGTGTTGCTTCCTTAATAATTACTTAATACTCTCACTGGCCAGAATTTATGGCCAGGAACTGTTCTGGAAAATCTCTTCACTAAGATGATCAAAGTTATTTTCTCCTTTCATTGCTCCAAACATACACATGTGTTTGAAAGCCAAGACTACATGTTTTTAATTATCAGCATCCTTAGTGTTAAGCTAAGTGCTTTGTATCGAGTTCATTTTAGTTAATGTTTATTAAACTAAGGAATACATGCATAATTTATGGCTAATAAATGTGTATGGGTAGGAAGAATCTCTGAAGTTGGAGAGAGGACCATATTTTGGGTGCAAAGATGAAAGAGAAATAATGTATAACATTTATTTTGGTTCTTGATGGAGCTATTAGAAAGAAGACAGAACATATCTTTTGTTTCTTCATTTTTTATCTTTAATTTACTCTTAAAACACATTCAGTGTGGGGAAATAAGCTGAATGGTGTCTATAGGTGAATGTGAGAAGGTCAGGCAGGGCTGTGGTTTTCACTTCCAGCAGGAACCCGTCTGTATTTTGGGAGGAACCATTGCAAAGCTCCCTTGCTCTGGCCTCTCCTTAGACCTACAGAATTAGAATCCCTTGAATGGAGACTTGATGTGAGTATACTTAAATGTTTCCTAGGCTGTTGTTAAGTATAAAAGATCTTAACATCGTTCTCCATAAAGCACTTGAAATTTTCGGATTCAGTGTAAATGTCCCCTATTTACATTTCTCAGAGAGGAAGACTAGCTCCAGAGAGTTTACACATAACATGATATAGAGGGTGAGAGACAATGTTGACATTCAAAAGAAGATCTCTTCTGATTTCAGTTTGAAGGTGGAACAATCATTAAAGGGACATTAATTTGATGTGTATGTTAGAATTTGTGATAACACTGGGCAATAGGGTCAGAGCAGGAGTGAGAGGCTACAAATGTCTTTGGCAAACTATTTTTTGAGCCATATTTTACCTTTTAAACATTCTTCTGGGGCCGCCTTGGCCTGCTCTCCATGTTAAGAGTGACAAAAAGGCAGTGTAGCTTGCCTGATCATCATTCTTGGTATCCATGTTCCCACCCATCACTCTGTTGACTGCAAAGAAGGGATCTTGGGTGTTCCAACTTCCACCAGAGGGCAAGTTCTCAAGGTCAACTGTAAGCCAGAAGAGTATGGATGTCACTCTGGGGAGTGTCCCTGCCAGTCTGCTCCTCCTGTAAGCTGCATGGTGCCAGGAGAGAGAGCAGGTCCCATGAAGAGGGTGAGGATTGCGGTGGAGAACACAGGGAACCATGATCCTAGAGCATGGCTGGCTGGGTGCCATTTTTTGGCCCTTCTCCTATTGACCAGGAGGCTGGCTGATGCAGCAGCAATTCAGTGCCTCTTCTGTATTTTTGTGGCAGTTCATACATACATCAAAACCCAAATGCTACAAGATATCTGCCACCAAGGCATTTACTCTTCTTTTCTTCCTTTCCTGTCCTCTTACCTCATCTAAACTTGGACAATTTTACTTTCTATGGTCAAAAAGATTAGCCAAGTGTTTCTTTTTCTCTATGCAGGAAATATCATAAAAACTTTCATTTGTTTTTTATTAATATGGTCATTGGAGACCTCTGTGTGCTTAGCACTGGGACATGGTGAGTGGATGTTGACAAATGGATGTGGAGTTAGGGTATGAATGGATGGATGGTTGAAAAGTTCTCCCAGTGCCAAGCTAAGGATTTTTGACTCCCTGCTGGAAGCTGTAGAAGGCCCCATGCTTGCAGAATTCATGAAGAAGATGTCACCCTGTTCTGGAAACCCGATCAAGTGAGAGGCAGTAAAACCTAGAAAGGAAAGAGCATGGGCTTGATGTCATGTGGATCAGAAAATGAATCCTGGTTTGGTCAAGTACAAGACATGAGAATGTGATCAGAACAAGGTCTTTGAACTTTAGTGTCTTCGTATGAAGATAACAGCAGGTTTTTAGGAAGCTTCAGTGAGATACTGTTTATAAAATGCCTGGAACATAGGATATGCTGAGCACATGATAGTGGTTATTAATATTATTTTCTTTTCAATGAGTCTTTTGTCTTTTAAAGGATCTAGTGGGCAACTAATACTATTGATGCCTAATATTTACAGAAAATTAAGTATCAGAACTTTTGCCACTGAGGTATTTTTAGGCAAAGACTCTTTATATACATGCACATACCTAGATGGCTGACACAGTTATCAGTATTCACACATGGGCTTTAGCTAAATGTAGGAAGTGTGTGGTAGAGTTTTGTACACTGGCACATACATACATGCATAATTTGTGTGTGAATGTGGACCTGTGAGTGAAGCAAGTTGTGCATATGTAACTGTGTGCATGCCAATGTGTGGCCCATGTATGTACAATGCCTGTGTCTGTGGGGCCAATGTGCAAAGGAAGACATGTATGGAACAAAGCATAAAGGCACACATGCACATGGGATCTGATGTATGATTCTCTGTCTCCCAGTAGATCCTGATGGCTCTGATGAACTGTGTGTGAAGGGACACATCTCTGTAGGCACTTGGAGACATCCTCAATATATGTTCACAGCAGCTGCTCTTGAAGCCATGGACCTTTAGGAAAAGACTACCTTGTCAACAACAACACCTAATATTTAATTACATTTTTTATGTGCCAGACACTACTCAGCCAGCATACTATCTGTTCTGGTTACCTAGAACTGCTCTGACAGGAATATACTACAAATGGGATGGCTTAAACAAACAGGAGTTTATTCTTACAATTTGGAGGCTTTAAGTCTAAGTTCAAAGTACCAGGCTCTAGGGGCTGGGTGAAAGCTCCTCAACCTAGGAGTCCAGCTCTGCCTCCTGCTCCCGGCCCACTGGAGCTAGAGGTATTTCTTCACTCAGACAGCTGCTGGCTGCTGAGGCTGAGAAGCCCAAGGCTGACAAGTCAAAAGGCACAGTCCCGATGTTACCAAACCACATGGTAGGCCATTAACTTAAGTCCATCAAAAGTCCCAATGTTGACAGAACATAGCAGGCTGCTGAGCAACGACACAGCTACATACAGGGTCCAAGCGTGCCATAGGCCACAGACCATTCCCAAGGCTTCTCCTTATAGATAGGAAGCAGACCACATACCCAAAGGCAGCTACTCAGCTGCTTGTGGTAGATCCCACCATGGAGTTGATTGCCAGTCTCCTCATGGGGAATAACTACCACCAGCTGCCCAGCCACTCAACCAGGCCTAGCCAGGGTGACACACAAATATAACTACCACACTATCATCACAAAAAACGTAAGAAGTTGGCTTCATTAGTACGCCCATTGTGAAGATGAGGCAATGGAAGGCCAGAGCTGAAGTAACATGCTTAAGGATGGAGAATTTGTAAATTGTGTGTGTGTGTGTGTGTGTGTGTGTGTTGCCACATCGAGTCTACTGTGACTCGTGGTAATCCCATGTGTCAGAGTCGAATTGCTCCAGAGGGTTTTCAATAGCTGTAATCTTAAGGAAATAGATCACAAGGCCTTTCTTCCATGGTATCCCTGGATTCAAACTACCAACTTTTCACTTACTACTTGAGTGCAAATTGTGCTACCCTGGGACCTTTGTAAATGATAGAGCCCAGATTTGAATCCAGGCAGTTTTGATCCCAGATTTGGTGCTTTTAACATTTTTAGAGCTTATTCTGTTTAAATCATGCCTCCCCACTCTATTATCTCTGCTATATAGAAACTAACCATGGTTATATTTTTCCCAGGTGACGTGTTTGGATTCTATTATGGCAAGAGGCAAAAGCCTTGGAACCCATGCCACCTTTATCAAGGCACGTGCAGAAACACCTGCAAAAAACATGAAATTCAATACTTCCTGTGCCCAAATGGTCTAAAGTGCTGCTTGAAAATTTCTGTGAATAAAGCCAGTTCTAACAAAAAGAGAGTGGATTACAGCTCCACCTCCAACTTGTCAGTTACAGACACTTAAAGCTATTCTGAAATTTGAAGATCAACATTACCTCCTCCTCAAATAATTCCTTCCCTGCTCTGAAATCCCTTCCTCATAAAATTCATTCCTTCTTACGTGTGTGCTTTTCATGTATGAACAGTCATTGTTGGACAGAGGAAGGCTAGGCTGGCAGCTGGAGAGCCGCAAGAAGAGGTCAAGAAAGCAAATAGAAGGCTGGGAGAGCTCAGGAAGTGTTAGATGGTGCCAAGGGAAAGATGAGATTGCCTTTCTACTTTGCTTTGGTACCACAAAGAGCATTAGGATTCCTTCTGGAGGCTTCAGAGGGAAGGTGATGCAACTGGATTGCATCTAAATGATCCAGTGAACATGGAGGGGAGATCATTGACTCCTCTGAATGAAGACGGAAGGATCAGCACAAGGATAAGAGGGCTTGGCTGGCTTAATAGCCAGAGGACTAACCTACCTGTTTGGTAGGTGTGGTGTCCGCAGGAAGATCCAGAACCAGACTGATGGATGGATGGAAAGGGAGGTGGGAATCTGTTAGACAAATTAGGGCAGAACTTCAAAAATGAATAGGGTGAAAGCTGGACAAAATGATGAATGGAATTAATGCCATTAAATTATACACACACACACATATGCATACATGCATAGGAGCTCTGGTGGTGTAGTGCCTAAGGGATTTGACTGCTAACCAGAAAGCTGGCTGTTCAAACCCACCAGCCACTCCTCGGAAGGAAGACTGGATAATCTACTTCCGTAGAGCTACCGCCTCAAAAACCCAAGGGGGGTTTGCTATGAGTTGAATCGACTCAATGGCAATGAGTTTGTAAATATACTGGATTTGGGACAGAGGTGATGATGGGTATGCTGGTAGAAAGAGATTTTGCACAGAAGTTGGCCATTGCACTTGATAGACATATGTTCTTTTCATTTCTGAAAACTGAGAAATTGTTTCCCTACTCCAAACTTGACTATGCTCTGGTAGCATAGTGGTTAAAGCACTTGACTGCTAACCAGAAGGCTGGCAGTTCAAACCCACCAGCCACACTTTGGAAGGAAGGTTGGGCATTCCTACTTCCGTAGTGATACTGCCTCAGAAACCCAAGGAGGGGTCACTATGAGTCGGGGCCGACTCGACGGCACATAACAACAATAATAAAATAACAACTCCAAACTCAGTCACCATTAATGTTTGATATGCTATAGAATGTTTGTTGTGTTATGTATACTCCTCTTCCACTCTCATTGCCCACCCCCCACCTCTGTAGACAACCTTCTAGAGCCAGTGTTCTGCACTGGCCATCTCTAAGCTCTACTTTTCCAGTTTCACCTCAATGAAGAGAAATCTGGCTTTTTGTGCTTCTCACTGACATGGCCCTGGTTTTGGTCTCCAACGCCTTCCTTGTTGAAAATCTTGGGCATTCTTTATAGTTTATGCTTCACTTTCCTTTTATGTGGCATTTCACAACCTTTCTCAGCCCCTCCTTGAAACCCTTGCTCTCTTTGGCCTCTGGTTTCTGGGTGTTCTTTCTTAGTCATTTTTGGGTTTTCTTCTTTGTTATCTGTCCCTTGGTGTTTCTTTGCAGCTTCCCCTATTCTTTTCTTTCTCTTTTTCTTCACTTTACATAATTTACCTGCATTGTTCACTATTAGTTACACAAATTAAATATTAAAGGCTAAGAGTAACTTATACAATTGGATTTTAATTTGCATGGAGTTCAGGAGTCTAAGACTGGGCAATCTACTTCCATAAAGATTTACCACCTCGGAAAACCAAGGAGGGGTAGCTATGAGGCAAAATTAACTTTGCAGCAGTGAGTTTGGTTGCTTGGTTTTAAAATTAATCTTTGGTATTTGGTCCTGGGTTCAACATACTAGTTTAAATACAATCTTTCTAGCTTCCTACTTTAGCAGTATTTGGAGAAGGAAAATGGTTGTGGAATTCCAAGTTAAACACCACTTCTCATTTCCCTGTTTCACTTGTCTTAGAGAAAGCAACATGAATATGGAGTCAGAAATGTTTGCCTTCTCTTCCTTCTGTCTGCTTAGTTAGCTCTGTGATTTCAGGAAAATTCTCTGTTTCTATAGTCCATAGATTGCATCTTGGAGGTCTAGATTCACATGTTGAATTACCTATTTGTTATTTCCTCTCGGTTTCCTCAACTGTCTCAAACTCAAGTGTCCCACACTGAACTCCAAATATGTTTACATGACTTTTCTCTTGTTTTAACATCTTCAGTAATATTGTTACATCATCCTGTTACTTAATTCAGAAACCCACTGTCATTCTTGCTTACCTCAAT
>NW_006921607.1:6171896-6174487 GCF_000298275.1 Orycteropus afer afer | reverse complement strand
CCCACCATGGCATCAATTTCTCTCAATTTTCCTGCTCCAGTTTCATTTTCTCCACTGCTTATCAACACAAATCTTAGAGGGGGTTTGGGTACAAAAAGTTATAAAAGAAACGCCTATAATTTAGATATGTTAAGCAATTGAGGTGAAGCAGTTCCTAGCTCCTGGCTGGTGGGCACTCCCTTCCGTCCTTCCTGCAAAAATTCTAATAAATGGCAAACACCTGTTGTCAATTTTTGAGTCTGGTCATTCTTGCTCAACAATTTGGCCTAGTTTCTAAGATCCTAAGGAGAGTGGAGGTGGAGTACAGGATGTGGACTGAATGCACACATGAGTTTACTACTTTCCTGTCCTCCTCCGTGTCTTCCTTCTGCTGTCCAGAGATGCCACAGCTCTACACCTGAGCTAAGAAATGCTTTGCATGTCAGGTAAGGATTATAAAGTGACCTGTCTGCATTTTTGTGCCTGTTTGTTACCCCGAACTACCTCGCCCTCAGAAAAATCAGGGCTACTGTTTTGGGGATTAGATCAATGCTCTGTAGCGTCCTCAGTTGAATAGTCAAGAAAAACGTTCTCTCTCTGTTTAGTTTATGGTAACTACCATGGATGGCACCCACTTAATGTAATTTGAAATTAGTGACTATAAGTTATCCCCAAACTGGTGTTTTTATTTTCCTTCTTCATCCTAATGGCAAGAAGTTCTAAAATATCTTAAGAGAAAAATCTGGAACTCTCCCATCTTGGCCAGAATGTAGTCATGGTAGCCACAGAAAGAAAAGGCTTATGAAAGAAGATCAAAATTCTAAATTCTCTCCTTCACAGATATGCTGAGAGGTTGCAAAATGTCATCAATGGATCCCAAAAGGAAACAAAACTCAGAAGCCTTTTCAGATACACGTAAAAAATCTGCTGACAAAAGACTAAACCCTCTCAGCTCAGAGGAGGTATGGGTCTTAGTGTGTCCCCCAGACTACATTGGGAGAAAACTCTGGCTGTTAAAAAATTTAGAAAAATTTTCAGTTTGTTTTTGATCTTAAAAAGCAACCTAGTAATAGAGTTTCTATGTGCCTCCAGATTTCCTACAGAAAGAGTCCAGCAACTCGATGAATTCCCTCAGTAAGATTAAGCCTCAAAACACTGGTTCTAAAATTTCTTAGTATTTAGAACAGCACACCCTAAAATAATGGCAAATAAGTACTTTTCTATTTACAGTAAATGGACCATTAAATAGACCAAAGATTTTCACCAGATTAAGCTTATTTTAAGGAAATATTGCTGTCTAAAACCTAATAGATCAGAATTGAGAACTCTGTCTTCGTAGCTAAGTTTAGGATTACAAAGAGCATGTGGGATAGAAGAGTATTTTGTTTTAAATAAAGAATGTTAATGTAACAGGAAGCATTGAATAGGTGCTAACATTCTATTACAGCATATCCAGGATTTCACTGAAAGGGCACCCAGTAATCGCTCTAATTGATTTCAATTTTTTTTTTTTTTTTTTGATAGAATGGTGCTTTCTCAAACATAATTTTAGTTCGATAAACTTACAATGTGTGTGTACTGCTCCAACATTCTTTTGTTTGGGAGTGATTTTTTGGTTTTTGGAAGAAATAAATCCTCTTATCTATAAAAAAGAGATTACCTACCAATTTAGAATAGAACACCTGTAACTATAAGGTATTCTTATGTCTTATAAGGCCTGGTGATCTACTTCCAAAAACTCAGCCATTGAAAATCCTACTCTACCACACACAGGGTTGACGTGAATTGGAATTGACTCAATGGCAAATGGTACTGGTTTCTAGGAATGTGCACCTTTGAAGACTTTCTATTGACTAGGCTATTTTTAGACCTCTGTAGGAGTAGAGATTAACTTGTAGAAAATCAACAGCATTGCAAAACTTCTCTTTTGAGAGTCATGCAAAGTATTCCCACACATAACAATGGAAATAGACAAGATGCAATGAATACAATTGGATGCCTTTGCTTTCTATCCAGCAGGAAAGAGAATCCTGAATGTTACAGTTTATTGCCCTGTGAGATATTAACCAGTCTGCATCTATTTGCATTTATTTCAGAATTCTTTTGACAGTTTCTATTCATTTCTGTCCGTCACAGTCTTGACATCTTACTGATGTCTTCTTTATTTATGAGTTGGATGGCATCATTGACCTTTCTTCTTTTATGTTTACTTGTGCCATATATTTAATTTTAAAAAAATTATGTTGTAACACAACAAAGACACTTGTAATAGAAGTACAAAATGTGTGGAATTTAAACTTGTGGTTTGGTGATTTTTAGAAAGAAAAGCAGAGTAATATTGAATGTTTTAATATGATACAAAATTATATAAATTGAACTACTAATAATTTTTTTTCTTATAGAATTGTGAGATCTTAGGGAGCTCCAGCAGCTCTTAGAGGGCTGGAATCAAGAGGACATTCAGCATTTGTGGATGAATGAAAGACATGAACAATTTTCAATCTTGCTTTCATCACCTAGGCAGTTTCCTAAAGTGTACTGTTTATAGTAAACTCTTTATCTGGGATATATTGTCCTTATTTTTGTGAGAGGTAGGAATATATTTACATTTT
>NW_006921607.1:6169539-6170686 GCF_000298275.1 Orycteropus afer afer | reverse complement strand
AGATTCTACCATGGAGGTGATTACAATCTCATTGTGGGGAACAGCTACATGCAGCTGCCCAGCCACTCAAAACCATGGCCCAGTCAAGCTGACACACAACCTTAACTACCACGTCAATTATTGATCTTTTATCTTCTATATAACTTTTTATTCTGTTCTTTCAAGTTTCTTGAAAAACACGTTAGCATTTTAATTGGCATTGCATCTGTTTGGATTATTATTGACAGTGCATTAAATTTATAGACCAGTTTGACAAGAAGTGATCTGATCTTTGAGACATTGTCTTAATACTTAAGGTCATGGACTATTTAGCCACTTAATTGAGAATTTTTTATGACTCTCAATGGAACCCCATCTTAAGACATGGCTTCTGGGACTGCTGAGGTTAAGAAAGAGAAAAGGATGTAGGGCCTTCTGTGGCCAAGCCTAGCAATGGTGTATATAACTTTCCTCCTCATACCATTGACCGAATTACATTGCCAAGAAACTACTAACCTTGACAGAAAATTCCTTGACTTTCTGAGAATTAGAACAACTCATGGTCCCCTCTCTTTGTGTAAGAGACAGGAGTTAAAGGGTGCTGCACCTCAAAGGGATGGTAACTCTCTAACTTCAGATTTGATTGGGAAGAACACTGGACAGGGAGAAAACTCCTAAAATGTGGAGTCAGGGGTCATAGAGAACAAACACAACAAACTTTTGTTTCTCTTTCCAGAGAATCTAGGCCTCATAAATAAAATTTCCTGTATCATCATAGTGGTGGCCTTTATAATGTCTGCCTGTTTGGATTTCAGAATTACTATGGACCAGTGACTGCTGTGTGCTTTTTATTACTCCCTTTTTGAATTGGATTCTTTGTTCAAGTTTTCTTATCTTTGCCTCATCATTCTAAATTGAGTAAGTATGGGGAGGGGAGGAGGTAAAGAACTTGTCTTTTGGTTAGTAAGTCACTAGACTAAGGAGGAGATTGTATGGAAGGGAACTAAGACGAGGTCATAGTGATGTCTCTGAATATCAGGAGATTCTGGATTTTTAAGCTGGAGGTAGGGACTGGAGAAGATTCTGTTTGTCCCTTCTGGAGAGGGGCAATGTTCTATACATGGGAGGGATAGTGCAATGCAAATTTCATGGATAGTAGCAAAGATTG
>NW_006921607.1:6146632-6147651 GCF_000298275.1 Orycteropus afer afer | reverse complement strand
GCAAGTTATTTTTCACTATGTCTAAGCAAGGAAGGAACTATGTGTAGAAAAATTCTCTTTTATTTTGTCTTTGAGACATCTGAGAATCATTGTCATGTGCTAGTTAAGATAACTATGGGTTAGATTTGGGGGGGGGTTATTACAGTAATGGTACTGTAGAGATTTTTCTTATAATTACTTGTTTTTGCATTGCTTTATTTATTGTCAGTTCACTCATGTGTTCCAATTTGTCTCACACAAAATACCACCTGGCTCTAATTGGCTTTTGTCTCTTACTAGGAAGGAAGGTCCATCTTGGCCTGGGTGCTGGAAATCTCCCACACTCACACTGAGTGCCCAGCTGGTAATACATGTGATCCTTCTTCCTGGCTGACCTCAGGTATGTCTCTTCTCTCAGATCACTGCCCACAACCCTGGTCTACTTCTGGAACTATTAAAGTCAGGGCCCTGCCCTGCTGCAATGATCTTCATTCCATCTCTTGCAACACAGCCCTCCATTCTGTTGGGATACGACAGGCATGAAGTCCTGTGTAATGACCATTGCCATCCTTCTGATACTGGTTCATAAGAATGCAGGTAACTCAGGCCTCTATCAAAGGTTTTGGGGTCCTGAATATGGTATCTTAGTGATAGAGTATTAGGCAGCTTAGGGATATTATCCCCAGATTCATATCATACCAGGATCTCTTAATGGCTTTGTACTGGCAAAATAGATTTAAAAGATTGGTGCTCCTGGGTGGTGGAATGAGGAAAGGAATCGAATAGAGATTATTTCAGGTTACCACCATCATTGGGATGAAAGCTTGGGACATGGGATTGGTGTGAGGAATTGAGTCTGAGATGGGGATTGATGGTCAAAGGTTTTCTTTGGAGATTGGGGAATGAGTGACTTGTGGTTCAGAGAGGATGGGACCTTTGGGTTGGTGTGATGATAGACAAATAAATAGTGATAAACTGAGAGGGAGGGATTTAAACACAGTTAGGCTGGGCTGATGGTTTGGGATAGGATGGACTGGGAC
>NW_006921607.1:6144052-6145372 GCF_000298275.1 Orycteropus afer afer | reverse complement strand
GCACATAACAACAACAACAACAACAACATATATATGTATATATATAAAAATCTGGTTGAAAGCCAAGACTGTCTTATAAATCTCTGTATCCCTGTTATTAATCTGAGTGCTTTGTTCATTTACCTCCTTAGTAAATATTTATTAAGTGCATTAATATATAAATGATTTATGACTAGTAAATAAACACAGTGAAGTTGGGGGAGGATTCCTTTAGGGATGCACAGTTAGAAGAAGATAAATGTACCAAGCATATTGGGGCTTTGGATGGAACTCTTAGGGTACACAGCAGGCTCTTGAATATTGCTGAAGTTATTTTTTTTATGATCTGTTAATGTGATCTTAAGTCATGAATTGCTTAATGAGGGAAGATGGTTGGACAATACCTGAAAGTAAGTGTTAGAAGGTCACCTGTAAAGAAAAGTTGTAGAATTCTCATCAAATAAAAGCACACTTTAATTTTTTTTTGGTAGGGGGAATAGGTAGTGGGAACTCTTCTAAACATCCTTGCCCTGACATGAGATCTACTGAATCTCTGGAATAGAGTTCAGACAGAGAATTTTTTTATTCCAGTGTATTCATGCCTTTGTAACTTCTCACTATACACACATTTGATAGACTGTGATCTAATGCAAATTGCTCCAACCCCACATCTGAGATAGAAAGACCAGGTTCAGAGAGTTGAAGCATAAGATTATTGTCAGAGATAATGCAGGATTTAAAAGTAGGTCTCCTTTGACTTCTGGTCAGAAGAGGAAGGGCCTTCAAAAGTGACATTATTCTGATGTGGGAGATGCATGGTGACTCAGGGCAACACAAAATCAGAGCAGGTGGTCCAGCATAAGGAGTTGCAAAGACCCTTCAGAGAACCTTTTGGGAGTTTCTTTGAGTGCCGCTGTAGGCAGCACCCTCCTAGGGCCTCCTTGGGCCACTCCCCATGTGGACACTGTGAGGAAAAGGTGGCACAGCCAGTCTGAGCCTCATTCTTGGTATCTACACATACTTCTGGTGACTGCACCGAGGGGATCTTGGGTGCCCCAATTTCTATGTAGGGTGTTTGATGTTTGTCAAAAGAGTGTGGGCGTCATTCCAGAGATGCCCCCCTATTGCTATTCTTCTCCTGTAAGCAGGATGGTACCAGGAGAGAGAGCAGATTCTGTGATGAGGGTGAGGCGTGGGGTGGGGAACACAGAGGTATATGACTCTGGAACATGGCTGACTGGGTGCCATTTTTGGTTCCCGTCCTTTGGCTGACCAGCAGGCTGGCAGATGTAGCAGCAATTCTGTGTCTTCTCTGAATTTTTGTGGCAGTTCATACATATA
>NW_006921607.1:6137909-6143522 GCF_000298275.1 Orycteropus afer afer | reverse complement strand
TTTTTTTAATATAATTTTGAGTTTTGTTCCACATTATTCTCCCACTCTATCCAGGATCTCCTGCACTGAGTGGTTGACAGTGGTAGCCGGGCATCATCTAGTTCTGGTCTCAAGGTCATGTAGGCTGAGGATTGCGTGGTATACCAGTCTCTTGGACTAATTGTTTCCATGCCTCATTGATTTTCTTCGTTATACTTTGCTCTGTACAAGGAGAGATCCATTGTTGCGTCTAGATGACCGCTTGCAAGATTTTAAGATCCCAGTCGCTGCTCATCAAAGTAGGATGTAGAACAACATTTTTGTGTATATCTTATGCCAATTGAGCTTGATGTCCCCTGTGATCATGGTCCCGAGCCCACAGTTCCAACTACTTGCTCCCTCTAGGTAGCTGGCTGTGGCCAAGAAGCCACCAAAACCTTGCCCCTTGTCAGCTCTACTACACACCTGGACCTTCTTACAGTCTATATAAATATGCATGTAGAAACATTGTCTGCCAAACCTATATAGGGTCATGGGCACACTACCTACTGCCTAGACATACCTGATCATTTAGCCTGTCCATCCACCTATCAACCTGTAGATCAATGCTGGCCATTACTGACAACTCAATACTGTATATGCAAAAGGGTTCATCTTTGTTGTCTGTACCTCCCATGCCCTCTCTATGTCTTCCTCTTCCTCAATGCCACCATATTGATCACTCACATTTGGTACATTGCCCTTCAAGGAGGGAATTCTTTATGAAGAAAATCACTATCACTTTATAGCGGTTTTGGGTTGTGTTTTATTAGTGTTGGCATTGGATACCTCTGTGTGTTTAGCACTGAGCACATGGCCTAGAACAGACTTATAAAAGAAGACATATCTATTGCCATTGAGTTGATTCTATCTCACAGCAACACTATAGGACAAAGTAGAACTGTCCCATAGGATTTCTAAGGCTGTAAATCTTTAAGGAAGCAGACTGACACATCTTTCTCCCACAGAGTGGCTGGTGGCTTCCCACTGCCTACTTTTCAGCTACCAGCCAAATGCTTAACCACTGTTCTACCAGGACTCCTTTTGAAACAGACTAAGCACTGATAAGTGGGTGTGGAATGAGTGAATGGGTGAATGATAAAGGAAGATGCTGAAATCCAGACTACGGGGTTTGGATTTTCTACTGAAAACAGTGAAAGTTCCCTACGCCTTACAGAAGTTCAAGAAATGCCAGCCTCTCTCAGCAAGTCCCACCACACAGGGAGGCAGTGTAACACAGGCAGGGTAGAGCATGAGTTGTGAGTCATGGAGACCAGAAATGGAATCCTGGCCCTCTCCTTTATCAACATGGGGATCTTTGTGGAAATCAGATCTCTCTTTGGGTTTCAATTTCCCCACCAGAAGAGCTGAAATAAAGACAGGTTGTTTTGAGTTTTCATTGAGGTAACATAGAACATTATAGGCACGAGCGGTGTTGAATGTATCAAAGTACTTATTATCATTATTATAATTATTGTTCTTTTCCTCCCAATGTCTTCTTTCAAAAAGTCCCAAATGTTACTAATGATTCATATATAGAATTCATATATAGAATGCTAACTATATGAAGTAGATCACCCCATCTTTCTTTTGCAGAGCAGCTGGTGGGTTTGAACCGCTGACTTTCCAGTTAGCAATCAAGTGCCTTATCCACTACGCCACCAGAGCTCCGTATAACTATATGTCTGGAACTGTATCACTGAAGTATTTTCAGGCAAAGAACTCATATACACATGTGCATGCCACGCAATTTGTTTGTTGGTGTGCATTTTTTATACATGGTTAGGAATGCACATTGATGGGTGTGTATAGTGAGCACATGTGTGCTTGTTCAGTTTATGTGTGACTGTGGATGTGTGAGTAAAGTGAATTGTACGTATGTTCAACCAATATGTGCTCCATGAATATACAATATCTGTTTCTGTGGGGAGACAATGCATAGAGGGTTTCATAGATTTGACATGCTGCTGCTTCTTTTTTTTTTTTTAATTTATTTTTACTGTGGTGAAAACATACACACCAAGACATTCACCTACGTAACAACTTCCACATTTACAGCTCAGTGATACTGATTTCACTTTCACATGTCATGCCACCATCATTGCTATCCTTTTCCAAAATATTCCACCACCATTAGCATTAACTCAATGACAGCATGCTAATTCTTATGCCTCAAAGGCATAATGTACTAATGCACGGATGCACTGATACTTGTAGTCCTGTATTGGAGTAGACTCCAGCTCTTTCTGTGGAATTGAGCATTGGGAGTAAACACCATGCAGACACATGAGAACATGCCCAACATGAATTCCCAGAGGTAAACCTTGCAATCTTGGGCTCTCAGGAAAAGACCTTCATCTAATAATTACAATAGGAACAACAAAATCTATCATTTAGTTACCTCCTTTAAAAAAAAAAAAAAAAAAAAAACTCACTGCCTTAGAGTTGATTTTTAGACTCATAGTGACCCCTCCTTGGGTTTCTAAGACAGCATCTCTAAGGAAGTAGATTGCCCAATCCTCCTTCCAATGAGTGGCAGGTGGGTTTGAACCGCCAGCCTTCTGGTTAGCTGTCAAATGCCTTAAGCACTATACTACCAGATTAAGTGCCATTATAAGCGCTTTACATATGTTAACTCATTTAATAATTAGAACAAGAGGTAGTCTCTTATAGTCTCCATTGTAAACATAAGGGCAATGGAAGGACAGAGAACTGCAATTCTTGCCCAAATAACAAGATCTAGTAAATGACAGAACCCAGGTTTGAATCAAGATGATTTTGACTCCAACTCCTGTGCTCTTAACATTCTGTGTCCTCTGTTATCATGGTTCCATAGAGACTAATATGGCCATGTCCTTCCCAGGAAGCATGAAGCCATCATCCATAAGACAGTGGAAGGAGACCAATGAAGGTATGGAGATGAGATGTGGCCAGGGCAAAGGAATATGTAGGAAGAAATGCAGAAATTCTGAATTTTCATACTACTTTTGTGTCACTGGCCAAAACTGCTGCCTGAGGCTTGCAACCATGATTGCTCCTGTATCGGAGAAGGAGTTTGATTGGTCAAAAGTGATGATGACCACACCCGAACCCTCACAACCTAATTACTGAAGATTCTCAACCCTTCTCTCTGCTGGAAATCTTCCCGTCAAATCCTTTATTATAAAAATGCATCCCTACTTCCTGTGTCTGTCTTTCATCTCTAAAGATGCATGATTGGAGGAGGGAAGCTGGGTGGGAGCCATAGGACTTGGAAAAAAGCACCTGCTAAAGAAGCATATAAAATGCTGAGATATCTCAATAGATGTAGATTTCCACACCTAGGGAAAAAGATGAGTGCCGGAGCTTCACGAAATTGGGTATCTAAATGCCAATAAACACATGACAGTGTGCCAATACTCATTAGAGATCAAGGAAAAGCCAATACAAACCTCAGTGAGATACTACTAAACATATGCCAGAATGGCTAACATTATAACACATGACAATCTCATGTGTTGATGGGGGTGTGGAAGAACTGGGACTCTGATAGACTGCTGGTGGCATATAAATGACAAACTGAACATATGCATCCCACATGCTTCAGCCATTCCATTTTTAGGAATATACGTAATGGAAGTAACTATGTGCATTTACCAAAATCCATGTACAAGGATGTTCATAGCATCTTCATTCATTTTAGCTGTAAAGAGCATCTATAGGAAAATAGATAAATATTCTCTACTGCAATGAAAATGAATAGACTGGACTGTTTCTCCATCCATGCAATAGCATGGAGGAATCTCATAAACCCAATATGATAAAGAAAGCTATGCTTCATTTTATATAAAGTTTAAAAAGCATAATAGAACTATATGGCATTAGAAAACAGTACAGTGATACCTTTGCAGAGGGAAATGAGAAACATGTCTATAAGCCTGCTAAAGTTCTGTTTCTTGGCCTGGGGAATGGGTACATGAGTTTGTTCATTTTGTGATAATTCATCAGATTCTGTACTTACGATTTGTGTACTTTTCTGTACACATGGTATGCTTCAATAAAAAGATTATTATCATTATTATTATTTTCCACAAAAAAGAAGTGTGAGTAGGACTCTCACCATGTGACCTCCAGTGGTTATGGCCTTGTCCTTTAAGGGCATGGTTTTTCTGAAACTTGGCAGTTTGGAAATAACCTACATTCTATGCAGGAAAGGGAGGCTTTCTCTTGAATTATTACAGTTACGTCAGGTGAGGCTTAGGTAACAAACTTTGAAATTTCAATGGATTAACCTATCAAAGTTTATTTATCACTTAAAAATTGAGGCTCCAACATGAGTTATCAACACAAATAATGTATCTGTTGAGGTGAAGATGATCTATAAAGAAGTCTTTGTGACTGTCAAAGACTGTAAGAAGACCGCACATTCTTCCCCTCCTTGCATCCACACCCTTGCAATGGGATGTTGCAGATCCCCCTATTAAGAGGTAAAGCCTATTTTCCCACCACTTGACAGTGGGCATGGCCACGTGACTTACTAGGCCAATGAGACATTAGCAAAAATGATATAAGTTTGAAAGGTTCCAATTCACTGGGCCTCATCCCACTGCTGCACTAGGGATCCTGATACCATCATATGAATGAACCCAAACCATCCTGCTAGAAGTTGAGAAGCCATAGAGGAGATCTAAGATGCCCCAGATGACATCTCATCAAATGCCAGACATGTGAGTGAAGCCATCCTGGATCAGCCAACCACCAGTCGACCTGCCAGCTGAGCACAAACAAATAGATGACAGAGCCTGGTAGACATCAGCCAAGCTGGGCCAGACCTCAGGACGTGCCAACTAAATCCACAGAGTCATGAGACAAATAAAATGACTGATTCAAGTCTCCTAGTTTTATGGGTTCTTTCTTTCTTTCTTTTTTAGTGCAGGTGAAGCTAACTGATACAACGACCTGTTTACTGGTGGATAGAAAATACGGACACAGGGTTCTGATCCTGGCTGCATGTGTCCAATGACTCAGAGCCCTCGATTCCTTCCTTTCTGTGACTGCACTGTTTCAGAGTGCCCTGCTTCTAGTTGCATGTAGTCGGTGATAGGTACAGCATTTGGCTGTCAAATTGTGCTGGGAGGTATTCTGGGTTGCCGGGCAGTCAATGGCCTTACTTGCCAGGAATACACCTGAGATTATCTTCACAAGTTTTCTTATGTTTAGAAAAATTCCAGTATCTATAGCAGAACCTTCATTATTTGCAGCAATTTGGGAGAATCTGCTGCTTTTGAAGTGCAAGAGATACTACAGTCCCTACCTGATTCATGGTCCTAATCATGATTATGAAAAGGAGCTCTGGTGGCACAGTGCCTAAGGATTTTCACTGCTAACCAGAAGGTTGCTGGTTCAAACACACCATGCTCTGTGGAAGGAAGACAGAGCAATCTATTTCTGTAAAGATTTACTATGAGTCAGGATTGCCTGGATAGCAGTGTCTTTTGAATCACGATCACTGTTGTTGTGTTGTTACGTGCCGTTGAGTCAGACCTGATCATAGCAACCCCTCCTTGGTTTCTGAGGCACTATCATTACGGAAGTAGATTGCCCAACTTTCCTTCC
>NW_006921607.1:6098066-6130774 GCF_000298275.1 Orycteropus afer afer | reverse complement strand
ATGAGGGATATCATTGCTGATGTCAGATGGATCTTGGCTCAAAGCAAAGAATACCAGAAAGATGTTTACCTGTATTTTGTTGACTATGCAAAAGCATTTGATTGTGTGGATCATAACAAACTGTGGATAACATTGAGAAGAATGGGAATTCTAGAACACTTAATTGTACTCATAAGGAACCTATACATAGACCAAGAGGCTGTCATTCGAACAGAACAAGGGGATACTTCATGGTTTAAAATCAAGAAGGGAGTGTGTCAAGGTTGTATCTTCTCACCATACTTATTCAATCCAAGCAAATAATCCAAGAAGCTGGTCTATATGAAGAGGAACGTGGCATCAAGATTGGAGGACGAATTATTAACAACCTGCAATACGCTGATGACACAATTTTGCTTGCTGAAAGTGAGGATGACTTGAGGCACTTATTGATGAAGATTGAAGAATACAGTCTGCAGTATGGATTACACCTCAATACAAAGAAAACAAAAATTCTCACAACTGGACCTATAAGCAGCATCATGATAAATGGAGAAAAGTTTGAAGTTGTCAAAGACTTCACATTGTTTGGTTCTACAATCGATGTCAATGGAAGGAGCAGTGAGGACATCAGATGACATATAGCACTGGGCAAGTCAGCTGCAAAGGACCTCTTTCAAGTGCTAAGGAGCAAAGATGTCTCCTTGAGGACTAAGGTGTGCCTGACACAAGCTGTGCTATTTTCAATTGCTTCATATGCATGTGAGAACTGCACAATGAATAAGGAAGACCAAAGAAGAACTGGTGCTTTTGAGTTGTGGTGCTGGCGAAGAATGCTGAGAGTACCGTGGACTGCTAAAAGAACTAACAAATCTGTCCTGGAGGAAGTGCAGCCAGAATGCTCCTTGGAAGTGAGAATGGCCAGACTTCCTCTCACCTACTTTGGTTATGTTGTCAAAAGGGACCCTTCCCTTGAGAAGGATGTCATACTTGGGAAGGTGGAGGGTCGATGAAAGAGGGGAAGGCCCTCAAAGAGATGGATTGAGACAGTGGCTGCAGCAATGGGCTCAAGTATAGCAGGGATCGCGGTGTTGGCGTGGGACCAGGCAGTGTTTCGTTCTGCTGTGTATAGGGTTGCTATGAGTTGGAAATGACTCAACAGCACCTAAGAACAACAACAACAAGATGCTTAAGATGCGTATGAGATATAGATCATTTTTTAAAGAAATGTTTTTACTGAAGTGTTAAATACATACTGAAATGTACACATATTTAACATACGTTTCTCAGTGAGATTTCTCAAAATGAATACAATTATAACCAGGACTCAGCAAGAAGCAGAATATTACTCAAAACTTTTCCATCACTACTCCTCCCAAATCACTATCCTGATTTATGACATAAATCTCAATTTTATCCTGTCTTTAAAATTTAAGTGGAGCTCTGGTGGTGTACTGCCTAAGGCATTTGACTGCTAACCAGAAGGCTGGCAGTTCAAACCCACTAGTCACTCCTTGGAAGGCAGGTTGGGCAATCTACTTCTGTAGAGATACCGCCTGGGAAACCCAAGGAGGGGTTGCAATGAGTCGAGTCAATTTAACGGCAGTGAGTTTTGGAATAATACAATATGCATCCTCCGGTGCTCATGCTTGTTGAGATTCATCCGCATTGCTCTGTGTAACACTGGTTTCCATTATCTCATTGCTGTATAGTGTTTCTCTACATGAAAAACTAAAAAACAAACTTACTGCCATCGACTTGATTCCAACTCATAGTGATGCCCATTGGGTTTCCAAGGCTGTAAATCTTTACAGAAGCTTGTTGTCTCATTTTCCTCCCATGGACCAGCCACTGACCACTGACCTTCTGATTAGCAGGCAAATGCCTTAGCCACTATGCCACCAGAGCACCTTTTTCTCTACATGAGTATATCACAACTTGTCCATTTTAATGCTGATGGACACTAGGTTATTCTTAGATTTTGGCTATGGCAGACATCCTTGTATACATCTTTTTGTCATGTTACTCACATTGTTGCTGTTAGATGCCTTTGAGTCAGCTCTGACTAGTGGTGACCCCATGTGGGCAGAGTAGAAACGCTCCACAGAGTTTTCAAGGTTGTGACCTTTTGGAAGCAGATCGCCAGGCCTGTCCTCCAAGGAGCCTCTAGGTGGGTTTGAACCACTAACCTTTCAGTTAGTAGTTGAGCCTTAACTGTTTGCACCATCCAGGGACCTCACCTACTAGAATGAATTTCTTTTAGGTCCTTGGGTTGCAAATGTTCAACCTAATAGAATCCACCAGCCAGTTTCCTAAGTGGTTGTATGTAACTATGTCCCTGTTAGCAATATACAAAATTTGCAACACTTGCAGTACTTTGTATGGTACCTAAGTTCCTTACAGTGAGGTTTTAATTTGCTTTTCTAAGATGACTAATCTTTTCTAAGATGACTAAGCAATCTACTTCCGTAGTGATACTGCCTCGAAAACCCAAGGAGGGGTTGCTATGAGTTGGGTCCGACTTGATGGCACATAACAACCACAACAACGATGATGAGCACTTTTTCCAATGTTTGTTAGCCATTTGTATGTCCTCTTTTTATGAAGTGATTGTTTAAGGCTTTGCTCATGTTGAAGAGCAAAGCAAAGCAAAATTGTGATATAGTCATGTAGACATAACTTCCTCCTGTTAGTGTATCTGAATTTTCCCACATCCTTTCACTTCTTTGGGACTATGGTCCTAGAGTTATGTTTAGAGGACTTTTCAAGACTTCTGGGTCCATATATGGGTCTAATTGCTCTAGTCAAAAACATGTACAAACTCTTGGTATAGGACAGAAAACTTTTAAGGATTTTCTTCAGGCTTTGGTGTGGTCTGGGTTGAAGTACTAATGGGTAATCAGAAACCTGGTCTACAATCCCCTCTCCAGACAGCCCGAGGACAACTTTAAAGTTCACAATGTGAGTATTACTCATAGCATTGTTATTCTTATCATGGGGAAAAAGAGAAAATTGATATGAAAGTACTCTGAGAAATGGTTTCAGTGAAGGGTTAGTCCCTGCCATACTTGTGAAGACTAGTCTTCAGACTGGGTTCTCCAGACAATGATGTCAACACAGACTAGGGAGAACTTTCAACTACATGTATGATTTACATTCATCTCTGCATTGGGACTGTCCACAAAGTGGGAGCTATTGCTCCCTTAAATCAACCTGGGATAACCTTTATATGTATCTGGAGTTATCAGTTGGGGCTGGAGTTCATTACACATTTCAACCACAAGGTAGTGCTCAAAATTCTTCCTTTCACCACACTTTCCACATTAAAGTGGTTGGTTCTGTGTGGGAAGTTTTAAGGGAAGCTCTTGTTACTGCAGCGATCTTTTTCCACATCGAAGAAACATAGTACCTGAACACAGACATTGTGGCGTCAAAGACCTGCTACTGAACTAGCTAGCTGTGCTGTTTGGGGCAAGTCACTTAAACTCTATGACTTAGTTTCCTCTTCTGACAAAGAGAGACAAGTAGTTCCTACCTCATGGAGCTGTTGTTAGGACAAAGTTAGGTTATGTATGTAAAATACGTAGGACAAATTCTTGATAAATGTTTGACTTTGTTACTATTTTTCTCCTCTTCCATTTGGTTGAGGCAGGGTAGGATGCCAATCTTTGGATGGTCAAGTGTGATTAGGGGCTGAGGTAAAGTATAGACACCAAGAGTGAGACCAGGTGATAGAGCTTTAGTATAAATCTCAAACTAAAGAGACGAAAGGGGACATCTGGATCACACTGGCTGATGTAAGACGTTCAATAAAGATCTGTAGCCAAGGTGGAATTGGCATTAGCCTGGGAAGACTTCCACATTCAGGAGCCCAGTGGGACCTGGTCAGAGATTGAGGAATTCTGGATTCAGGTCCTATAAGTTTCTCTTGCCAAGAGAACCACTACAATCATATCCAGGGACAGCCTAGAGAGTGATTGGGCTGCGCAGGGCTAGGGAAAGGAGATACTAATGGCAGAAGTGAGCACATTTTCTTTAATGGATCCTTTTTCACACTGGATGGAGCAAGGATCTGAGAACAATGCAGTATCCGGAGGGCCACTTCACTGACTCATTATAATGACTGTTAGAATCCTGTAGTCAGGAGTCCCAGATGGATGTGTAGTCTTACTTAGTGGCTCTGGTTTTGCACAACGAACTTGAAATGCGTCCTTTGGTTTAGGGACACAGCAAAATTTCTTTTCCCCACATTTTTCTTTCTTCTTCTCATTTTCTTTGCAAGATTCCCTGCATTTGCCAATTCTTCTGTAGCACTTTTTGACCCATCCATCTATCAAAATAAACAAATAGATGAATAAATAAACAAACAAAGAAGAGTAAAGACAATGACATGAAGTGTCTTTATTTCCTAGGGCCGCCATAACAGAAGACCACAAAGTGAGTAACTTTAAAGACTAGAAATCCATTGTCTCAGTGTCTGGAGGCTAGAAGTCTGAATTCAGGGCATTAGCAGGGCTGTGCTCTCTTTCTGTTGACTCCCAAGGAAGATTCTTCCTTCAGTTTCATGGTAACCCAGACACTTGTTGGTATCCATTTGCTTGTAGAGGGATTCTCACTTGGTGTCTTTTCCCTGTGCATATGACTCTGTTTCTTTTTAGAAGACACCACTCAGAAGGTTTTTGGACCCACCCTACTGGGGCATGACCTTGTTAACCTAACTGCTAATAGCTGCAAAGTAAAACCCTTATTTCCTTAACCAAGGTCACATTCACAGGGGTTGTTGTTGTTGTTGTTATGTGCCAACAAGTCAGCCCCAACTATAGCGACCCCTCCTTGGGTTTCTGAGGCAGTATCACTACGGAAGTAGATTGCCCAACCTTCCTTCGAGGAGTGGCTGGTGGGTTTGAACTGCCAGCCTTCTGGTTAGCAATCAAGTGCCTCACAGAGGTTAGGATTTCAAAATACTTTTGGGAGACACAATTCAATCCATAACACTGGAATAAAGAATATTGGTAATCATAGCAATCATGGTTAGAGTGAACATTTATCTTGAAACCTCAGAATTCTTGGGAAGATGAAATAAATCTATGCATGTAGCAAGCCTGCTACAGGTCTTGACAAGTGGTAGATGCAAGTAGTTACCTCCTTTCCTCCAACCAGCTTACAGAAGTTTGTTCCTATGCTTATGGGGTCTCTAATGTTGCCACTTTTCAGCCTCACCAGCTAGAGCTCCTCCTCTTCCCTAAACCTAGATGCTTGCTTAAGCCTTCAATTACCTGTCTTTTCTCTACATTCATTATTCATTCAACAGTTACCTACTGAGCACCTCCGATATGCCAACCACTGTTCTAGATGCTAATAACAAAGACATGAACAAAGCAGACAAAGATCCTTGACCTTATGGAGTTGATATACGATAAACAATAAGCAAAATAAGTATGTAACTTTATAATATTACAGAGGTTAATAAATCCTAGGGATAATGTAAGAGTATAATATGGTAATAGAAGATTAAGAAGGTCACAGCCAAAGGGGAGAAGGTTGCAGTTAGAGATCAAGATAGGATTCATAGAGAAGGTAACTTTTCAAGCATAGACTTGAATGTAGTAGTAAGAGATTGAACCAAGCAGGTAGTGGGAGGGAGAATGCTCCAGGCAGAGACATCAGACAATGAAATGGCCCTGAAATGGAAGCAACAAAATGAATGTAGCTGGAGAGGAGTAAATGAGAGAGAGAGTGTAGGAGTGAAGTTAGAAAGGTGTTCTGGTTACCCAGTGCTGCTCTGACAAGAATATACTACAAATGGGATGGCTTGAACAAAAAGGAGTTTATTCTCTTACAGTTCGGGAGGCTAGAAGTCCGATTTCAAAATGCCAGGCTCTAGGTGCTGGGTGAAAGCCCCTTGACTTTGGGCTTCAGCTCTGCCTACTGCTCCCGGCCCACTGGAGCCAGAGGCATGTCTTCACTCAGGCAGCTAGTGGCTGCTGAGGCTAACAAGCCCAAGGTTGACAAATAAAATGGCACAGTCCCGATGTTACCAAACCACATGGCAGGCCATTAATTCAAGTGCATTGAAAGTCCCAAGGTCGGGAGAGCATGACAGGCTGCTGAATAATGACACGGCTACATGCAGAATTCAAGTGTGACATAAGCTAGAGACCGTCCCCCAAGGCTTCTCCTTATATACAGTAAGCAGACACATCCCTAAGGCAGCTACTCAGCTGCTCACAGTAGATTCCACCCTGGAGTTGATTACCGGTCTCATCCTGGGGAATACTACATCCAGCTGCCCAGCCACTCAAGCAGGCCCAGCCAAGTTGACACACAAACTGAGCTACCACAAGAGGTAACGGAGTCAGAAGGCACAGGGCATTATAAAGTAGTGTAAAGATTTGCACCTTTACTCTAAGGGAAAAGGGGAACCATTGAAGGATTGTGAGCCCGGCATATAAGGTACATTTTAAAGCAACCACTCTGGTTGCTGTCTTGTATATTGACTGGGGTAGAGCAAGGCAGAAATGGGATGACCTCAGTGAGAGGATAGTGCAGATAATCCCATCATCCAGGCAGGAGATGGTTATGGCTTGAGCTCTTTTAGACCAGCAGGGTGATACAAGTAGAAGCAGAGAAAGGTGGTTAGAGTCTGAATGTATTTCAGGTTACAGACAAAATGATTTCCTGATCAATTTGATGTAGGATGTGAGAGAAAAGGAGGAGTCAAGATTTTTGGCTTAAGCCAAATGGTGGACTTGATGATAAATGAAGTGAGGAGAGTTGTGCATGCAGCAGGCTTATGGTACAATTTATCTTTTGGACATTTTGAGGTTGATATGTCCATTATTCATACCAATGAAGATATCTATAAGGTGATTGGATATGGGAGTCTGTGGTTAAGACAAAGATCTACAAATGGAAATAGAAATGTGTATGTGGTCATCAAGGCTATGAAATTGTATGGGACAACAAAAGTGATGTGGCTAAGGCCATTAATAAGTCAGTGATAAGACCAGAGGATTGGTCAATACTGAGAATGAGAATAACCATAGGGAGGAAGTGAGAAAAGAGCTGTTGCATTGCAGGGATTGTAATCAGTGTCATTGGGGGGGGGAGTGTATGAACTATTGAATAGCAAATGAATCTGCTCTGTAAAATTTCACCCAAATCACATTGAAAAAAAGTTAAAGGGGAATGTACCAAATGTGTGTGATCAACATGGTGGCACTGAGAAAGAGGAAAACATAGAGAGGTACACAGGAGATACAGACAACAAGATGAACCCTTTTGCACATACAGTACTGCATCGTCAGTGATGGCAAGCATTGCTCTACAGGGGATAGAGGGGTGGACAGGCTGAAAGATCAGGTATGTCTATGCAGGGGGGAGTGTGCTCATGACCAGCTACAGGGTTGACAGACAATGTTTCTACATGTGTCTTTGTATGTGCTGTACAAATATCTGGGTGTATAGTACAGCTGACAAGGGGCAAGGTTGTGGTGGCTTCTTGGCCACAGCCAACTACCCCAAGGGAATGAGTAGTTATACCTGTGGGCTTGGGACCATTGTCACAGGGGACATCAAACTCAATTGGCATAACATACTACACAAAACTATTGTTCTACATCGTACTTTGCTGAGTAGTGACTAGGATCTTAAAAGTTTGCAAGTGACTATCTAGATGCAACAATGGGTCTCTCTCCTTGTCCAGAGCAAAGAAGAATGGAAAAAACGAAAGACACATGGAAACAAGGGAACACATGAACCTCAGCCTGTATGACCAGGAGACTAGAAGAATTAGATGGTGCCCGACTACCACTATCAACCACTCAGAGGGGGATCGGTGCTAGATATCCTGGATAGAGTGGGAGAACAATGTGGAACAAAACTCAAAATCATTGTTGTTGTTGTTATGTGCCGTCGAGTCGGCCCCGACTCATAGTGACCCCTCCTTGGGTTTCCGAGGCAGTATCACTATGGAAGTAGGATTGCTCAACCTTCCTTCTGAGGAGTGGCTGGTGGGTTTGAACCGCCAGCCGTCTGGTTAGCAGGCAAGTGTCTTAGCCACTATGCTACCAGAGCTCAAAATCATTAGGAAAAAAAAAAAAAAAGACCAAGTTTGCTGGTCTAATAGAGCATGGTGAGATCCCTGAGACTATGACGCCTAGTTACCCTTCAGGTCTAGAACTGAACTCACTCCTTTGGTTTCCAGCCAAACAATAGATAAGCATATGGGGCGAACATTCACATCAGACAGATACAGTCCTTGGAGCCATCAATCATGGGAGAACAGAAGGGCAATGTTTGAACAGGGAGATAGCTCAGGAGTGCACAGGAGGGAAGGACATTGGGAAGAGGTAACTACAGGGAGGAAGTGGGAAGAGAGAAATTTCTTTAAATTAAAAAAAAAAAAAGTTAAAACAATTAAATTAGTTACGTAATCATAAAAAAAAAGAATACTGAGAAGGAGCAGCCAGTGATATAGCAATAAAAACAGTAGAGTGAGTTGATGTGAAAGCAATGTGAAGAACCAGTGGAAGCAATGAGGAGATGGTGACCAACTATGTCAAATGCTGCCAGGTAGGTTGAGGACTGAGAACTGGCCATTGGGTTTGGCACCGTGTTGGCCCTCTAGTGACTCTCTAACAGAAAATATCACAGGTGGGTGGCTTTAGCAAACAGTGCTTTATTCTCTTACAGTTTTGAAAGCTAGATCTCTGAGTTCAAATTTTACACACAACTTAACACCACAGTGCTGAGGCAAGAACAGTTTTGATAGAATGGTGAGAGTGAAAGGCTGATTGAAAGGGGTTGGAGAGAAAAGGGAGAGAGGATTTGGAGACAGTGAAGGCAAGAAATTCAAGAGCTCAGCTGCAAAAGGAAGCAAAAAAAAAAAAAAAAAGATACATGGAGGGAAAAGTAGAACCAACATTGATCAGTTAACCAACATTAATCGAATCTTCAAATGTGTCAGACTGAGTCCCTGAGTGGCACCAATGGCTTGCCCTCAACTACTAGTGGGTTTGACTGGCAGTTCAAACCCACCCAGGGGCATTTGGAAGGTAGGATGGGTGATTGCTTCTGAAAGGCCAGAACCTTGAAAACCCTATGGAGCAGTTCTACTCTGCACACATGGGGACACTGAGTCGGAGTTGACTCCATGGCAACTAACAACAAAAAACAGGAGCGCATGCAAGTGGAAGCTGTTACCTGAGGTAGGATGGTTAGAGAAAACATTCACAATTGACCTGAAATATGAAGGATGAATGAGGAGAAATAAATCAGGGGAAGAAAGCATGGGGAAAAAAGACCATGCATATAACAGCACGTACATCAGCCCACTGGGAAGAAAAAGAAAAATGATAAGGGATAGAACAAGACAATGAAAACCACTGATGATTACTAAGAGGGAGTGGCAAATGGCGTGAGTTGAGGCTGAGGATACACAATGGATCAGACCAGACAGGGTCTTATTTGGTATAGTAAAGATGTTGGATTTATATCAAAAACAGAAGTTAAGTTGTCCAGAGGTAGCAAGCTTGTAAGGTTGTTTGTATGTGCGTTCGTGTATATTTGTGTTTTAACTGATCATATCTATGATTTAAAAAAATACTTGACAAAGTTAATCATGTCACTAAGAAGTGCACAAGACAAAAGGATGTTTGTGCTAAAGAATATGACTTAAATAATTTGGCAACAACACCAGCAAGAACCAAAAAAAAAAAAAAAAATGAGTATATCGCCACACATGTAGGTGTATAAGCTTATGTGTATATATATGGACAGGCAGAGGTGAGTATATATGTGTATGCAGATAGAAGTATCTCTATATATGTGTATATACATATATGTGTGTGCACACGTATATATTCATAGAAGACAGAGTTACAGCTGCTTCTTGGATGTAAACAAATACCTTATGAGGATGGTTTTCCAGGTTTGAAGGCTTAGGACTTAAGTCTCATGGGGCAACTCAGATACTTGATATCACAAAGTTCGTGTTCTGCCTCCTAAGTGAGGCGAGTAAGGTCTGGGATCTTAAAAGCTTGAGAGCAGCCATCTAAGATACAATATTGCTTTGGACTCATTGGGAGCAAAAGATAAAGAAGGAAACCAAAATCTCAGAGAAGAAACTAATCTACAGGGTTGATAGCTGAGACATAGCTTATCTACTCTGAGACCACAGGAATTCGATAATGCCTAGATACCACGACCAACCTTCTAATCAGGGCCTCTATAGATAGACTCCAACAGAATGAAGGAAAAACATAAAATGGAACTCAAATTCTTAAAAATTCCAGACCCACTGGACCAGTTGAGACTAGAGGACTCTCCAAGACTATTGCCCTGAGATACTATTCCATGAGGTCACCTTTTAGCGAAATAATAGATTGGCACACAAAATAAAGGAACGCAATAAAATATTAGTTTTTAAAAAAAGAAAGGAAAAAAATAAAATAAATAACTGAAAATCTTAGACATGTTGGAGGGCCAGCATAGACATAGACAAAGAGGAAGATCATTACAGGGTTCAGTTGAAGGATGGTGGAATCTTGCTTTAAATTACAGATCCCTTCCACTTATCTTTTTCCCAGACTTGTCTCCTGAGAGATTATTGTCAATTTTCTCTTCTCACCGAGACTTTTGGACAGCTAACATCATGGTCATCGTAACTCTTCCTTTTCTATTCCAAAACTCCATGAGTCACTATGTAGACGTTTTCTTCAAAATGTCCACTCTTTTCCATCCTCAGGACATGTTGAAACCTCCTGAGAGTTAGCTTAGAATTACCTTCTTTTGCTCCTAGAATGACAATTGTTTGCTCCTAGGATGATAATTGGGAGCTCTGGTAGCATAGTGGCTAAGATACTTGCCTGCTAACCAGACGGCTGGCGGTTCAAACCCACCAGCCACTCTCAGAAGGAAGGTTGGGCAATCCTACTTCCGTAGTGATACTGCCTCGGAAACCCAAGGAGGGGTCGCTATGAGTTGGGTTTGACTCGACGGCACATAACAACAACAACAACAACAGGATGACAATTGAGTGACTTTCAGCTTCAAAAGCTGATCCAAAAGAGGATTTGACTTGCCACAGCAATGACCCAAAAGGAAATAACGGAGTTAAAAATCATCCATTTTATAAGATTGCAGACTTCTCGGGAAAACTTTTCCATCAGAAAGCTATTCACTACCTGCCCATGAAGCCTGCTGTGTTGTTAGAGAGTTGTGGCCTTGTTCAATCTGGAATCCAGAAGCTTCTGTGCTGACCTCAGCCTGTTCCAGGTCCTAACCCTGGGCCTATTTTACAGACTCATACACACCTGAAGACAATCTGCACATTGCTCACTGTGTTTTTTAACACAAGAGCAAGATGTCTCCTCTGATTTCTGTACGAGAGTATTTGAAGCCAAACGACAAGGGAGAGGTGAAGTAATCGGGCTGGTTACCGCAAGAAGAGGTATGAATTGAAAATAAGATTGAAGTGAGAGAGGCCTGGGTTGAGACCCTGTTGACAACTGAGCTGAAGGCATTAAGGACACTAGGGATGTTTGGATTGTTTTTATCTACAGAAAGGACTTTATACAAGACATCCTCACCTCAGCTGATAGTCTCCAGTTTTCCTAATGAGAAGCACTATCATGATTGGGGGCGATAGGATGCTCTTATTGTAGAGGCATATTTATTGGAAGACCTTTCATCAAACCTCAGCCATCCCTGTGGACTGCCCTCACTCCCACGCATGTCCATTTCCCAGCGATTCTATGGGTAGGACCTCGTTCTTGCTTCCTTTTCCCTCCTCTGCATAGTTCTGGTTACCTGGAGCAGCCTGAGCCAGGATGACAGTGACAGCTAAGGCCAGGAACAGGAGTTTAGTGTCTCCAAGGAGGAGAGAAGAACTAGCTGGCAGCATACTGAATATGCAGAGAAGGCAGGTCAGCTTTCCGGGTTTTATTGACCTAAGTAGGGCTGAGTCATGGACAGCAAATCACACAAGGGCAGAATATTACACTGTCTAAACATTAACCTGCAGCACAGCAGTGTAAATCTATCATTCAGTGTTCAGAGGGGTGGAAGGCATCAGGGTAGGAGGTACAAGTCCTACACAAGTGTGAGGCTTTGTGGAGAGGATGGACCCACTTTCTAAGCAGCCCTTCCTACTCCTGTCCTTGGCCAGTTGAATCCCCTCACCTTTGTCCTCACAGTCTCTCTGCTTCCCTCTCTCTGTCATAAAGTTTATCATGATGTTTCGGGACTGAGTGTCTTTTCTAGTTCATCCTCCACTCTCACCAGATTAACACCATCAAAGGTAACTGTTAGCAGTCTAGATGGGGTTCAGGACATCTGTTTTGCCCTTGGGATCTGGGCAGGACCTTCTCCAGGAAAGCAGTGAGCAAAACAGCCATTCATTGAACTTCACTGTTTGTCAGCAACTGTGCTAAGCACTTGATGTACAAGACCTCATAGAATCTTCCCAAGATCCTTGATGCTGTTGTTGTTGTTATGTGCTGCAGAATCGATTTCAGCTCATAGCGACCCCTCCTTGGGTTTCCAAGGCAGTATCACTATGGAAGTAGATTGACCCAACTTCCTTGAGGAGGAGTGGCTGGTGGGTTTGAACTGTCAGCCTTCAGGTTAGCAGTTAAATGCCTTAGGCACTACGCTACCAGAAGTCCAGATCCTTGATAGATAGGTGGAATTCTCTCAGGGTTACACGGTGCTTAGGGAGGGAGGTCTGGATTTGGACCTGACTTTCCTTTCTCCAGAGCTCTATCAACCCAAAGGATTATACCCGAGTGACAATTGAGGGAAGGGAGCTCTGGTGGCACAGTGCCTAAGGCATTTGACTGCTAACCAGAAGGTTGACAGTTCAAACCCACCAGCCAATCTGTGGAAGGAAGGCAGGGTAATCTACTTCTGTAAAGATTTACTGACTTGGAAACCCAACGGAGGTTACTTGAGTCATAATTGACTTGATGGCAGTGAGTTTAGCTTTCTTGATAACGATTAAGGGAAGAAATGAGCTGAAAAGAGTGATATTTGCTATCTTCAAATATCTGAAAGTCATATTCTGTGAAGTCCCAGAGGGCAGAACTACAAGTCTTGGGTAGAAATTGCAATGGGGGCAGTGAGGGATTAAGTTTAAACTCAACAGAAAAATCTTGTACAGAGAGTTCCTTCTCTAGTTGAGATACTACTTCTCTGTCAGATATGTGGTTTGCAAATATTTTCTCCTAATCTGTGACTTGTCTTTCTGTCCTCATACAAGTGCTTTTCACAGACAAAAGGTTTTAATTTAGATGAAGTCCAATTTATCAATTTTCCCATTTTATAAATCATATTTCTGGCATCAAGTCTGAGAACTCCTTGCTTAGCCCTGGCTCTCGAAGATTTTTTTCCCAAAGGGTTTACAGTTTTACCTTTTTAAATTTAAGTCTGTGAGCAATTTGGAGTTAACTTTTGCTTAAGGTGTGAGACTTAGTTTAAAATTTTTTGTTTTTATATTTTTGTTTATTGAGGACCACTTGTTCTAACACTATTTGTTGAAAAAGCTATCTTTCCTCCATTGAATTGTATTTGTACTTTTGCCAGCATTCAATTGAACATATTTGGTGGTGTATTTCTGGGTTCTACATTCCATTCCATTCATCGTCTTGTTTGCTATAGTTACGTAATAAATTTTGAAATTGAGTAGACTGATTTCTCCCATTTTATTTTTATCTTTCAAAACTATTTTAGCTATTCTGGTTCTTTTGCCTTTCCATAAGAATTTGAAAATATTCCTGTCTATGAATGGCTGTTGTGCTCACTGCTTTCCTGGAGGAGGTCCTGCCCAGATTCCAAGGGCAAAACAGATGTCCTATATTCCTGTCCTGAAGTATAATGCTGTCAGTGATAGGATAATATCCATACACCTATAAGGAAGACCTGTTAATACTATAATTATTCAAGTTTATACACCAACCACCAAAGTCAAAGATGAGGAAATTGAAGAGTTTTTATCAACTTCCACAGTCTGAAATTGACAAAACATGCAATCAAGACGTGTTAATTATCCCTGGTGACTGGAATGCAAAAGTTGGAAATGAAGAATCGCTGGTAGTTGGAAAATTTGGCCTTGATGACAGAAATAATGCTGGAGATCGCATGGTAGAATTTTGCAAGACCAATGATTTATTCACTGCAAATACCTTTTTCAACAACACAAACAGCAGGTATACACGTGGGCTTTGCCAGATGGAGTACACAGGAGTCAGATTGACTACTCTATGGCAAGAGGCAATAGAAAAGCTCAATATCTTCAGCCAAAACAAGGCCAGGATCTGATTGTGGAACAGACCATCAAATGCTCATATGCAAGTTCAAGCTGAAGTTGAAGACAATTAAAAGAAGTCCACAAGAGCCAAAATATGACCTTGAATATATCTCTGAATTCAGACCTTGAATATATCTCTGAATTCAGAGACCATCAAAAGAATGGATTTGACCCATTGAACACCAATGCCCCAAAACCAGAAGAATTGCGGGATGTCATCAAGAACATCATCTATGAGGAAAGCAAGAGGTCATTAAAAATAAAAGAAAGAGGAGACTTCCAGTAAGATGGAGGAATAGGCAGACAAGCTCCACAGACCCTCTTCAACAAAGAAAAGAGAAACCAATTGACAAAGATACAGAAGATAATTCTGGAGCCCTGAGCTTTGAAAGGAAGTATATGGAAGTGGATTAGGCACCAACTAGTGGAAAAACCTGAACGAAAATAGTGAGTACGGAAATAGTCAGAGCAGTGGACTGTCAGCTACTCTGACAGGACTAACAGCCTGAATACTTCCAAGTGGTGTTGGGACCTGACAATTGATCTAAAGATCAGCCCTGGTTACCAAGGGCTGCAAGGATGACTGTGCTGGTGGCCTATGACTAGAAAGGGAAACAGCAAGGAGGGAGACAACCTGAGCTGTGGACTTTTGGCTGTCTGGAGGGTGTAGCCACTTTGAACGTTTACAGGCAGTGGCCATTTTGGATTTTAAAGTGACAGCATTCTCATTTGGATTCCAGGGACCTAAGAATAGGCTCCGTTTGCCAAGGATGGCAGGGACATATGGGAGGCTGACAATGGGAAAGGAGACAGGTGGTGAGTGTATAAGTGCTGCCAACTAGCGAATAGAGGAGCACAGCACAGTATCCCGCTTACATAGATAATATACAAACAAAACAAAGAAAATGAAACTTGTGGGCAGATCACTCCAACATACAATCACCAATTAAGCACAAACACAAAAACATGACAATGCCTCAGAGACGACGGAGCATCCCAGTGCACACAAAGAATTGCTCCACAGAGTTTTCAAGGTTGTGACCTTCCAGAAGCTGTTCACAGGCCTTACCCACCTCTGGGTAGTAAGGTCAATCTTTTGTTTTTTTGGAACATCATACTTATGGAGTCCATAAGGGTACAAATTGTTAAGCATTAGAGCATGAGTGGTACGCAAGTGCTTAAAAATCTGTGCCCCCTAAGGACTCCATAACTATGACATTACAAAAAAACAAAGCAAACTCATTGCCATCGAGTCAATTCCAATTCATAGTGACCCTACAGGACAGAGTAGAACTGTCTTAAAGGGTTTCAAGGCTGCAAATCTTTACAGAATGGCTGGTGAGTTTGAATCACTGACCTTTTCATTAGTAGGCAACTGTTTAACCACTGGGCCACCAGGGCTCCTTAAATATAATTTTAGCTTTAGATTTTTTGTTAGCTTTAGATATTTAAAGATGCTGACTTTAGATTTTTGTTAAGTTGAGAAAGCTGCCCTTTATTACAAGTTTGCTAAGAGTTTTGTCATTAATGGGTGATGAATTCATCAAATGCTCTTTCTGAGTCAGTTGATATGATCATATGATTTTTCTTCTTTAGTCTATTTAGCCTGATGGAGGCAACCACTGTTATGATTATTTCCACCATACTTTAATTTCACCTGTTTTGGAACACCATATAAATGGAGCCATTAATGTAACACTCCACTCCCCATAATGAATGAACAGTGATAGGCATGACCTTGATGGTAGCATGATGTGATGCTGTAGCACACGTACTCTGCATTGATAAAAATCCATGCCTTACTATTTATCAGTTATGCAAGTATGTGAATCACTTGATTTCTCTTTGCTTCAACATTCTTATCTTTTAGCTGGCATAAGAATGTTGTTTGGAAGCAAGAATGGCTAGACTTTTTCCTCACCTACTTTGGTCATGTTGTCAGAAGGGACCATTCCTGGAGAAGGATATCATGCTTGGTAAAGTGGAAGGTCAACAAAAAAGGGGAAGGCTCTCAATGACATGGATTGACACAGTGGCTGCAACTATGGGCAAGGGTAGTGGGGTTGGCACAGGACCAGGCAGTATTCATTCTGTTGCGCATAAGGTTGCTATGAGTCAGAGCCGACTAGATGGCACCTAACAACAAAACACACCAGAATGTTGTTGTTAGTGTTGTTAGATGCCATTGAGTTAGCTCTGACTCACAGAGACCCCATGTACAACAGAAAGAAACACCGCCCAGTCTTAAACCATCCTCACAATCCTTGCTATACTTGAGCCCATAGTGGCAGCCACTGTGTCAATCCATTTCATTGAGGGCCTTCTCCTTTTTTGCTAACCCTCTACTTTACCAAGCATGATATTTTTCTCTGGGGAATTGTCCCTTCTGACAACATTACCAAAGTAGGTGAGACAAAGTCTGGCCATTCTCACTCCCAAGAAGCATTCTGGCTGCACTTTTCCCAGGACAGATTTGTTTGTTCTTCTGGTATCCATATATGGGTTTATTGTAAAGGATTAAATGAGATGAAGAATGTGGACGACTTAGTTTGTATTTGTTAGGTGTTCTTGAGATGGTTCCAACTCCAAGGAACCCCATGTACAATGGAACGAAACCCTGTCCAGTTCTGCACCATCCTGTAAGCATTGCTACGTTTGAGCTCATTGTTGCAGCCACTTTGTCAGTTCATCTCATTGAAGGTCTTCCTCTTTTTGCTCACTGTCTCCTTCACCAAGTTTGATGTCCTTTTCCAAGGACTGGTCACCTGATAACGTAACCAAAGTACATGAAACAAAGTCTCACCATTCATGCTTCTAGGGACTCTGGTTGTACTTCTTGCAAGACAGATTTGTTCATTCTTCTGGCAGTCCATGTTATATCTAATATTCTTCACCAAGACCGTATTTCCAAGGCAACAATTCTTCTTTAGTCTTCCTTATTTATTCTCCAGCTTTTGCATGCATGTGAGGCGATGAAAATACCATGGCTTGAGTTAGGTGCACCGTAGTCCTCAAAGTGACATGTTTTCTTTTTAACACTTTAAAGACATCTCTTGCAGCAGATTTACCTAATGCAATACATTGTTTACTTTCTTGTCAGTTGCTTCCATGGGCATTGATCCACATACTTAGCAAATGATAAATGTTCAAAATTGTTACCTGTAAGTATAAATTTTTTAAATAGCCATTATAGGTAATGTATAGGTATTTTCATCTGAGTCATTATTAACAAGGAAATGTAAAGTTCCTTTTGTGTTTATGTTTCTGGAACTTTTGATGTTGGCTTACATAAAACTAGACTGTAGGGATTCCAACACAGAAGGGGAAAGTAAGAAATATATGCTTGCCTCTTCATTTCCTAAATACAGAGACACCCTAATGCAACCTTGAAAAAATGATAATGCTAAGTGTCTCCATAGTTCCTTTAAAAAAAAAAAAAAAGTGAACATGAAGGTGTTAAGGAGCGGAAAGTATGCTTCACCTGGAGAAAAAGGAAGAATGAGATTCCTATCTTACACTTTCTCCACTCAAGACCTCCCCAGCCTCATTCCAAATGGCTTATCCTCAAACACTGGGTAGTCTCAATTGCTTACTGATCTTCCTGGAGGGCAGGTGCCTGTGTAGAGAAGGTCAGAATAGGACTATGGTATTAATGCTATCCTCAGGACATATGAACAAAATTCAGTAGTGTATCCCTTTCTCAAAACCCTGTGGTAACTTCTGTACAGCTCCTGCTATTATCTTTGCTTCTTCTTTCAGTTTTTCACCCTTATCTGCACAGATCATTTTTCTCCATTGGAATGGAGCCATTTTCCTTCATGCTGTTACTTTACTTTTGAGTAAACTATTTTCCATCTCAAGAACTTAATGTACTCATTTGTGAAATGCGGAGTTGATAGTAGGTTGTCTCACTGACTCAGGCATCTGACCTGGAACACATTAGTCGTCTCTCTGCCTTTACTTGGGCCTCAGTTTCCCTATCTAAGGAGGAGGTTGGAGCCCTTGGGTGGTGCAAATGGTTAAGGAGCTCAACTTTTGACGAAAAGGTTGGAGGTTTGAGTCTGCTCAGAGGCTCCTCAGAAGAGGTGCAGTCTACTTGTGAAAAATCAGCCATTGGATACCCTAGGGAGCACACTTCTAGTCTGACACACACGGGGTCACCATGAGTCAGGATCTACTCAATGGCAACTGATTGGCTGTTGGTTGATTAAAATGGACGTTGGGGGCTGGAGTCATGGATGGTAAAGAAGCCAATTCTCCTGGGAAGGACTCTGAAATTAAGCTCAGGTTCAATAAGAAAGAGTTATGTCATTAAATAGAAATGCCTGCCTTGAGCAGAAATGGACAGAAGCATCTTGTATGCTGTATAGTGGACATCTGTAAGTTTTCTAAGATTATCTAGAAGGTCTTTTACAAAACATACATATATTATTTTACCATATACATATGATTAAAATGCTTTTATTAATTATTTAATATGTGCTTGTGATCTGATTGGAGGGCACTGAGTGAGAAATATAGATAACATAGGCTAGTGGTGAGGTAGGAGCTCTGGTGGCATGGTGGTTAAAGCATTTGGCTTCTATGCAAAAGGTCAGCAATTTGAACCCGCCAGCCACTCCACAGGAAAATGATGAGACAGTCTGCTATAAAGATTTACAGCCTTGGAAACCCTATGGGCCAGTTCTGCTTTGTCCTATAAGGTCACTATAGGAGTCATAATTGACTAGATGGCAGTGGGTTTTTTTGTTTGTTTGTTTGTTTTGTTCTGTTTTGTTTTTAGTAAGGATGAGTGATAAGATTATGATTTAGAGTACAAAATACAAAAATTTCTCATAGAGGGAAGTGCAGTGATAGTAAAACAGCTCTAACCTGTACACCTCTGAAATCTATTTTACAATTGAATCTATTTTTCTTGGCACTGAGCCTCTATTTACATTGAAATTTTCAAGTATAATCAATCAATTCCATTGATTTTTGTGGTAAGAATGTACATTAAGAAATTTTTCTCAGTGACAAACAATTCAACAAATATCACATCGACCTCCTCTCTCTCTCTCTCTCACCTTGCCCTTATTTCCCTATTCCATCCCAACCACTCCCAGTCCCACAAAGTCACCAATGACAGGATGGAAAATATGTGTATAAGAAAACCAGATGCACAGAAGGGAGGGTATCCATCTCTGTCTTATCTGAGCTAGTCCATGGAAGGCACTGTGGCCATTGTTCTGGATAACTCCTCTCATGAAACTGGATAGTAGGTATCTAATGCATAGTGCCTAAGGCACTTGACTGCTAACCAGAAGGCTGGCAGTTCAAACCCACCAGCCACTCCTCGGAAGGAAGGTTGGGCATTCCTACTTCTGTAGTGATACTGCCTCGGAAACCCAAGGAGGGGTCGCTATGAGTCGGAGCCGACTCGATGGCAAATAACAACAACAACAACAATGCTGTCTCAAGTAGTAATGCTTGTTGGTCCCAGACACCCACAAACTGCCATACGTTTTCCTGACACTTTGATTCGACTGTAACTGACACCCTCTTTATGATCTCTGGCTTTGGCAGTTCACCTTGCATCTCTCAACAACAGACTCCGTTTTCTCATCTTCATGGAAACTTCTTAATGAAGTTCCTGTTTTGTTTTGTTTTTCCTTATCTGCCTTCTACTTCTTCTACTCACATAAATGTGAGACTTAGAGATTCCTTGAACCTCAAAGAAACCTCAGCAACGCTAGACATGTATGAGAGGGATGTCTCTACTCTCTCCTGTTAAGATACACCATTCTGCCATTTTGTCGTTTTTCCTTGCTTCCCTCAGTCCAGTGGCGTTACACGCTTCTGAGGAATACCATTGAGTAGATGTTGGCAGAGGGTGAAGTGCTGAGCACTCCTGCTGGCGATTCCCACATCTTTCCTGTATTCCTTTGTTTGGGCAGGGGTGGTATGGGGGGAGGGCTCACAATTTTACACTGTACTCCATTCTCTCTGTCTCTTTTGAAATGTTTTCTCTTCCTGTTTTGTTTCTTGGTAGGGTTGGGGAGAGTGGATGGGAAAGTGGAATGGGGTAATATAGAGCATCAATAAGACCATTTATTAAAAAATAATCTTATTTTTTTTACTCCCCATTCCAAATCTCTTCTGTCTCATAGTCAATGGAGTACTTATGAGCTTGGCTAAAGTGGCTTCTTTGTTTCATAGAGATAGTATTAAGGTGTTCACTCAGAAGGAAAAAATACTTCACTGGATGTCACAAGCTATTGGGCAGCCACAAGTGGGGTCTTTACAATCCCATTCTGCTATCACTGAGTATGTGCGAGGTCTGCGCAAGCACAGAGAAGTAACTGATCCATCTAGGGTTAAGGAAGACTTCTTTTTAAGGGTTGTTTCTTTCCGTCAATCCATTTCCACTTCTACAGTGTTATAATTCATCTTATAAAGCCCCAGTTTCTTCTAGTAGTTTCTACGTCAGGGCATTATTGCATTATGTACACTCAAAGCTACAAATTAATGGTCTCGTGTTCTGAGTGGCATGGCATTCTCTCTATCTCTGGTTCATCACCCGTGACAGGCCAATAAAAGTGACCACCTGGAGTCCTAGCTATGCTCAGTGTTCTGCACTCCTCAAGACACGGAGCCTCCTCCCTCTCAGAAGCCATGAATTTCCTCATGCTGGCCTTCACTGTCTGTGGGTCTCTAACTCCGGTAATCAAAGGTAATGGAACCCTACAAATTAGTTCTTGTTGTTGTTATGTGCCGTTGAGTCAGACCCGACTCAGAGCGACCCCTTCTTGGGTTTCTGAGGCAGTATCACTATGGAAGTAGATTGCCCAAACTTCCTTCCGAGGAGTGGCTGGTGGGTTTGAACCGCCAGCCTTCTGGTTAGCAGTCAAGTGCCTTAGGCACTATGCTACCAGAGCTCCTAGAAATTAGGTATGATGGAATTAGGATGAATGGTTTCCCTTGGGCTACCCAGGTATCTGGAGGGGAAAAGAGGACCCACAGGAATAGCTTTGAACCCACAACCTAAACAAGTAACCAGTTGCTGTCCAGCAGACTTCGACTCCTGGAGATCCTTGGTGTGCCAGAGTAGAAGAGTGTTGCAAAGGGTTTCAACGGCTGTTTTTTTCAGAAGCCCATTACCAGGCCTTTCTTCCAAGGACCTGTGGGTGGACTCAGACCTTCAAACTTTGGTCAGTAGCCAAGAATATTAATTCTTTGGACCACTCAGAGACTCCCTGAACCAATAAATAGAAGCAAAAATATTCTTATTTGGACAGTTTCATAGCCCAGTTTTCTGAGAATCTGTTAGGGACACCTAGCAAGCTGGAATATCCTCTGAGACATTTCTCCAGAAGCAAAAATTTTCTCAGTATCTTGAGTAGTCCTTTCTTTTTACATATATATGTGTATATATATATATATATATATTTGTTGTTGTTGTTGTGTGCCATTGAGTCGGACCCGACTCATAACGACCCCTCCTTGGGTTTCTGAGGCAGTATCACTACGGAAGTAGATTGCCCATCTTCCTTCCGAGGAGTGGCTGGTGGGTTTGAACCACCAGCCTTCTGGTTAGCAGTCAACTGCCTTAGCCACTATGCTACCAGAGCTCCCATATATATATAGAGAGAGTGCTAATCCATTTGTCACTCAGCAATTTCTCATTTCATTTCTACCATAACTAGTACCAATTATGTCATTGTTGTATCTTATTAGTTCAACTCTTGCTATTACATGGAATTTTTTTTTTTTTTTTTTGTCCCAAAAGTCACTGCAATGGGGAGGTCATCTTCTTATGTTCTGGGTATAGTGAACCAGTCCATAGACACTTTGTAGATTCTGCAAAGTTCTCATGGGCAAGAAAGAACATATAAGTTTGGCACAGAGATGAGGGTAAGTGAAACGAAGGCAGGGTGGAAAGACTAGTGACCGCTGGGAAGTTTCTAATTTCAGAGCAACCTGAATAAGATTGCTCCCCCTTTTACATAATGCTACTTCTAAAATTTTACCACTTTTTAATGAAAAATAATACTTACAATTTATTTTTAAAAAGTGAAATAATTGTTACGTTTATAAAGGTTTAAGGGAAAATAAAACACTCTCCTACCCAAATATACCAGTTCCTCAGTCTTCCCCTTCAAAATCAATCACTGTTACCAATTTCTTATCTATCCCAACAAAAACGTGTGTGTGTGTTTCTGCTAGGATATACAAGATCAATCAATTTATCTAGAGGTTAGGATTTACAGGACTTTCAATGGCTGTTTTTCCAAAAGTAGATCACAGGTCTTTTTTCTGAGGCACCTTGGGTGAACTTGAAAATCCAACCTTTCAGTTAGCAGCTGAGCACATAAACTGTTTGTCCCCTCTCCCAGGGTGAATCCTAGAGACATAACGATATTTAAATCTGCTTCATTTTTTTAAAATTGATACACAGGGAGTGAGTCTACCTTACTTTAATTAATTGCTCCACTGATGCTGGACAACCAGTCTTTAATTATTTATCTGTAGTTTATTTTTGTGTGTTTTAAAGTGATATGGCATCTGATAGGCTTGTGAAGCAACTTGGAAACCCTCCGTGACATCACATTGTCCTCCCACAACTTCTTGATTTCTGTGCTCTTCTTCACAGCTAACACTCCTGATTTTGGTCTATAGGCGCTACTTCCAGTTTTGTCAGTCTCATTTCAACCAACTTCAATTTAGTTCCTTCTCTTCTATCACTCTGAAACGGCTCTTCTCACGGTTGCTAGTAACATTCCCACTGCTAAATACATTGAACACTTTTCTGCCCTTATCTTTCTCAACCTCTTGGCAGTATCTGACTTCAAATGACTACTCTTTCCTTCAAGAAACATTCTCCTCTCTGTTAATCTAGTTGTATCTGAGACGACATACCTTTTATCTTTTCAGCACTTCCTTTCCCATGCACACTAGACTGATCTGCAACTGGCACTATCCTGGATGTTTCCTTGCTTCCCTGTCTCACTTTCCCATTGGTGTTTTTGCGGGATTGTCTCTCAATGAAACTATTACACTCAAATTCTTGCTCAAGGTCTGCTTTGGGGAAAACCCACACAAAAAATTCTAGTGTGTAATGTCTCACTCTCTTGTTCGCTCCTACTTACTTGGTTATTCCTTTTTAGTCTTTTTTTTTTTTTCTGTCTGAACTCTAAATGTTGACACTCACCTGAATTTAATTTTGACTCTTTTTTTTTTTCTCATTTTATTCTCACTATGCCTTAGCCATTCCTGTGGCTTTAAATACTGTCCATAAGCAATGATTCTAAAACTTGTATCCAAAGTCCCACGGGTATATTCAACAGCCATCTTGACATCCCCAGACAGCTGTTTGGTAAGCATGTTATTGTTGTTGTTATGTGCTGTCTCAGACCCGACTCATAGCGACACCTCCTTGGGTTTCCGAGGTGGTATCACTACGGAAGTAGATTGCCCAACCTTCCTTCTGAGGAGTGGCTGGTGGGTTTGAACCACCAGCCTTCTGATTAGCAGTCAAATGCATTGGGCACTAAGCTACCAGAGCTCTAGCATATTATACTTTATATGCCATTGTTGTGGGTAGAGTTGTGTCCTCCTAAAATATAAGTATTATAAATCCTAACCTCTATGCCCATGATTATAATCCCATTCGGGAATGGGTTTTTATGTTGATGAGACAGGATTAGTGTAGGGTGTGTCTTAGATCAATCTCTTTTGAGACATAAGAGAGATTAAACAAACAAGAGAAAATAGCAGAGATGGGGGAAGAGAGATGCCAAGCCACATGAAGATTGCTCAGGAGCAAAAGCTCAAAAGAAACCAGGACATTGCTCCAGAGTCAACAGAAACAGGAAGGCTGCCCCTAGAGCCAGCCCCCTGAATTAGGATTCTAGCCTCCTAATCTGTGAGAAAACAAATTTCTCACAGAAAATAAATACATTTTGTTAGAGCCATCCACTTGTATTTCTGTTATAACAGCACTAGGTAACTAGTTGTTGTTGTTATATGCCGTCGAGTCAGACCCTACTCATAGCGACCCCTCCTTGGCTTTCTGAGGCGGTATCACTGTGGAAGTAGATTGTCCAACCTTCCTTCCGAGGAGTGGCTGGTGGGTTTGAACCACCAGCCCTCTGGTAACTAAGACAGTCACAAAGCAAATATTTGAACCAACCTTTTTCTTTTTCCCCAAATTTTACTCTTTCTTCAGTTTTCACTACTCTCTGCAAAGGGAAGTATCACTAACTAAAAAGAAAAGGAAGAAAAAAAAAAAAAAAACATGTTGCTGTTGATTGGTTCCGATTCATGGTGACACCATGTGTGACTGAGTAGTTCTATCTCCATGAGTTTTTCTGGGCTGTAATCTTTACAGAAGGAGATCACCAAGCCTTTCTTCCATGGCACTACTGGGTGGGTTCAAACTGCCAAGTTTTAGGTTAGTAGTCAAGTGCAAACTGTGTGTGCTACTCAGGGACCTGCCTGACTACTCCTGCCTGAATTCAGAGGCCTTGTAGTCTACTTTGATTTCTCCATCTTCCTCTGACCTTCTAGCCAAACAATTGATGGCTTCTCCCAAATCTACCCTTTTCTTCCCACAGTAACTGTCACAGCTCTAGTTCCAGCCACCATCATGTCTTATCTGGCAAAAGCCTCTAACATATCGCCCTGACTTCACTCTTTCCTGTCCCTAATCTAATTTCCATGTAGAATTCTGATTCCCCTTCTAAAGCACAGGTTAAGACCATATAGCTCATACTGTGTTTTGAAGAAGAAAAAAGTAGTTGGCCTAAAAGGACTGGAAGACCTGGTTCTGCTACTTCATGCTCATCACGTCATCCTCCTTTCCTCTCGCACATGACATTCCAGGCTCATCAACCTTCAACACACCAGCAGTTCCTCAACCCTGGGACTGAGCATTTTCTACTGCCTTCCTGAAACTATCTTCACCTCCTGTGTAACTTGCTGTCTCCTTTTCATTCTTCTTGCCTTGGCTTAAGTATCAGCTCTAAGTTTGTCTGCCTTGTTTCTCTCGCTCTCCTTTTTTTTCCTCTCTCTCTCTCTCTCTCTCTCTGTCTCTCTCACCTCTTCCTCTGGCCTGCTCTCTCCTACATTTCCTTGATGGCACTTGTAACCATTTTTAATATGCAGTTTTGCTTTTCTTCTTTGTGGGTTGTCTCTCTTAATGACTTATAGTATTATTTGTTATTACCTTAGACTAGATGGTAGTGGTTGCCCAGTTTTTGAATGAAGAAAATGTCTGCTATATTATTGGTCTGCTTGTTTATTTCCTACAGCTGGCTGGGAAATCCAAAGATGCTGGAAGGATGATATAGGACACTGCAGAAAACGATGTTTCCGAGATGAAAGATACAAACTTCTTTGTAACAACAAGCAAACATGCTGCATTCCCAAGGCAGCATATGTGTTCACTCCAAAGCCACCACAACGTGGGATAAACATAGAAGGAATAACAACTACGATGGAAACTTATCCTCCTCTCACCGCAGATGACTTTATTACTTTTCATTTTTCTCCCACATCTCGGGCTAAAACAACCAAGCAAATTTCTTCCTGAGTCACAAAACAGTCTTATACCACTGTCAATACTGGTTAATTATGTAATGTTTCCTCTTGGGGTTGGAATGCTAGGATACCAGTGGGAGTAATATCCAGGAAATTAATTCCACGGGTGCAATTTCATTAGAAGAATTTCCTCAAGGGCTGGAAGATCTCAGAGGTAACCCTAATTGCTAATATCAAGACGAGAGCCAGTTGACAGCTGCCTTACAATGAGTGATGTTTAGAAAGAAATGCATGGGAGATACAGGCGTTCTTTCTATGGGGCTTCTCATCTTCGCCTATCTTCCTTTGATTTATTAAAATATATGGGCTAAGTTTTAGTCTCAAGTGAACATTTATGTATTTATTATTCCATGCAAAAAATGAAGGTCATGTTTGGCATTGTCTATTATGATTGAGATAAGGATTTTTATTTTAGTAATCCTTGACCCAACACTATCATATATAGAAGAAAATGTTGTTGTTGTTATGTGCCGTTGAGTCGGACCCGACTCATAGCGACCCCTCCTTGGATTTCCAAGGCAGTATCACTACGGAAGTAGATTGCCCCATCTTCCTTCCAAGGAGTGGCTGGTGGGTTTGAACCGCCAGACTTCTGGTTAGCAGCCAAGTGCCTTAGGCACTACACTACCAGAGCTCCCTATAGAAGAACATAGAGAGGCACATATAAATAAAGTTCCAGAAAACTCCTTCCACCTCTCCTGCTTTTTGAAACATCTGATCTTAAATTCTTTTTGTAGCACAAGGTTGAATCTTGTTTAAGTCTTCAGCTAGAGAGGAACTCAGTAGCCTTTTTCATCCAGCATATTATTTTGAACTTGATATTAATTTGCTTATCTTGGCATTGATAAAATGACTCAAACAATGAGTAGACATTTGTGGAAGGATTTCTAAAAAGCAGCCCAAGCAGTTTATAATCAATATTTGACTTGTCTTGCTCACAATCCAGGAAAATCTATTCCAGTTGCAAGGGTTTTCATCTTCCCCTTCTGATCCCTTTGAACATTCGCAGTTAGGTTTTATCCAACTCCCCCTAAGCATATTCTATGTCTTAGGTATTGTTTGCAAATATTATGAATGGTCTGAAGCCTTTCCATGAAGGGCCAATGCCCTGACTGTAGCAAAAATGCTCTTAGAAAATGTTTTCCCCCCTGGGAAATTTCAGTCACCATTTCTAGTGACCAAGATATTAATTTTACCAGACAGGTTATACAGGCATTGACCAATAATTTGCACACTGGTTGGCATTATCATTGCCCATACAATCCCCAACAATCTGACAAGGTTGAAAGAACCAATGGAATTTTAAAATTAAAACTTACAAATTATTTGAAATCATGGGACTTCCCTGGCCTAAAGTCCTTCTGTTGGCACCCATGGCCATTTTTAATACTCTTTTTGGAAAACATAAACTCTCCCCCATGAAATTATGACTGTTAGACCCATATATTTAAGCCTCATGCCTTCACTTGAACATAGTCATACACAGAAATAACTCAATATTGTAAGGCTCTGATGAAATATGCCAAAGATTACTCTCAATAGGTCTAAGAGAATTTTTCTGCCCCTGACTCAGAAAATCAAGTTCACCATCAACTATCTCCAAGTTTGGGTATTCTGGAAACAATATTGATACAAAACTGCCCTTGAACCTCATTAGAAAGGACCTTACCAGGACCTAACCACCAACACTGCAGCCAAATTACAAGACATTGAACCATGGCTACACATTTCCCAACTAAAACTTGTCCCACCTAACTCTTGCTCCTGTCTGTCCACTGGAGAGATAAAAAATCAAACTAACCAGAAAGAGAAGTGGCTGATGTCACAAGGTAGACAGCTTTTTCCCACAATCACAAATCAAGAATCTGTGGATGTTCTTTTCCTAATTCCCACTCTTACTTTTCATACAGCTTTCCTCTGCTGTCTATTTTTCACTATAAATACTCTTGTTTTTCTTTCATTCTTATACTTTGCTCTGGCATGGAAAGATAACTCTCTTGTTTGTATCTTCCAGGTCATTGCAAGAGGGGGAAATCTCACCAACTGCTGGATTTGTCACTATAAACCCCATTCTCTTCATGACTCCTGACATCCACTGGCCCTTACCATTACTAGTTTCTCCAGAGTTCCTAATGCCACTATAGATAGCAATAGGACAACTACTTCAGTAGTCACGAGGGTTCAACTCTTACGCCCTTATTTACCTGTACCTTCCTTGAATCTTTTGGCCCCTGTTGTTTGAAGGGCACAATTAGCATCAAAACAATTGAGTGCCTCAAAAGACATTTTTATAAATGGCACTGTTCATGATATTCCACAACCTTATTCTTACTGGAACAAAATTTGCCCCAGTGAAATATGTACTAAAAGAGCCCATACTTAATTCCACAACTATGTCAAATATTCAGAAAAAAAGACAATCTCACTTGGATCCCTTTCTATATGTGATAATAATCTTGAATAATCATGACTTGAAAATGTAAATGAAAGTACTACAGAAAATTAATCTGTCAATGACCAAGATGTATTTAGGATACAGGTTTTGCTTCTTGCCATAGACCCTTCCTACCATGGCTAGGCATAAGCACTAATGAACACATGATTAGAAATTTATCAATTATGTTAGAAAATATTGCAAAGTCTACTGGTAAGGCAATAGCAGCCCAAAAAACGTCTTCAGATACCTTTGTCAAAGTTGTTCTAGATAATAGAAGAGTCTTTGACTATCTCCACCACTCATCTGTCAGTTTGTCATAGTTTGGTAGCTTGTGTGTTGCTGTGAGGCTAGAGGCTATGCCACTGGTATCTCAAATACCAGCAGGGTCACCCATGATGGGCAGGTTTCAGTGGAGCTTCCAGACTAAGTCAGACTCAGAATAAGGAAGGGACCATCCACTTCTCAAAGAACTGGCCTGAAAACCTTATGAATAGCAGTGAAATACTGTCTGATATATTACTGGAAATCATAAATAGCCCTGAGACATTGTCTGATATAGTGCTGGAAGATGAACTCCTCAGGTTGGAAGGCACTCAAAATACAACTGGGAAAGAGCTGTCTTTTCAAAGTAGAGTCAACCTTAATGACATGGATAGAGTAAAGCTTTTGGGACCTCCATCTGCTGATAGGGCATGACTCCAAATGGGAAGAAACAGCTGCAAACATTCTTTAATAATCAGAAGGTGGAAAGTACAAAGTATGAATGTAGGAAAATTGGAAGTTGTCAAAAATGACATGGAATGTATAAAGATCATGTCTTAGGCATTAATTCACTGTCACCGAGTCAATCCCAACTCATAGTGACCTCCATTGAGTTTCTGAGGCTGTAAATCTTTACTGAAGTAGATCACTCCATCTTCCTTCTTGATCCTGAGTTTGGTTTATTCTCTTACCTCACTCCAGGACTTGAAATGTCAGTGGGTCATCTGACCCACTGATTTGAGTTCATGAGCCCCTGCAACCGCTCGAGTGAGGAGAATCCTCCAGACCTACCCATGGACTTGGAACTTGCCAGCTTCCCAGCCTCCACCACCATATGAGCTGTTTCACTATGAGTTCTGTGAGATGTTACAGCAAAATATGCAACCCTAAGACAGGAGGAAGAGTACTGAGAGGAGAAGGAAGAGTTGACATTAGAGGTGATGGAGTGGTACAGCAGTTTGGAAAAGTTGGACACTTAACCTCCGCGTCATAGGGACCAGCTTGTGCTGATCCTTCTAAAATAAATTATTCGGCACCTATCATAACTACTCAGTAGTGCAAGCATGGAGCAGAATCCAGCGTTCTCCAATTTGGGGGCATTTTCCACACTTCGATGCCAGGTGCTATCAGAGCTAGATGAAAGCAAGTGTTTTTCAATTTAACATACATCGCAATTACTTGGAGGGCTTGTCAAAGTTCAAATTGGTGTTTCTTACCCCCAGAGTTTCTGAATTAGTCATTCTGAGGTGGAGCCCAAGAATTTGCACATCTCACAAGTTCCCAGGTAATGTTGATGCTGCTGGTCCCCAGATGACACTTTGTGTGTAAACCACTGGGTTAAGGAAATAAGTGATGGGGCTAGGCCCCCAAGAGGCCTCTAGTTGTGTTTTAAGGCATGCGTGCATGCATGCATAAAGATTCCCCAACTCACAGCTGGCCCAGATCAATTCCTAAGGTCAAAGAACAGACAAGAAATGTGCATTTGCTTCATATGTCCCCTTGTTCTATAAGGAAAGTCAACATGGTTCTGAGAAAAGTTGGTTAGGAATACAAGAAGGAGCCTTGGTTAAGCACTTGGCTGCTAAACAAAAGGTTGAAAGTTCAAATCCTCTCAGTGGCTCTATGAGGAGGAAGATGTGGCAATCTGCTTCTGCAAAAATTAAAAATCCATTGTTGCAGAGTCAATTCTGACTCATAGCAACACTATAGGACAGAGCAGAGCTTCCCCATTGGTTTCCTGCCACATCTTTCTCCTATGGAGAAACTGGTAAGTTTGGATTGGTTAGCAGCCAAGCCCTTACCATGCATCACTGGGTCTCCTTTCTGTGAAGATTGTTGTTGTTGTTTTGCCGTCGAGTCGGCCCTGACTCATAGCGACCCCTCCTTGGGTTTCCGAGGCAGTATCACTACGGAAGTAGGATTGCCCAACCTTTCTTCCGAGGAGTGGTTGGTGGGTTTGAACCTCCAGCCTTCTGGTGAGCAGTCAAGTGCCTTAGGCACTATGCTACCAGAGCTCCTTCTGTGAAGATTATAGCCTAGGAAACCTTATGGGGCAGTTCCATTCTGTCACATGAAGTCACTTTGAATCAAAATTGACTCAACAGCACCTAACAAAAATAGGAGTAGAAGGGATTGGGATTCTGATCTTGGCTGTTTATTTTGCAGCCAGGAAACATGAATAACACTAGGAGCCTACCAACATTACATTGGAAAGAAAAGAGGGAATAGAAAGAGAAACCAGTGTTGGAATACCCAAGTAGAAGTTAAGCCTGTGCTTAGGGCATCTGCAAAGCAGGGAACATTCAAACATTGGAAAAAACATTTTGCACAAAAAGAAATTAGTATTAAAAAAAAAAAAAAAAAAGTTGTACACTTATAAAAGTTGAATTGGCTCCAGTTGCCTTCAAATAAAGATTTTTTTTTTGACAAAAAAAAAAAAAAAAAAAAAAAAGTATTTATGGAAGGAGGCATGCCTTCCAGAATGGCTGAGTGAAGAGCTTGGCAAATCTTCTCCCCTAAAAACAATGCTATACTTCCAGAATGGTGGTTGGTGTAAGGAACTCAAGAACTGTCTCCCCAGAGAACTAGTGAAAGTTATAAAAACCAAAATTATTTTTTAAAAAATCCATCTAAAACATCTGGAAATTGTCCTAAAGGCATAGAGAAAATAAAGAAACATTTATTCTAGAAAATCTACTGAATCTCAGTAAGAATAGCAAGTCTGGGATTTGACACTTGAGCTATGAACTGCTCCCACTACCACCACCACCCACCCACCCACCAACAGAGGGGTGCTGAAGTCTCCTAGTATAACAGTAGCTTTGTCTGTTTCTCCTTTCAGTCTTTGTGGTGTTGTATTTGACATTCTGATGGTACGTGCATACCGATTTAGGACTCACGTCTTCTTGGAGAACTGACCACTTTATCGTTACACAATATGTCTCTTTATCCTTAAATTTTATTTGTCTTAAATTAATGGAGCTGCTCATGGTTTACTTTGATTAATGGTGTATGATATATCTTTCTCCCTTTCATTATTTTTACTCTATCACATTCTTTATATTTAGAGTGTCTTAAGGCATTCGACTGCTAACTAGAAGGCTGGCAGTTCAAACCCACCAACCACTCCTCGGAAGGAAGGTTGGGCAATCTACTTCCATAGTGATACTGCCTCGGAAACCAAGGAGGGGTCGCTATGAGTCGGGTCCGACTGACGGCAGTGACTTTGATTTTGGTTTGCAGACAGCGTAAAGCTGCGTGTTTCGGTTACTTTGTGCTGCTGCTCTAACAGGAAATACCACAGGTGGATGGCTTTAACCAACAGGAGTTTATTCTTTTACAGTTTTAGAGGCTAGAAGTCTTAGTTCAAAGTGCTGGGCACTAGGGGCTGGGTAAAAGCCCCTCAACCTTGGGCTTCAGCTCTGCCTCTTGCTCCCAGCCCACTGAAGCTGGTGGCTTTCTTTACTCAGGCAGCTGCTGGCTGCTGAGGCTGACAACCCCAAGGTCAACAAGTTAAAAGACGCAGTCTCGATATTATCAAACCACATGGCAAGCCATTGATTCAAGTCCATTAAGAGTCCCGTGATCAGCAGACAACATGGCAGGCTGCTGAACAACGACTTGGCTACATGCAGGGTTCAAGTGCGCCAAAAGCTTACAGACCATTCTTAAAGCTTCTCATATACTGGGAGAAGACCACATCCCTAAAGCAGCTACTCAGCTGCCTTACATCCAGCTGCCCAGCCAATCAAAACCAGGCCCAGCCACGGTAATACATAACTGTAACTACTATATTGCATCCTTTTGTTTTTCTCTCTGATAATTTCTGTCTTTTAACATGTATTTAGACTGTTGTTGTTATTGTTGTTATGTGCCGTCGAGTCAGCCCCGACTCATAGTGACCCCTCCTTGGGTTTCTGAGGCAGTATCACTACGGAAGTGGATTGTTCCATCTTCCTTTCGAGGAATGGCTGGTGGATATGAACCACCACCCTTCTGGTTAGCAGTCAAGTGTCTTAGGCACTATGCTACCAGAGCTCCTATATATATTGCAAAAAGGGCAAGGAGGCCACATGCTCTGACCTCCTCTAATCCCACAAAAGGAAGACAGAGTCACCATCAATAACCCAAGGCCTATTCCTG
>NW_006921607.1:6096788-6097792 GCF_000298275.1 Orycteropus afer afer | reverse complement strand
TGTCTCTTTCAGCAGCATGTCTTCCTCAACCGGCAGTCAGAGTTCTGTCTCTAGGAGGCCTTCTTTTGAGCCTGGCAGAGTGGCCAAACCAACCAATCATAACACCAGAGCTCTAAGCACCTGAGAGTGAGCCTCCCACAACATTGAGTTATGCCACACCCAACAGAAATACTCCAGGTGGATAACATTTACAATCAGGAGATCCTCAGTTGCTCATTCCACCACTGAGTTTACAATGACTTATGGGTAGAAAAGCCACACTAAGTAATTTACTACACTGCGTATATATATACACACACACACACAGACACACACACACACATACACTCATAGCCATTGAATCAATGTGGACTCATAGCAACACTTTAGGACAGAGTAGAACTGCTCCATAGGGTTTCCAAGATTATAAATATTTATGGAAGCAGACTTCCTCATCTTTCTCCTGTGGAACACTGGCTAGTTTGAACCACCAACCTTTTGAATAGCAAGTGAGTGCTTTAACCACTATGCCACCAAAGATCTTACATCATCTGTAGAGAAATAGCACCCAAAGATATCACATTATAATCTCCATAACCTATTAATATGTTATGTTGCATGGAAAAGGGAAATTAAGATTGAAGATGGAATTTAGGTTGCTAATCAGTTGATCTGAAAACAGGGATATTATCCTGGGTTATCTGAGTGGGTCTAATCACAGGAGCTCTGGTAGCATAGTGCCTAAGGTACTTACTTGACTGCTAACCAGAAGGCTGGTGGTTCAAACCTACCAGCCACTCCTTGGAAGGAAGGCTGGGCAATCTACTTCCATAGTGATAGTGCCTTGGAAACTCAAGGAGGGGTCTCTATGAGTTGGGTCCAACTTAAAGGCACATAACTGTAATGCAGAGTTGCCGAGACACCAGGACATGGAGTTGTTTCAGAGAAGTAGTTTATTAGCACTCCCGGGCGAGGTTCTCGTGCCCTAGCATCAAGGCCAGAGAAGTCACACCCCCGGGCAGGGG
>NW_006921607.1:6087716-6094835 GCF_000298275.1 Orycteropus afer afer | reverse complement strand
TATGCTGAGCAAATAATCAAGAAGCTGAACTATATGAAGAAGAATGTGGCATCAGGATTGGAGGAAGAATCATCAACAACCTGCGATATGCTGATGACACAACCTTGCTTGCTGAGAGTGAGGATGACTTGAAACATGGATGAAGATTGCAGTATGAATACATTCTGCAGTATGGATTACACCTCAATATAAAAACAAAAATCCTCATAACTGGACCAATAAACAGCCTTACAATAACTGGAGAAAAGATTTAAGTTGTCAAAGACTTCATATTACTTGATTCTACGATCAACACCAATGGAAGCAGCAGTCAAGGTAGCAGAAGACATACAGCATTGGGCAATTGGCTGCAAAAGACCTCTTTCAAGTGCTGAAGAGCAAAGATGTCTCCTTCAGGACTAAAGGTGGGCTTGATACAAGCCATGGTATTTTCAATCACCTTATGCATGTGATAGTTTGACAATGATTAAGGAAGACCAAAGAAGAGTTGATGCTTTTGAGTTGTGGTGTTGGAGAAGAATGCCAAGAGTACCATGATCTGCTAAAAGGATTAACGAATCTGTCCTGGAAGAAGTGCAGCCGGAGTTCTCCTTGGCGGTGAGAATGGCCAGACTTCATCTCACCTACTTTGGTCATGTTGTAAGAAGAGACCATTCCCTGGAGAATGATGTCATGCTTGGTAAAGGTCAATGAAAGAGGGGAAGATCCTCAACAAAATGGATTGACACAGTGGCTACAACGATGGGCTCGGGTATAGCAGGGATTGTGGAGCTGGCACAGGACCGGACAATGTTTCGTTCTGCTGTACATAGGGTTGCTATGAGTTGGAGATGCCTCAATGGCACCTAACAACAACATCTACAAATAACACAATATGACCTCACATGTACAGTAGTTAACTTGTAGTAGATTATTCCAAAAAACTTCTCATATCCCATGTGAAATCACTGTCAATAATTTCATTTATTCACATTTTGTGATCATCTAGTGTTTTATTACTATTATTACTTCAAACAATTACTTTTTAGATCAATTAATAATTTAAAAAATAAAATATTTTATTAGTTTAGTATTACTTCTCCAACCAAACCAAAAACCCACTGCCATTGAATGGATTCCAACTCATAGCTACCCCTATTGGATTTCTAAAGCTGTAAACTTTACAGAAGTAGATTGCTTCATCTTCCTCCCATGGAGTAACTGGTGGGTTTGAACCACCAAACTTCTGGTTAGCAGCCAAATGTCTTACACGCTACACCACCAGAGCTCCTTACTTCTCCAACTGTCTCCCTTTTATATATAAGACCCAAGTTTCTGGCCTAAGGTTTTGTGTTTTTTTTTTTTTCCTGTCTGAAAAACTTCTTTTAACCTATCTTACATGGTTAGCCTGTGGGAAATGAATTCCCACACTTTTTGTTTGTTTAAGAAAGATTTTAGATTATATCTAAAGTCAGCAAATCATAATAGAATAGTACTAATAAATGAGCCATCCAATATTTTATTTTACTTTGTGGTGTTAGTTTCCTGGAATATGTTTTACTATCTTCTATTTATTACATGTATTTCTTCCATTTTTCTTATAGTATCTTTGCATACAACCAAAGCTAATCATCTGATTTTTAAGTTTTGGAAGGGAGTTGGCCTATCTGTGTCAATTATTTGCTAAATCAAAAACAAGAAAACTCTGAGTGAGAGAGGGGAGTTAATTATTTTCTGGAAAGTCATGGATTTATGTATGGTGATTAAGGATAAATGTTCCACAACTTGAAAAGTGTTAGTGATACCAGTAAGTTCTACACCCAAAAAAGGGTGAAATGGTAAATATTGCATCATTTATAATTCTACCACAGTAACAGCAACCAAAAACAAAGGAAGAGAGAGGCTAAAGTTGTTATTACTACTTGTCGTTGTTGTTATGTGCTGTCGAGTCAGACCCGACTCATAGTGACCCCTCCTTGGGTTTCTGAGGCAGTATCACTACGGAAGTAGATTGCTCAACCTTCCTTCCAAGGAGTGGCTGGTGGGTTTGAACCACCAGCCTTCTGGTTAACAGTCAAGTGCCTTAGGCACTATGCTACCAGGGCTCCTTACTTGTTGTTAGGTGCTGTCAGGTAGGCTGTGAGTCATAGCAGCCCTGTGTACAACACAATGAAACATTGCCTGGTCCTGCACCATCCTCACAATCCTTGCTGTGCTTGAGCCCGTTGTTGCAGCCACTGTGTCAATCCATCTTGTTGAGGGTTTTCCCCTTTTTCACTGACCCTCTACTTTGCCAAGCATGATATCCTTCTCCAGGGAATGGTCCCTTCCAACAACATGACCAAAGTAGGTGGAAGGAAGTCTGGGCATTCTTGCTTCCAAGCAGCATTCTGGCCGCACTTCCTCTAGTACACATTTGTTCATTCTTCTGGCAGTCCATGGTACTTTCAGTATTCTTTACAACACCACAACTCAAAAGCATCAACTCTTCTTTGTTCTTCCTTATTGTCCTGGGATTGTTTCGTCAATTGGCCTATCACTGTTTTTAGAATTCCTGCTTCACTCCCTAGTTTTCTGAGCAGTGATTGGCATCTTTAAAGCTTGTAAGCAGCCATCCAAGATAAAAAACAATTGCTCTCTATTCTCCTGGACCAGCAGAGGAAGAAGGAGACCCAGAGGGAGGTCTAACTGTTGCATGAGACCAGAAGAAACGATGGTGCCCGGCTACCATTACTGAACACTCTAATCAAGTAATCATTGGCTGAATCTTGATGTAAAGGGAATAAAATGTGAAATATAATTTCAAATTCTTACAGAATCCAGACTTACTGGTCCTGTTAACACTGTAGGGATCCTTGAAACTCTCACTTTGAGAAAATCTTCAAATCACGAACTGAAATTATCCCCTTAAGCCATCTTTAAAGTAAACAACTATTCAGCTAAATTAGTAAAGAATATTTCACATGAACTTCGTGCTCTTTTAACTAATGACCTATTTGAGATCAGATTGTCAACAGTAACTCTAAAGCATAAATGAGTGAGCCTGGTGATACATTGTGAAGAATGTAACCAATGTTATTGAATTGTAGAAACTGATGAATTGGTATATACTTTTCTATGTATATTTTCACCAAAATAAAAACAAACAAACAAAAGGTAACATAGTTGGTAGCTGGAGCCAAGGCAGAGAAATAGGGATAATAAACAGCTTGCACAAGACATCTTAACAGAATACATTCTCACTGACACTAATATTATGCCCTGGTCATAGATCATATCTTAGGATATCAGGCTTTCTAAAAGCCCCTGTGTGTTACAGGCTGGAAGTTGATATTACCAGTCAAGATTTTTCAGCTGATTTAACCAGCAATAACAGTATAAATCACCACAAAGCTCCTCTATCTTCCACATCTCTAACCTGATTCTTTCATGGATGGTGGAATGAGCATGCAGTTCCTCTCATGACCCTCTGTGATGTCACACGATGCTCAAGATATGCTGTCAACACAATTAGATCTTGATGTTCCAAGAAAGAGATCATTAGTTTGTCCTTGCAGAGTGTGCCACATTTTTGGAGAACTCAGAGTGTGTTATTTGAAATCTGCAGAGGCATAAATGTGCTCTTAGAATATCCATTTATTTGTTTGTTATTGTGTTTTATCATGTCAGAATGATAGTTTGGGGGCATCTTTATGGCTGTATAAATAGTTTCTCCAAACCTTACAAACACACAGTGGTGCAATGGTGGAACAGCACAATTATAGTCAATGGTATTTAAACAAAGTATTATTTTGGGGTCTCTGAGAAGAATCCTTAAAGCAGGAAATGGGGAAAAGATTCAAGTGGCATGTACTCATTAGCCTTTGTTTTTCCACATCTTCCTGCATAGACCATGATCATAAAGCTGGAGGCAACACAACCATCTCAAAGCCATGAGGCAAAAGCACATGATAAGAATGTGTGAACAGCAGGATAGAAGGAATCTGAGTAACTTATGTCATTGTGAAGCTATGATAGTATCCCTGGATTTTATGTTATATGAGAAGAATAAAAGCATAATTGTATGCAAGACCGTTGTTAATATTTTTATGTTACACATACAGCCTATTATACATCCTAATTGATACATCTTGTATTATAGATAGAATGTGAATTAGAAGTGCAGGCCTTAAGTTTATTCAAAAGTACTTTTCATCCTCATTTTTCATTTTCTTTATTGTTGGTTTTATAGCTGCTTTCTGAAAATGTGAGGAGGAATAAAGTATGCTGGGATATCTTCTACTGGAAGGTTACAGTATATTACTGAGTAAGGGGAAAGTACTTTAATAACCACAAGAAGAATATCATTTATACCTACAGTTTATTTCCTAAGTTTATGGATTTAGTATTTTATGCACCTATGTTTAAACTTCATGAGAACATGGACTTTTTCTGCTTTTCTTACTGCTCTATCTCTAGTTGCTTTGCCAGAAAAGGCTAGAGAATATTGTCTCAATAAATTGTTGAACAAAAATTTGAATGCATCCATTATCACCTACAGGAGCTCTGGTAGCATAGTGCCTAAGGCACTTGACTGCTCACCAGAAGGCTGGCAGTTCAAACCCACCAGCCACTCCTCGGAAGGAAGGTTGGGCAATCCTACTTCCATAGTGATACTGCCTCGGAAACCCAAGGAGGGGTTGCTATGAGTCGGGGCCGACTCAACGGCAAACAACAACAACAACATTATCACCTACAAACACATCACCTAAATAGCTCTACTTTAAGAAGAAAATATTGAAATTGCCAAGGATTTCGTTTTACTTGGGTCACAATCAACACCAATGGAAGCAGCAGTCAAAAAATCAAACAACATATTGAATCGGGAAAATCTGCTACAAAAGACCTCTTTAAAGTGTTAACAACCAAAGATGTCACTTTGAGGACTAAGGTGCGTCTGACCCAAGCCATAGCATGTTCTATCACCTGACACACTGATGTCAAGTCGGATCCGACTCATAGCGACCCCTCCTTGGGTTTCCGGGGCAGTATCACTACAGAAGTAGATTGCCCAACCTTCCTTTTGAGGAGTGGCTGGTGGGTTTGAACTGCCAGCCTTCTGGTTAGCAGTCAAATGCCTTAGGCAATATAAGGAAGACCAGAGAATTGATGCTTTTGTATTATGATGTTGGCAAAGAATACTGAATATACTGTGGACTGTCAGAAGAATGAGCAGATTTGTCTTGAAAGAAATACAGTGAGAAAGCTCCTTAGAAGTGAGGATGGTGAGACTTCATTGCACATAGTTTGGACATGTTATCAAAAGGGAGCAGTCCCTAGAGAAGGACATCATGCTTGGTAAAGGAGATGGTCAGTGAAGAAGAGGAAGAGCTTCAACTAGATGGACTGACACAGTGGCTGCAACAATGGGCTCAAACAGCAATGACTGTGAAGATGGAGAACAACCAGGCAGCATTTCATTCTGCTGCATGTAGGCTTTTCTATGAGTGAGAACACAACAACAACAAGATGGAAACAATGCTTTGGGGGAAGTTAATGAATTTCTTTTAGATCATTTTTTGTGATTTTTCTTTATTCAATGTGTTTTATTTCTGTTATTATAATAAAACTAATGAAATAAATCTCAATTGTAAAGTAATTGCACAAATAATTTCTTTTAAATGGACCAAGGCTGGTCCCTATGAGGTAGAGGTTAAAAATGTCCCAAATGTCCAACTTTTCCAAATTGCTGTACCACTCCATCATCTTTAAAATCAACTACTCCTACGCCCTTCAGTATTCTCTCTCCCATCTTAAGGTTCTATAATTTGCTGCAACATCTCACAAAACCCACAAACCACCAAGAAAATGGCTCATATAGTTGTGGAGGCTGGCAGGTCTCAAATCTGTAGGTCAGGCATCAATCTGGAGGATTTTACTCACTCATGTGGTTACGGGGTGTAATGAACTCGTATCAGCCGGTCAGATGACAGGCTGCTGTCTCACAAGGTTGTAGAAATTGTGAATCAGGTCAGATGATAGGCTGCTGGCTCAAATCCCAAGAACTGCAGGTCAGATGATGACAAACCAGATGTAGGATCCAAGCAAGAGAAAGGACTTTGCCAGAGCATTCATATATATTGGATGCAAACCATACCGTCAAAGAAACTAAGCATGTTGACTTGAATCATACCCTCTAGTAGGGTAGTGACTCGAGGTATATACCACCCTTCTCCTGCCTCATTAACATAATGGACAATTCATTTCAAAAGGGGACCATAACCACAAAATGGAAGACTATGGCTAGAAAAGTCATATTAAGCAATTCACCACACCACAGGCCACTCCCTTGTTTTCTAGTCATTGACCCTTTTATATTTGAAGGATTTACTTCTCTCTTCTCCCTTTACCAGTCCAAAATGGTCATTAATGACCATCCTTCCATATGGCAAAGAGTCCTCAGGGTGAGGTTACTCAGGTACCAGCCATTCAGGTCTGCTGCAGGTGTCCATCTGATATGATCAGGTTCTTCAAAAGTTTCAAGCCACTATTTGCATGGAAAATTGACCAATCCCTGCAAGGTGTGTAAACAAAAAGTATCAAACCACGGAAAGTATCATCAAGGAAATGTCAATCAACCTGAGAATCCCTTGCAACAAGCTCTCTAGGACTGAAAACAACTTGGGAGCACCTCCCTTCTAAGCGGCTTCTCCAAAGAAGTAGGGCAAAAGTAACACCACCTTAGGGCTTAGAGGGGAAAATATTTCAAACTCTTTTTCTAAAGAACCAAGGCAAAGACCACAAAAGGGAACTTATTTAATGACAAATCTTTATACCATGTATCATTATTACTCCTACAAAACAGCAGATTAAAACAGTCAGCCAGTTTCAGTTTGAACACCTTTATTTCCTCAAAAAGACTCATTACCTATTTAATAATGATTAATTTTAGATGGATTAAGAGTTAAAGGTTAAAAATAAAGCCACTGAAGACCCAAAGGAATAGATTAAGATATTTTAGAAATAACACAATAATTTAGTAAGGCTTCTGAGTATAACAAACTCTTTCATAAAAATACAAAAAATGTGATAGGAAATAGTGGAATGTACATACACTGAAGTTTTTCTCTCACTCTGATACTCCAGATCAAACAATAAAAA
>NW_006921607.1:6085972-6086931 GCF_000298275.1 Orycteropus afer afer | reverse complement strand
GAGATGGTTGGAGCTGTGGACTGTCAGCTGCTGACAGAACGAACAGCCTGAATATTTCCAAGTAGTGCTGGGACCTGAGAATTGACCTAAAGATCAGCCCTGGTCTCCAAGGGCTACAGGAACTACTGCACTGGTGGCCTAAGACTAGGAAGGGAAACAGCAAGGAGGGAGGCAACCTGAGCTGTGGACTTTTGGATGTCTGGAGGGGGCAGCCATTTTGATTGTTTACAAGTGGTAGCCATTTTGGATATTTAAAGTGACCAAGAATGCAGCCATTTTTAAAGTTTACAAGTGGCAGCCATTTTGTATCCTTAAAGTGACCAAGGGCGCAGCCATTTTGAATATTTACAAGTGGTGGTTTTAAAGTGACAGCATTCTCATTTGGATTCCAGGGACCTAAGATTAGGTTCTGTTTGCCAAGGACAGTAGGGACATATGGGAGGCTGACAATGGGAAAGGAGACAGGTGGTGAGTATAAGTGCTGCCAACCAGTGAATAGAGGAGCACAGTACCCTGCTTACATAGTTAACAACCAAAGAAAACAAAAATCATGGGCAAGTCACTCCAACATACAATCACCAATTAAATACAAACACAAAAACGTCACAAAGGGAACAAAACTCAAAATCATTAAAGAAAAGAAAAGAAAAGAAAAAAGACCAGGTTTGCTAATCTGATAGAGCCTGATGGAATCACTGAGACTATGGGCCCTAGCTGCCCTTCAGGTCTGGAACTGAACCCACTCCTGTGGTTTCCAGCCAAACAAAAGACAGGCATATGAGCTGAACTTTTATGTTAGGTAGATACACCTCTTGGAGAGATCAATCATGGGAGAATAGAAGGGCTGTGTAAGCACAGGGAGACAGCTCAGGGGGCAGGAATGCATGGGAGGGAAGGACGCAGGGAAGAGGTAACTATGGGAAGGAGGGGGAGGGAAGCTGTTGCTTTGTGGTAAATTG
>NW_006921607.1:6053908-6067058 GCF_000298275.1 Orycteropus afer afer | reverse complement strand
AATTCAGGGTTATTCTGTGAAATTCATTAAGTCAAGAAGCCTGGGTGGCACAAGCAATTTGAGATCGTCTGCTAACCCAAAGTTTGGTGGTTTGAACACACCCAGAAACTCTGCAGAAGAAAAGGCCTGTACACCTGCGCCCATAAGGATTATTGCCACTAAAACCCCATGGAGCAGTTTTACTGTTTAACACATCACATCATGGTGAGTTAGGGCAGACTCAATGGCAGCTAACAACAGCAAAAGTCAAGTCTATCCCAAGATCTGAAAGCATTAGCAATGAAAAGAACACTCACTTAGAAAGGATATTTGGTAAGGAAAATTGACAAAATGCCAGGGCCCATGCATCAGAAGAGGAAGGAAGGAAATGGCTGACTTGACATGAGGTTTCGATCCACATATCCCAGGTGAGGAGAGACATTTCAGTGTCGTCTCCACCAAGAAGAGGCTGTGGCAGTAAGGAGTGACGGGGTCACAGAGGGAATTGTTGGAGAGGATATTTAAGTCCAAGGACCCTCATGGAGAGGCCCTAAGGATGCAGAAGAACAAGAAGAGAAGAAAGAGGCAGAAGAGCCATGAAAACTATAATTCCTCAGATACCTCAAGGTCTTCCTCGGGCTCTAGTCTTTGAATATGCTGCTCCCTTGTTTATAGCACTGTTCCTCTAGCTTTTCACATAGCTGGCTCCTTTTTACCCTTCATGCTTAGATTTCATTTCCTAGACCACCATATCAAGTAGCTGTATTCACTTACTCTCCATTAGATCACATTCTTTTCTTTATTGCACTTACAACAATCTGTAGTTTGTATTTTATTAATTGTTTATTTTCTCTCTTCTCTTTTCCAATATAAGCTCCTACCACCTTATCTGCCATGTTCATGAAGCACTCATTATATATTTCTTGGTTGAATAAAGAAATAAATGACTCAACATAAAAGGAAGGCAAGAAAGAGTTCAAACATCTTCAGGCTCTTTACGTGTTACACAGTGTGATGGGAGATTTTATATATGTATATTATATACAAGCACATTTTGAAAAATGTCTCCCTGGTGAATATATTCCTAGTATAATGCCTCATATTACTCTTAAAAATTACAAAGAATGTACTATATCTCAGTATTAAATATGTGCATACATATAATCAATATTTATATGCAAAAGTTTATATGTGTCTGTTCATTACACAATACATTTTAATGACACAATATGTAAGGCAAGTCTAGTTACATTCCAAATATTAGTAGTAGGACCTTGGGAACATGTTGAGACATTTTGAAAATCTGACCAAGTGTGAACAAAAACCATGTGTGTTTGAATGCTTAGAAGCATAAGAAGAATGACGTCAGCATTTCATATTTTAAAATGATACTTGTGGGTCCTATGTAGATGTTTAAGCGTGTTTTGGTTACACTCTAGGAAATTGGTCGAGGATTTTGTACTCATGTTATATGCGTTATATTTTTTCCTGTTTAAAACCGTAAGAAATAAGATGTGGGTGAATTTTGCATGCAGAATTCTGATTTCAGGAATAAGAAGCTTGTACATAGACCTATAAATCTATATATGCATGCATGTTTTAAATGTCATTCTTAGAAAAAAATTTCATCATTAGGAAACTATAATGAAATAGCTGGTAAGAAACTTGAAGAGTCAGTGCTCAAAAATAACTTGCTGTTTTTGTTTGTTTTGATAAATAGTTTTAAATTAATCATTTATACATTTCCTTTATGCAGAAATGTGGTTTATCAGAAAATGTCATCACAAAACCGGATATTGTAGGAGGAAGTGCAGAATTGGAGAGTTTCAGAAAACTCACTCTAAATGGAAATGTAGCAAATACAGCGTGTGCTGTATTATGATTAACAATGCCAAGCCTACCCAGTCAAATCCTTGCCGAAAATACTCCATATCAACTACTAAGAAACACCAAAACTCTAGCACCACGGAAGAAACAAACCACGGCACGGTGACCACTGTTTCTCTTTGACCATTCCGTCCTCTGTCTCCTGACCCAGGTTCTCTGGTTCATTAAAGTGAAGGGGCTTATTCTGGCGTCAGTCTTCTTCTCCACCTCCTTCCTACCACCTCCCACCCCAACAATCTTTTGGAAGAGCATCACAGCTGAACAGCACTGGCAGTTCCAGGTTAAACCAAAAACCAAATTCACTGCCGTGGAGTCAGATCCAACTCATAGTGACCCCTCCTTGGGTTTCTGAGACGATATCACTATGGAAGTAGATTGCCCAACCTCCAAATAAGACAGAGGTTAGGCACAAGTGAGGGTGCGTCCAAAACCCTCATTCAGCACTGATGGGTAGAAGTTGTGTCATCCTTGAAGACAGTTCCCAGCCCACAGGCCACAATCTGTCTATAGCAGTGATGGTCAAACTGTAATGTGTATCAGAAACACCCAGAAGGATGCCTGAGACAGTTTGCTAGGCGTCACCTCCAAGGAGTCTGATTCAGTAGGTCTGTGGTACAGCTTGAGAATTTACATTTCTCACAAGTTCCAAAAATACACTGATGCTGCTGGTCCAGGGAACACACTTTGAGAACCACTGACCTATGTTCTGTAATGATTGAAGTCCTCCTGTGGATGTGATTTTCTAAAGATTAAAGGTTGCTTTTTCTATATAGTTTGATGGATTGACACAGTGGCTGCAACAGTGAGCTCAGGTATAGCAAGGATTCTGGGGATGGCGCTTGACTGGGCAGTGTTTCATTCTGTTGTACATAGGGCTGCTATCAGTTGGAGTTGATGCAACAGCACCTGATAAGTATTACAAAAGCAACCCTCTACAGTGCTATTATACTTCTTCCTGTATAAAGTTTCCTAAACAGACTTGTTGCTGTTGTTAGTTTCCATCCAGTCGATTCCAACTCATGTGACCCCATCTGTGCAGAATAGAACTGCTCCCTAGGGTTTTCAAGGCTGTGACCTGCAGAAGCAGATCACCAGGCCTGTCTTCTGAGGCACCTCTGGTGGTTCGAACTGCTAACCTTTTAACTAGTAGTCAAACGCTTAACCATTTGCACCACTCAGGGCCTCACAACAACTTTAGAATGTGGGTTTTATAACTTCACTTCAGAAAAAAAGGCAATTTGATTTGTACACATTAGAACTGAAGCAGACTTAATTGACTACTGAGAAAGTTTTGTCACTACATCTTGATGTTCTGCAATTGTCTCCTCTCCCTGGAAATCCACAATCATGTAAGTTTCCAATTTCGAAAGAATGGAAAGGAGACCAAGAACTCTATAGTGTGGCTTGAGTACTGGGCACTCACCATAAGCCATAGCACTTTTCTCAGAGTACATATTCTCAGATAACATGCCAGGGGTATCACTGAGTCATCTCTCCATGTCTCAGGCCCACTTCCCTTAGAGTTGGGACAGAGAGAATAGGAAATACAGTGCTTCCACTTTGATTTATCATAGCCTTCAATGTCTTCAATGGCCAGTTTGCCCACTTATGAAATGATAGGGTTGACTCAGCCTTCTCATGCTAACATCCTTCTGATTATAAAAACATGAGCTTAACTTATGCCTTGTGAGGCCAACATCACCTTTAATCTCAGAAAATGCAAAAGATGTAGCAAAGGGATCTGCAGGTTGGAGAAAACATTGGTGGAAGCCCATGAGTGCCATCATAGAATCCTTTTTCTTCTTCACTTGATCCCATATCCAGTTACTAATGGATCCATGTGCTTTCTACCTCCCCTAACATGTCCACTGCCCCTGTACAAGCTCAGCCCTCAAATTCTTCCCCAGCAATATTGTAATAGCTTCTCCATTGATCACTCTGCCCTCCTTTCACACATGCTCATCCATCCTCTACATGAAAGTCAGTCACTTTTCTGAAACACTAATCCAATCATTAAACTCCCCTCTGACCATCATTGCCAATGACAACCTAGTCAACATCTTGATCCTGCCTTCATTTTTCTTCATGTTTAGACCCTAGAATACATTTCTGATTTTATCTCTTATCACTGCCCCACAGAACACCCTGCACTTCTGTCACACACTTGAACTCACTGGATTGCTTCCTGGTTTTGAGTCCTTGTACATACTCTTCTCTTTGTGCTCACCCCAGTGAGTGAAATCTGTCTTGGTTCTGCTTCAGAAGAAATATATGACCACATTGTTCTCTCCAAAACAGGATTAATACTGCCTCCACTATTCCATTACTATGGCTTCTCCAGAATTTTATTTTATCATGTCATGTGCTGTATTCTAGACATCTGCTTATATACTTCTAACTGCACTTTGAAATTTTATTCAAGAACAGGAACCATTTTCTCTTCTGTTATCATTCCCGGACTAGATTACATATTAATTTTTGTTGAAGAAGTAAACCAAAACCAAACCAAACTCATTGCCATTGAGTCGATTCTGACTCATAGCGACCGCCTTTGGAATTGTGAGGCAGTAAATCTTTACAGAAGTATATTGCCCAGTCTTTCTCCTGTGGAGTAGCTGGTGGGTTTGAACCACCAACCTTCTGGTTAGCAGTCAAATACCTTAGGCATTCTGGGATTCTTAAAGGACTGGAAGACTTTTGGGTGCTACTAAACCTCACCTTTATTTATTCTAGATCTTCTCCAAGGAAACAGACCTCTGCCTCCTTCAAGAAACAGACCTATAAACTATGTCATTATGTAACAGGATATTTGGAAGGTGGATCATCCCAACCAGTAGGACATTGTTGCCTCTTACATCCTTGTAGGCAGAACTCATAAACCCACATAAGATCAGGTGGGTCATTTCAACAGAGGTTATTCATGGCCCCGCCACATGTCCACTCTTGGATAATGAGCAATCAGTATCCCATCTTTGAGCATAAGTTCATGAACTTGAAAAACAGAGAAAATACTTATTCCCACTCAGGGTCCTCTGAGGGGTGATAGAGCAGTATATTGAGATATTAACCACTTAATAGGGACTTAGCTGGAGCAGGCCCTGACTTGTGGATAAAAAGCTGAAAGTACCATGGATGTTCTGTGTGGGTATGTGTGCTTATAAGCCACATTTCATCCAGAAGAAGGCTCATTACTATGCAGAGAAAATCTATGATAGAAGTGAAGTTCATGGGCTCTCTTTGAACACCAGATGGAATTTTAAAAACTCCTTATAGAACACACTGTGTCTTCTCATCAGGGATCACCTTGATCACTATCTTGAAAACATCTTAGAGACATGATCACTTAGATGATGAGTGAGTGAGGAAAATACTCTTAGTGCTGTCACCTGAAACTTTGCCCTCCTGTCCCCTTGGCTGACATCCATGCTTCAGCCCATGCTTGAACCTAGGGGGCAATTAACCTTTCCCTGCCTTGGGCTTGACTTGTGGAGACTAGGAGGGAGAAGGAAAAGGAACCTTCATTATGTGAGAAACCATGCATGCAGAACATCTATGCTCAATTTCATTAAACAACACATTATGTAATAATTATGATAGCATGGTTAAAGCTGAGGAACTTGGAACAAAACATACCTAGGTTTGCCTCATAATCTTTTACTAATCATATGGTCTCCACCTCAATTTCTTCATCTCTAAGAGAAATCATCACACACATACTGCCTAGAATTACTCTAAAAATGTAATGTTGTTGTTGTTATGTGCCATCGAGTCGGACCCAACTCATAGCGACCCCTCCTTGGGTTGTCAAGGCAGTATCACTACAGAAGTAGATTGTTCAACCTTCCTTCTGAGGAGTGGCTGGTAGGTTTGAACCTCCAGCCTTCTGGTTAGTAGTCAAGTGCCTTAGGCACTATGCTACCAAAGCTCCTAAAAATGTAATAGGAGTTTAAAAATTGAATAAAATGAGGCACATTGAACACTGAGCACAGTTTCTGACACCTGTAAAATGGTAAGAAATGTAGGCCTAAAAAGGCCTTGGGGTGTAGGCTATTCTCATTAAATAGATGATGAATCTGAGGTGCAAGGAGGAAGAGGATCTTGCTCAAGAACAAATAACCTCATTTGAAAGGCATTTCTGCCTGCTTCCAAAGCCTCAATATCTCCAACTCATTTCATGCTATTCCTGAAGATATCACCAAAGCTGACTTCTTCCTCTTCAGCCTGTCATCTCGCATAGCCATACAGCCCCCAAGAATGAGCCCTGCAAACCTTAGGTTACATGTGTGTTGATGATGTACACATGGACATGTTGTGTGAGCATCCAGGCTCTAGTGACTGTGAATAAGTCTTTGTCTTAAATAAAGTAGATGATAATCAGATCAAAATGCCCATTAGTACTTGATCCTAATAAGACATTCACTCAAAAACTGACTCATTTACTGAGGTGAGAGGAAGATACCTAGGCACATAGAAATTACAAAGAAAAAAATAAAATGTCAAAATCCAAAGAAATCAATTCACAATGACTAACAGAAAAGGAAGTTAAGTATATAAAACACATGAATTATCAGACAGGGAAATTTAAAATAATTCTGACTAACATCGTACTACCTCTAGGGAAAAAGAAGACAACATGCAAGAACAGATGGATAACGAAAACAGAGAAAAGGATTCACTAAGAAAGAATCAATTAAAATGCTAGAAATCAAATGCAGAGCAACAGGAATGAAGGATAACTTTGATGGAGTCATCAGTAGACCTGACACGGCCAAGGAAAGAAACAGTGACCTTGAAGATGGGTGGATAGAAATTGCCCAAACTGTAATAAAAAGAAAAAAAAAAAAAAAGAATGAAAGTAACCAGAATAGATCATCTAATAACTGTGGAACAATATCAAAATGTATAATATATATGTAATTGAAATATCAGAAGGAGAAGACAGAATATTTGTTGTTGTTAGGTGCTGTCAAGTTGTCTCCAACTCATAGCAACCCTATGAGCACAGCAGAACAAAACACTGCCCAGTCCCATGCCAACTCCATGACCCTTGCTATACTTGAGCCCATCACCACTGCCACTGTGTCAATCCATCTCATTGAGGGCCTTCCCCTCTTTCATCGACCCTCCACCTTACCAAGCATGACATCCCTCTCCAGGGAATGGTCCCTTCTGACAATATGACCAAAGTACGTGAGACAAAGTCTGGCCATTCTTGCTTCCAAGGAGCATTCTGACTGCACTTCTTCCAGAATAAATTTGTTAGTTCTTTTAGCTGTTGTTGTTATTTGCCATTGAGTTGGACCCGACTCATAGCGACCCTTCCTTGGGTTTCCAAGGTGGTATCACTACAGAAGTGGATTGCCCAACCTTCCTTCCTAGGAGTGGCTGGTGGGTTTGAACCTCCAGCCTTCTGGTGAGCAGTCCATGGTAATTTCAGCATTCTTTGCCAGCACCACAAGCATCAACTCTTCTTCAGTGCTCTTTACTCATTGTCCAGAAGAGAGAATGGGGGAAAATATATTTTAAGAAACAAAGGCTGAGAACTTTCCAAAGTTAATGACAAATACCAAACCACAGATCCAAGAAGCTCAGAGAAGACAAAACAAGATAAACACAGACACACACACACCCCTCGGCACATCATATTCAAACTACAGAAAAAACCAAAGATGAGAAAATATTGAAGGAGCCAGAGGGGAGGAAAGGAAGAAGGACATAACATTCTTATAGAGGAACAAAAATAAGAGTTACAGACGTGTCTTCATCAAAAGCCATGTGCCTTGGTTCTGTAGTGCTGTTATAACAGAAATACCATAAGTGGATGGCTTTAACAAAGAGGAATTTATTCTCCTACAGTTAGGAGGCTAGAAGCCCAAATTCAGAGTGTCAGCTCCAGAGGCCAGGTGGAGCTCCCTTGATCTTGGGCTTCAGCTCTGCCTCTTGTTCCAGGTCCACTAAAGCAAGCTAAAGGCTTCTTCTGACTCATGCAGCTCCTGGCTGCTGAGGCTGACAAACCCAAGACCAACAGGTAAAATGGCACAACCTCAAGATCAGCAGGCAACACAGCAGGCTACTTGTTCAAATCCAGGAACAATCCTAAGGTCGGCAGACAACACAGCAGGCCACTTGTCACCCAAACATGCCTAAAAGCCAGAAACCTTTCTCAAAGCTTCTCTTTTTGTACTGGAAGTGAGCCACACCCCGAAGGCAATTACTTAGCTCCTCACAACAGATTCCATCATGGAGGTGATTACAATCTCATCATGGGGAATAAATATATCCAGCTGCCCAGCCACTTAAAACCACAGCCCAGCCAAGTTGACACACAACCTTAACTGCCACACCATGCAAGCAAGGATTAGATTGGAATCATTAAATATTTGAAAGAAAAACCACCAACCTAGAATTCTATGTCCAGTGAAATTAACCTTCAAAAGTGAACAGGAAATAAGTAATTTGTCAGACAAACAAAAACTGAGGGAATTCCTTTCCAGCAGACCTTCCCTGCAAGAAATGTTTAAAGAAGTTCTTCAGGCAGAAGGAAAATTACGTAGAGCAGAAATTGGATCTACACAAAGGAAGAAAGAGCATTAGAGAAGGAAAAAATAAAGATAAAATTAAAACTTTCCTTTTTGCTCTTAATTGACAATGATGTGTTTGAGACAATAATAGGAACAATGTGTGGGGAATTATAACATATAGATACATGAAATAAATTATGCTCAATCACAACGGACAAGAGAGAGAGACATTGAGAATACTGTTATAAGGTATCTGTACTGCACATGACACAGGTTAGTGTTATATGAAGATGAACTTAGATTAGTTTAAAATGTATATTAAAACCTCTAGGCAACCACTAAAAAAATTAAAAAGTATAACTGGTAAGTTAACAGAACACATGAGTAAGAATCAACATGATGGCAGTGGGTTTGGTTATTATTATTATTATTATTATTATTATTATTATTGTGGTGGTTAAGATTGTGTGCCAACTTGACTAGGCCATGATTCTAGGGTTTAGCAGCTATGTAATGATGTCATCATCCCTATGATGTGATCTGATGTGATCAGCTAGTCAATTGTAAGGGGAGTTTCCTCAGGAGCGTTGCCACATCCAATATATATGTGGATGTTCTGACAAAGTGCCATTGTTTGCTCTGGATCCCACAACTGATTCTTCATCATCTGACTTTGGTTCTTGAGATTTATCAGCTTCTAAACCTGTAAACCAGCAGCCTGCTCTCCTACATGCCTATTTTGGACTATTTGGATCAAACATTTGTGAGAAACAAGGCTCTAGGTGATTGTATATTGGATACTTTTCTATACTTTTATCAGAATGAGAGGTATAAAGAAGATGATTGGTTGGCCCTACTTTCCCTAGACAAAGTGGTGAAAAAAGAGAAGAGTTCAGGGCTTCAGAGTCACAGCTTAAGCACTGCATTAAAGAGTTGAAAGTTGCCACTGAAAGAAAACCTTATTTTTTGCAGTACAGTGGAGTCAAAGTAGTAATCAAAATAGTCTGACTTGTAAGGACTTATGGCATTGACTACTTAGTCATGGTGCCCTAGGAGTGAAATAGATGGGAAATATACTAAATATTTACTTGATCTGTACACGTGGAAGAATTCTAGGTCATATGAGTGGCAGTCTGGCTAGAATCATCAGAATAAAGAGTCATGCCCCTCAGTCAAGTCCCAGATTTGAGCCAGTTTACAGACTCACAACCTCTTGAATGAAGGGGAAGCAAGGTCTCCTTGAGTTAGGACTCCACTATACTGCCCAAAAGGTATACTATTAATCTTTCTCCCAGCCTTTCCCAAAGGGTCTATGGCCTTTTGGAAAAGTGACTGTTCACTGGGGAAAAGGAAATTATCAGACTTTTCAGGATTACTGGATCCTGGCTCTGAACTGACATCTAGCTCATCAGCATTTGATCTCCATTCTTGAGATTTATCAGTCTCCACAGCCTGTGAGCCAGCAGCCTGCTGTCCGACCTGCTGGTCTAGGATTCATCAGTTGCTGCAGCTGTGTGAGTCAGGACACGCCTCCAACACCTGACCCATGTACTTGGAACTTTCCAGCCTCTACAACTGCATGAGCCATTTCCTTGAGGTAAATCTCTAGATAGGAGATGACAGATAAATGATAGATAGATAATGTTTCACTGGTTTTGCTTCCCTAGAGAATACAGCCAAGAAATTTGGTACTTGGAATAGAGTGAGTATTATTGTAAAAAAGGTCAAGCAGAAGCCATTAGAACTGCCCCTGCATAGGAAAATAGTAAATCAAAAGCAATATTGCATTTCTGGTGGGATTGCAGAGATTAGTGCCCATGAAGAACCTGAAAACTGCAGGGGTGATGATTCCCACCACATCTCCATTCAACTCACCTATTTGGTCTGTGCAAATAGCATACAGATCTTGGAGAATGACAGTGGATTACCATAAACTTCAACTGCAGCTGCTGTTCTAGATGTGGTTTAATTACTTGAGCAAATTAATACTGGTATCTGTTATGCAATGAGATGGATTGGCACAGTGGCTACAATGATGAGGTCAAGCATAGCAAAGACTGTGAGGATAGTGCAGGATTGGGCAGTGTTTTGTTCTATCATACATAGGGTAGCTATAAATTGGAGCCAACTCAACAGCACCTAACAACAACCTGCAGCTATGGATCTAGCCAATGCCTTTTTCTCCTTTTTGAAGGATAACCAGAAGCAGTAGTCAGGTAGAAAGGCCAGCAATACATCTTACTTTCGTATCTCGGGGGTATATCAACTCCCCAACTCTATTTCATAATTTAGTCTGCAGGAATCTTGATTACATTTCCCTTCCACAAGACATCACATTGATCCATTACATTGATGACATTATGTCAACTGAACCTAGTAAGGAAGAAGTATCAATGACTTTGGACTTCCTGGTAAGACATTTATGCACTACAGGTTGGGAGAGTAATCTGACAAAAATTCAGATACCTTCCACCTCGATGAAATTTCTAGGAGTCAGTGATGTGGGACAAACCTTCTAAAGTGAAGAATAAGTTGTTACATCTGGTCTTTCCTTAATTAAAAGGAATTCTTAGTTCCGAAGGGGGGGATACTCCCACCTGGAGACATAACATGGATTCCATTAAGCTGGAAGTTAAAAATGCTACCTGGCCACTTTGGGCTCCTCATACCTCTGATCAAACAGTCAAAGAAGGAAGTTACCATATTGGCTGGTGTAATTGAACTTGACTACCAAGGGGAAATCAGATTGATGTTACATAATGGAGGTAAAGAGGATTATGTCTGGGATATTGATGATGCCATAGGGCATTTCTTAGCACTATCATGGGCTGTGATTACTCCAGCAACCCAATTACAACATGACTAGTAATGGCCCAGACCCTTCAGGAATGAAGGTTTGGGTCACCACAGTAGGCAAAGAACCATGACCAGCTGAGGTGCTTGCTGAGGGTAAAGGGAATATGGAATGGATGGTAGAAGAAGGTAGTTCTAAATATCAGCTATGACCACATGACCATTTACAGAAACAAAGACTATAATTGTTATGAATATTTCTTCCTTGTTTTATTGCATGTGTGTGTGTGCGTAATTATTTCTGTTTCCTTCCTTCTCTTATAAAATATGTCAGTGAGGCTATTGCATTTTGAATTCTATGCATGCTAGTTGTATCATAGTAGGTGAAGTATGATTTGTAATTGTTTTTATTAAGAGATTGAATATAGTTTAAGGAGATGTGTACAGGTGCAAAACTGATGAGGGGTGGACTGTGATGGTTAAGGTTGTGTGCTAGATTGGCTAGACCATGATTTGCAGTGGTTTGGAAGTTATGTAATAATGCAGTTTGGCAGCTACTGATGTAATCATTCCCCATAGTGTGATCAGCCAATAAACTATAAAAGGAATTTCTCAAGGATGTGGCCTGCATCCAAGGTATATATGGACATTCTGGCAAAGCTCCCTCACTTGCCTACATGAAAATATTTTAACTAGATACATTCTCACTAACACTAACACTATGCCCTAGTTAAAGAGCTTGTCTTAGGATATCAGGCTTTCTGAAAGTCTCTGTAAATCACAAGGGCTGGAGATTGTGATATTACCAGTCAAAATTCTTTAACTGACTTAAACCAGCAGTAATAGTACTGATCACTAATCCACAAAGCTCACCTATCTTCCACATCACTAGCCTGATTCTTTCATGGATGGTGGTATGAGCATGTAGTTCCTCTCCTGACCCTCTGTGATGTCACACAATGCTCAGGATATGCCTACAGGCTGTCAGCACAATTCAATCTTGATGCTCCAAGAAAGGGATCAGTAGTTTGTTCCTGCAGAGTATGCCACATTTCTTAGAGAACTCAGTGTTCTATTTGAGATCTGCTGAGGCATGAATGCTAGGAGCATATCCATTCATTTGTGGGTTATTATATTGTACTGTGTTAGAATTATAGTCTCATTGTAACATTGTGTCCATATAAACATCTTTTCCACACCTCAAAAACACACAGTGGTGGGATGTGACACAATGATTGTCAATAATATTGACAATATTGGCTTTATTCAAGGCTGGGGCCCTGGACAGGTGGGGAAGTGAGTAGAGTGGTTAGGAACAACTAAGGGAGATGAATTTGTCTGTCAGTTTGTCATACTGTGGTAGCTTGCATGTTGCTGTGAGGCTGGAGGATGTGCCACTGGTGTTCCAAAATGCCACCAGAGTCACCCATGGTGGACAGGTTTCAGTGGACCTTCCGGACTAAGACAGATTTGGAAGAAGGAAGAAGCCATCCATTTCTCAAGTAATTGGCCAGTAAAAACCTTTTGAATAGCAGTGAAACACTGTATGATATGTTACTGGAAAACATTATGAATAGCCCTGAAACATTGTCCAATATAGTGCTGGAAGATGAGCCCAACAGGTCGGAAGCACTCAAAATATGACTGGGGAAGAGCTGACTCCTTAGAGTAGAGATGATCTTAATGATAAGGATGGAGTAAAGCTCTCAGGACCTCAATCAGCTGATGTGGCATGACTCAAAATTAGTTGAAACAGCTGCAAACATCCATTAATAATCAAAACATGGAATGTACAAAGTATGACTCTAGGAAAATTGGAAATTGTCAAAAATGAAATGGAATACGTAAAGATCGATACCGTGGCCATTAGTGAGCTGAAATGGACTGGTTTTGGCCATTTTGAATCAGACAAACATATGATCTACTATGCCGGGAATGACAAATTGAAGAGGAATGGTGTGGCATTCATC
>NW_006921607.1:6053080-6053623 GCF_000298275.1 Orycteropus afer afer | reverse complement strand
GAAATAATGCTGGAGATTACATGACAGAATTTTGCAAGAACAATGACTTATTCATTGCAAATACATTTTTTCAACAACATAAATGATGCCCATATACATGGACTTTGCTGGATGTAATACACAGGAATCATATTGACTACATTTGTGGCAAGAAGTTTGTTTCAGCCAAAACAAGGCCAGGAGGTGATTGTGGAACAGACCATCAACTGTTCACATGCAAGTTCAAGTTGAAGTTGAAGACATTTAAAACAACTCCACAAGAGCTAAAATATGACTTTGATAATACCACTTCTGAATTTAGACATCATCTAAAGAATAGATTTGATGCATTGAACACCAATGACTGAAAACCAGAGCAATTGTGGAATGACATCAAGAACATAACCCATGAAAAGGTTTCTATATGGAAGGAAATTTTCTTTGTTGGTTACCAGGGGTGGAAGGGGAGGGGAGGGAACACTATTAGATAGGTAGAGACAAGTATTGATTTGGGTGAAGAGAAGGGCAATGTACCAAATGTGAGTGATCAACACAGTGGCATTG
>NW_006921607.1:6051166-6052295 GCF_000298275.1 Orycteropus afer afer | reverse complement strand
AGGTAGATACACTCCTTGGAGAGATCAATCATGGGAGAATAGAAGGGCTGTGTATGCACAGGGAGACAGCTCAGGGGGCAGGAGTGCATGGGAGGGGAGGATGCAGAGAAGAGGTAACTATGGGGAGGAAGTAGGAGGGGAGCTGTTGCATTGTGATAAATTGTAGTCAATGTCATGAGACAAAGTGTATGTGAGCTACTGTATGGAAAATGAATTTGACTTGTAAATTTTCACACAAATCACAATAAAATTTAAAAAAAAAAAGAACATCATCCATGAAGAAAGCAAGAAGTCATTAGAAAGACAAGAAAGGAAGAATAAACCAAAATGGATGTCAGAAGAGACTCTGAAACTTGCCTTTGAGCAGAGAGTAGCTAAAGCAAATGGAAGAAATGACAAGATAAAAGGACTGAACAGAAGATTTCAAAGAGCAGCTCAACAAGACAAAGCCAATTATTGTAAAGAAATGTGCAAAGACCTGAAGTTAGAAAAACAAAAGGGAAGAACATGCTTGGCATTTCTCAAGCTGAGAGAATGGAAGAAAAAAATTAAGCCTCAAGTTGCAATATTAAAAGATTCTATGGGCAAAGTATTGAATGATGCAGGAAGCATCAAAAGAAGATAGAAGGAATACACAGAGTCACTGAACCAAAAAGAATTGGCCAATGTTCATCCATTTCAGGAGATGGCATATATCAAGAACCAATGGTATTGAAGGAAGAAGTTGAAGCTGCACTGAAAGAATTGGTGAAGAACAAGGCTCCAGGAATTGATGGAATACCCATTGAGACATTTCAACAAATGGATGCCCCACTAAGGCACTCACTCAACTATGCCAAGAGATTTGGAAGACAGCTACCTGGCCAACTGACTGGAAGAAATCCATATTTGTACCCATTCCAAAGGAAGGTGATCCCACTGAATGTGGAGATTATCAAACAATATCATTAATATCGCAAGTAAAATCTTACTGAAGATAATTTAAAAATGGTGGCTGCAGGCATTGAGGATGAGAAAGACATAGAGAGTTATATGGGCAGTACAGACAACAAATATGAACCCCTTTGCATATACAGTACTGAGTTGTCAGTGAAAGCAAACATGGGTATAGGGACGGATAGATGGGTGA
>NW_006921607.1:6041873-6050151 GCF_000298275.1 Orycteropus afer afer | reverse complement strand
ATATATATATGGTGGCTGCAGTATATTGACAGAGAGCTTCCAGAAATGCAAGCTGGATTCAGAAAAAGACATGGAACGAGAAATATCATAGTTGATGTCAGATAGATCTTAGCTGAGATCAAAGAATACCAGAAAGATGTTTACTTATGTTTTATTGACTATGCAAAAGCATTGGATTGTGTGGATCACAACAAACTATGGATAACATTGTGAAGAATGGGAATTCCAGAACACTTGATTGTACTCATGAGGAACATATACATAGATCAGTAAGCTGTTGTTCAAAAAGAACAAGGGGATACTGCATGGTTTAAAATCAGGAAGGGAATGCAACAGGGTTATATCCTTTCACCATACTTATTCAATTTGTATGCTGAGCAAATAATCCGAGAAGCTGGATTATATGAAGAAGAACATGGCATCAGGACTGGAGGAAGACTCATTAACAACCTGCAATACACTGACAACACAACTTTGTTAGCTGAAAGTGAAGATGACTTGAAGAACTTACTGATGAAGATTAAAGACTATAGTCTACAGCATGGATTACACCTCAATATAAAGAAAACAAAAATCCTCACAACTGGTCCAGTAAACAGCTTCAAGATGGATGGAGAAAAGATTAAAGTTGGTAAGTACTCCATATTACTTCATTCTACAATCAAAACCAATGGAAGCAGCAGTCAAGATATCAGACGACGTATAGCATTGGACAAATCTGCTGCAAAAGACCTCTGTCAAGAGCTGAAGAGCAAAGATGTCTCCTTGATGTCTAAGGTGCACCTAACCCAAGCCATGGTATTTTCAATCACCTCTTATGCATGTGCAAGCTGGGCAATGAATAAGGAAGACCGAAGAAGAAGAATTGATCTCGTTGAGTTGTGTTGCTGGAGAAGAATGCTAACAGTACCATGATCTGCTAAAAGGACCAAAAAATCTGTCCTGGAAGAAGTGCAGCCAGCATTACCTTGGAAGTGAAAATGGCCAGACTTCGTCTCACCCTCTTTGGTCATGTTGTCAGAAGGAACCATTCCCTGGAGAAGATAACATGCTTGGTAAAGTGGAGGGTCAACAAAAAAGGGGAAGGCCCTCAACGAGATGGATTGACACAGTGGCTGCATAATGGCCTCAGGTATAGCAAGGATTGTGAGGTTGGCACAGGACCAGGCAGTGTTTCATTCTGCTGTGCATAGGGTTGCTATGAGTCATAGACAACTCAATGACACCTAACAACAACAACAATAACATCTTTGGTGGCATCTCCAAGAAGGATTCTTAAAGTGGGAAAGAAGGAAAAGATTCAAGTGTCATGTACCCATTAGCTTTTACCCCTCTACTTCCTCCTGCATGGAATGTGGTCATAATGCTGAAGGCAACACAACCATTTATAACTATTATAACACTGAAGCAAAAACATATGGTAAGAAAGTGTGAACAGAAGGTAGTCTGTGTACTGACAGTTCAATGAAACTGTTGTAGAATCCCTGGACATTATGTCATATGAGAAAAATAAAACCTGAATTTCTATAAGACAACTTTTTTCATATTTGATTTTATGGCCTATGATGCTTTGTAACTGGTGCATCATGCATTGTAGATAGAATGTGATTCAGGAGTGTAACCCCCTCTTAAGTTTATAAAGGGATAGTTTTCTTCAATTTTTAAATTCTCCTTACTAGGTGTCATAGTTTACTTTTGACTGCTAACTTAAAGATTGGCATTTCAAATCCACCCAGCACTACTACGAGACTGTGATGCCACAGCCGAAAGGCCTGACAATCATTTTCCATTAAGACTCCAGTCGAGACAACCCTATGGAGCAGTTCCACTCTGTAACACGTGGGGCAGCATGAGCTGGAATGGGCATGATGACAGCTAACAGCAATTTACTATTTCCTGTTGGCTTCAGAAGATATGAGGGGGAAAAATAAGATGCTTTAACTGGAAGGTTACAATATATTATTAAATGGGGGAGACATAGCTTAATAACTCTAATGAGAGTATCATTCCAATTGTGAAAACAAATGAACAGACAAAAAACATATGCATAAATATTTGCTAAAAGAATGAAAATATGAATATATCTATTATTGACTACATGCACACACACACACACACACAGAGAGAGAGAGAGAGAGATCTAGAAAACTTTACACCACGGTGCAAACAATGCTTTGGCAGGGGGAGTTACTGGATTTGTTTAGCTGTCTACCTGCTTTGATTTCTTGTTACTGAACAAGTTTTACTTCTGATGTTAGAATATAACCCATAAAATAAACTTCGATTATAAAACAGTAGCTGTTTGAACTACCAACCTTCTGGTTAGCAGTCAAATGCCTTAGGCACTACACCACCAGAGCTCCAGCAATAGCTGTAACTGAAGTTTATTTACATAGGATTAATCCTCATCCTATGTAACTGCTGCCATAAAACATTAGATTAAACTGGCCACCCAGTTTGTTTTGATACTTCTATTTCCTCAAAAAGTCCACACTACACCTTGGACCAAAATTAATTTTAGATGAATTTAAAAAACTAAAAAAAATACCTCACTGCCATTGAGTCCAAGAGCTCTGGTAGCATAGTGCCTAAGGCACTTGACTGCTAACCAGAAGGCTGGAGGTTCAAATCCACCAGCCACTCCTCGGAAGGTTGGGCAATCTACTTCCATAGTGATACTGCCTCGGCAACCCAAGGGGGGGTTGCTATGAGTCGGGTCTGACTGGAGACGGCACATAACAACAACAACAAGCCATTGAGTCCATTCTGACTCATAGCGACCCCTCCTTGGGTTTCTGAGGTGACATCTCTATGGAAATAAAAGCAGACCTACAGGTCACCCAGTTGTTGGAGTTATCATCCAGAAACTTCAAATAACTAAAAACATGCTAAAGAATATATTGGGAAAATTGACAGCATCAGTGAAGATATGAGGAATTTCAAGCATGAACTAAGAAGTACGAGTCATCCCATGTCAAAAATAAAAATGGCCTTAACAGCAAACTGGAAACATCAACAAAAGGATCAGTGAACTTGAAACTCCACTGAACATTTCAATGAAATCTCCCAAATGAAACACAACGTGGAGAAAAGTGCAGAAGAAAAATAAACACAACAACAGAGATGTTGTTGAGCAGAAGAAATGTTTGAATCATTAATAACAAGGAAAATTGTGGAAATGACTAAAGACCTCCACACAATGATCCAAGAGCATCAACAAACTCTAAGCAGGGCAAATTCAAAGAAAACCACTTTTGAACACAGCAGGTGCCAAACTGCTGAAAACCTAAGACTGAGAACAGATCTTAAAAGCAGCAAGAGAGGGAAAAAAGAAAACAAAAACAGTACCTATAAGGGAATAAAGATAGAAATGATGCTGAGCTCTTTAAAGGAAAATTAAAGCAGTATAATAATATGTTTAAATGGCTGATAAACAATTGTCACCTTGGAATTATATGTCCAGGAAAAATGGGGAATCTTTCAAAAATGAAGATGAGACTTTCAGTTCTGGAAAGATAGAACATACTTTTCCCTATTCCTCCCACTAAATGCAGCTAAAACTCTAACAACAAACAGCATGGGTCTGAAAGGTGGAGAGAAGACAAACCAGCAAGGGACTCAGGGACGTGAGGGAAACACCATGTGAGTTTCCTGGGCAGTTTTGCTTGATGTTGCCTCCTATATATCAATCTGGATACTGGAGAAATCAGCAATCCAAAAACACCAACAGGCACAGACAAAAGGACCAGGAAAAGGTAGTACAGTGAGCCAGAGCACTTTTCTAAAATAATCACTCTACACCAGCCACACACTACAGGAAAAATATTGTTTGCCACTTCCACCTTCATGAGGAAACCTTGAGTAGGGAGCTTAGACTTTCATTATCATCAAGCTGTAACAAGATGCTCCAATCCTCCCATGCAGAGGGTATCAGAGAAGGCTGAGGGGGGAGCTTGGACTTTTCACCCCACTACCTGATAACGATACTCCCCACTGTCAATATAAAGCACAAGAATGCTGGACTTTCATCCTCTTCCATCACCTACAGGCCATGAGACGCTCTTTCCTTTCCTCACTAGGGCAGTGTCAGAGTAGGCTAGGTGGAGTCAGGACCTACACCACAACTCAGAGGAAATTAGGCCAGACTCCACACAGTGATCCAAGAGCATCAACAAACGCTAAACAGGACAAGTCAGGCTGAGTCAGTTGACACCATGTTTGCAGCAGTAATGAGGCATCTCTCACCAAGCCAGAGTTATATCAGTGGAGGTCTAGTGGGGAGCCTGAAATTCCACCCTTACTCAATAGTAATGAGGAGCCTATTCTCCTTCATGTCCAAGGAAGCCAAGAGGAGAACCTGGACTTCCACCCCTAGCTGTGTCCTCCTTCTCCCAAGGAAATAGTGTCAGAGGAGTGCTATAATATAAAAGATTTAAATAAGTAAGCTCCAACGCCTTGTATTATATACACAAAATGACCAGGCTTTGATCTGAAAAAAACAAAAACAAAAAACACTTGGAATACTGATAAATAAGGAAGATCTCTACTTGCATGAGAAAAAAAAAAAAAAAAATCAACCAATGCCAATATGAAAATAATACAGATGTTAGAATTATCTGACAAGGATTTTAAAGCAACCATTAAAAATTTTTAAAAAATGCTCCTGTAAGCAATAATTAACCCATTTGAAACAAATAAAAATAAAAGCTTCAGCAATATAAAGAAAAATCAGATGGAAATATTAGAACTGAAAAATACAATAATCAAAATTTTAAATGCCCAATACAGATAGACTCAACAGCAAAATAAAAGGTACAGAATAAAGGACCAGTAAACTAGAACAGTAAAACCTACCTAATTGGAAAAATAGAAGATAGACCAAAATTAAATGTGCAGAATTGCAGTAAACTATGGGGCTATTAAGGAGTTCTGGTGGCATAGTGGGAAAAGCATTTGGCTGCTAACCAGAAGCTTGGCAGTTCAAACCCACCAGCTGCTCCATGGAAGGAAGTGAAGCAATCTACTTCCATAAAGGTTTACAGTCTCAGAAACCCAATGGAGGTAGCTATGAGTCAGAATCAACTTGATGGCAGTGAGTTTGCTTGTTTGTTGTTTATATGGGGCTATTAGAAAGAAAAAGAAAAGATGAAACATTCATGTCATTGGAGTCCCAGGGAAAAAAGAGGAGAAAATGTGTAGGGGTGAATAATTATTCCAATAAATAATGGCTAAAAATCCACCAATTTGATAAAAGACAAACCTAAAATTCAAGAAGATGAGAAAGCTCCTAGAATTAGATTCTCCTCAAAAATGCACAGCAAGACAAATCAAATTAAATCTTCTGAAACGAAAGATAAAGGAGAAAAAAAAAAAATCTTAGAAACAGCCAAAGAGAAAAACGCTGATTAAACATAGAAGAAAAAACAATTAAAATGACAACAGATTTCCCATCAGAAACCATGGAAGCCAGAAAGAAGTGGCACAACTTTCTCAAAGTGCTGAAAGAAGTGTCAACCCAAAAAATCTATATGCAGAGAAAATTTCCTTCAAGAATGAAGGGAAAATAAATGCATTCTCTGTTGAACGAAAACTGAAATAACTGGTCACCAGTATACTCACCTAAATGAATGTCTAAAGAATGGTCTCCCAACAGAAAGGAAATGATTATTAAAAATGAAAACTTAAAAAAAAAAAGGAAAAAAGAGCAAATTAAATCCAAAGCAAGAAGAAGGAAGAAAATAAAATAGCTGGAATTGGGGGGTGGGGGGTGGCAAATAGAGAAAATCAATGAAAGAAAAGCCTATCTTTTTTAAAAGACTAATAAAACTGAAAAATTAGTGCTTTAGTTACCTAGTGCTGTTGTAGGGAGCTCTGGTCATGTAGTGCCTAAAGCATTTGACTGCTAGCCAGAAGGCTGGCAGTTCAAAGCCACCAGTCACTCCTTGGAAGGAAGATTGGGCAATCTATTTCCATAGAGATATTGCCTTGAAAACCCAAGTAGAGGTCACTATGAGTCACAGTCGACTCAATGACAGTGAGTTTGGTTTTTTCCTGGAGTGTTATTGTATGTAACACAAATGCCACAACTGGGTGGCTTTAAAGGAAAACCTTATGAATAGCAAAGAAACACTTTAAAGAACAGAATGTTATTTTCTCACAACTCAGGAGGCTAGATGTCCAAATTCAGGGTGTGGGTCGAGGGGAAGGTCCTTCCTTGTCTAATTCAGTTTCTAGTCAGTGGTAGCAATCCCTGGCACTCCCAAGCGTGTAAATGCATCTGTCTCCTCTGTCTTCCTTCCCTCCTGTGTGTCTTTGTGTCTGTTTTCCTTTTCTATATAACTCAGAAGTGATTAGGTTTAGAAGCCACCCTACTCTGATGTGACTTCATTAATATAACAAAAGAAAACTCCTATTTCCAAACAGGATCATATTTATAGGTACAGTGATTAGGATTAGGATTTCAACACATATTTTAGGAGGACACAATTCAATCTATAACATGTAGCAAAACTGACAAAGGGAGAAAAAAAAAAGGAGGGAGAAGACACAAATTACCAATGTCAGGTCTGGAACAAAGGACATCACTACAGACCTTGAGATACCCAAATTATAAGGGAATGCTATAAACTCTACCCTATTAGTTAAGGTTTATTTTATTATTTTTATATGCCTGAGTTTAGTTGCTAATACCTGTTTAAGGATGTCTGTCTATATTCATGCAGGCTACATCAGTAGTTTTCATGTTATGTCATTGTCAGATTTTGGTATTAATGTTATACTGACTTTGCAAAACAAGTAGAAATGTTTCCTCTCTTTCTCTTTTCTTAAAGAATTTGTGAGACATTATTCCTTTAAATGTTTGATATCAATCACCGCTTGAATTATCTGGGGCCAGAGTTTAATCTGTGACATTTTCATAACTAATTCACCTTCTTAAATAGATGTGGCTTATCCTGATTTTCTATTTAATCTTGTTTCTACAACAAATGCTAGCGTGGAGAGACTGGAGCCCTCCAACAGTGGAGATCAAAGTGGTGCAAACACTATGGAAAACAGTATGGTGCTTCTTTAAAAAGCTAGATCTTACCACATGATCCAACAATCCCACTTAGTTGTTGTTAGATGCCATCGAGTTGTGTCCAACTCATAGTGACCCTATGCACAGTAGAATGAAACACTGCCCGGTCCCGCACCAGCTCCATGATCCTTGCCCATTGATTGAGCCCATTGTCACAGCCACTACATCAATCCATCTCCTTGAGGACCTTCCCTTTTTTCATCGACCCTCCACTTTACCAAGCATGACATCCTTCTCCAGGGAATGGTCGCTTCTGACAACATGGCCAAAGTAGGTGAGATGAAGTCTGGTCATTCTCACTTCCATGGAGCATTCCGACTGCACTTCCTCCAGGACAGATTTGTTAGTTGTTTTAGCAGTCCACGGTACTTTCAGGATTCTTCTCTGGCACCACATATCAAAAGCATCAATTCTTCTTCAGTCCTCCTTCTTCATTGTCCAGCTCTCACATGCATCCGAGGTGATTGAAAATATCATGGCCTGTGTCAGGTGCACTTAAGTCCTCAAGGAGACATCCTTGCTCCTCAGCACTTGAAAGAGGTCCCTTGCAGCCAACTTGCCCAGTATTATACATCAGCTAATGTCCTGACTGCTGCTTCCATTGGCATTGATTGTAGAACCTAGCATTGTGAAGTTTTTGACAACTTCAATCTTTTCTCCATTTATCATGATGCTGCTTATAGGTCCAGTTGTGAGGATTTTTGTTCTCTTTAAATTGAGATATAATCCATGCTGCAGACTGTATTCTTCAATCTTTATCAGTAAGTGCTTCAAGTCATCCTCACTTTCAGCAAGCAAAGTTGTGTCATCAGCATATCATGGGTTGTTAATGATTCTTCCCCCAATCTTGAAGCCATGTTCTTCTTCATATAGTCCAGCTTCTCTGATTATTTGCTCAGCATACAGATTGAATAAGTATGGGAAAAGGATACAACCCTGATGCACTCCCTTCTTTATTTCAAACCATGAAGTGTCCCCTTGTTTTGTTTGAACAACAGCTTCCTGGTCAATGTACAGGTTTCTCATGAGTACAATCAAGTGTTCTGGAATTCCCATTCTTTTCAATATTATCCACAATTTGTTATGATCCACACAATCAAATGTCTTTGCACAGTCAATAAAACACAAGTAAACATCTTTCTGGTATTCTTTGCCTTGAGCCAAGATCCATCTGACAGCAGCTATGATATCCCTTGTTCC
>NW_006921607.1:6040008-6041303 GCF_000298275.1 Orycteropus afer afer | reverse complement strand
TTCCTCCCATTTTCTTTTGAAGTTTCCTGCATCATTCAATATTTTGCCCATAGAATCTTTCAGTATTGCAACTCAAGGCTTAAATTTTTTCCTCAGTTCTTTCAGCTTGACAAATGCTGAGTGTGTTCTTCTGTTTTGGCTTTCTAACTCCAAGTCTTTTCACATTTCATTATAGTAATTGGCTTTGTCTGCTAGAGCTGCTCTTTGAAATCTTCTGTTCAGTTCTTTTATCTTGTCATTTCTTCCATTTGCTTTAGCTACTCTTCACTTGAGGGCAAGATTCAGAGTCTCTTCTGTCATCCATTTTGGTCTTTTCTTCTTTTCTAATCTTTTTAGTGACCTCTTGCTTTCTTCATGGATGATGTTCTTGATGTCATCCCACAATTCTTCTGGTTTTCGGTCATTGATGTTCAATGCATAAAATCTATTCTTTAGATGGTCTCTAAATTCAGGAAGGATATATTCAAGATCATATATTGGCTCTCGTGGACTTGTTTTAACTGTCTTTAACTTCAAGTTGAACTTGCATAAGGCAGTTGATGGTCTGTTCCACAATCAGCTCCTAGCTTGGTTATGGCTGAAAATATTGAGCTTTCCATCACCTCTCACAAATGTAGTCAATCTGATTCCTGTGTACTCCATCTGGTGAAGTACACATGTATAGCCACCGTTTGTGTAGTTGAAAAAAGGTATTTGCAATGAATAAGTTGTTAGTCTTGCAAAATTCTACCATGCAATTTCCAGCATCATTTCTGTCACCAAGACCAAATTTTCCAACTACTGGTGATTCTTCGTTTTTTCCAACTTTTGCATTCAGTCACCAGTGACAGTTAACACATCTTGATTGCATGTTCAGTCAATTTCAGACTGCAGAAGCTGATAAAAGTCTTCAATTTCCTCATATTTGGTTTTGGCGGTTGGTGTATAAATTTGAATAATAGTCGTATTAACTGATCTTCCTTGTAGGTGTATGGATATTATCCTATCATCAACAGCATTGTACTTCAGAACAGATCTTGAAACATCCTTTGTGATGATGAATGCCATGCCATTCCTCTTCAAATTGTCATTCCCAGCATAGTAGATCATATGGTTGTCTGATTCAAAATGGCCAAAACCAGTCCATTTCAGCTCATTAATGCCTAGGATATCAATCTTTATGTGCTCCACTCATTTTTGACAGCTTCCAATTTTCCTATATTCATACTTTGTACATTCCATGTTCCAATAATTAATGGATATTTGCAGCTTTTTCTCCTCAATTTGAGTTGTGCCACATCAGCAAATTGAGGTCT
>NW_006921607.1:6027072-6027891 GCF_000298275.1 Orycteropus afer afer | reverse complement strand
ATATGTGAACTGCTGTATGAAAAGTGAATTTACTCTGTAAATCTTCACCCAAATCCTAATTTAAAAAAAAAGAAGAAGAAGAAAGAAAAAAAAAAAAGAAAAGGGTTTCACACAAGAAGAAATATTCTTTGATGATTACCAGAGGTGGGTGAGGAAGGGAGGGTAAACCACTAACTAGAAGATACACACATATTAATTTAGGTGAAGGGAAAAACAACTAAATAAATAGCTGAATGCCTGGCCAAAATAAAACCCACTCATTTCTAGTAATTTTTTTGTCTTTTAAGCAACTTGCCATTTTATTTTATGTCATATTTACTGGCATAAAGTTACTAATAATATTTTTCAATATTCTTTGTATGATCTATAATGATATGTCCTCTTTCATTCCTGATTCTGGAAACTTGATCAGTCTTGCTAGGACAATACTTTAATGATTTGCTCAAAGAACCAACTTTATCTTTTGTTAATTCTCTAGTATTTTTCTTTTTCCCATTTTATTGTTTTATGGTCTACAGTGGATAGTAAAACCTCCAACTAGGACCATAGATTTTTCTTTTATCAAATGTATTTTGTTCATTATTATTTCATGTACTTCTAATCTCTATTATTAGGTACATCATGTCTTGCTGATGGGTTGACCATTTGTCATTATGAACTGGCATTCATTATCCCTGGTAAACACTGCTTGTCTTGGGGTCACCTGTGTCAAATATTATTATTGCTTCTCTTTTTCACACTTACTGTTTGCATATTCTCATCTTTTTCATCCAACTATTCTGTGTCTTTCACGAGCTCTGGTGGCATAGTGCCTAAGCA
>NW_006921607.1:6025847-6026655 GCF_000298275.1 Orycteropus afer afer | reverse complement strand
AAATGTAAATATCAATGTTACTAGAATTATAATCACCATTTATTTACTTCTCTCTCTGAACATACACACATGCACACACTCTTAAATAGACTTCCACCAATTTGAAGAAGCTGACATCTTTACAATATTGAGTGGTTCAATTCATGAATATATTATACCCCTGTTCTTATTTAGGTCTTTTTATGTTCTACTCAAAAAATTTTTTTGTTTTAAGTATATAGATCTAGAACATATTTTGTTAGACTTATTTTTGGCAAATTTGATAGGGGATTTTGGCCATTATAAACTACACCTTTATGAAAATTTCATTTTCCACAGTTTGTTTCTCATATACAAAACAAAAGTTGATTGTTTGTAATGATCTTACATCTCGTGACCTTACAAAGTTCACATTTAAATTCTAATACTTTCGAGATTTTTTTATTTCATATGTCACAAGCATTTAAAGAATAATGATGATTCTATCCCTTCCTTTACAACTTAGGCTTTTTAATTATTTTTATTGTATTAATGCACTGCACACACAAGGTCTCCAGCACAATGTTTGAATGGACGTCATGATAGTGGGCATCCTTGTCACATTCTTAACCTCAGGACAAAGCTTTGGATACTTAACCATGAAGTACCATACTTTCTGTTCTTATAAGTTACCCTTTATCAAATTAAAAAGTTCCCTTCTCAAATGGATAACCAAACTGTGGTCCATACACACAATGGAATACTATGCAACACTAAAGAATAAAGTAGAATCTGCAAAACACTGCGTAACATGGATGAACTTGGAGGACATTATGCTGAGTGAAATAAG
>NW_006921607.1:6022576-6025617 GCF_000298275.1 Orycteropus afer afer | reverse complement strand
AAGGAAACACTGCAAAAACAAAAATAAAATAAAAACAAAGGTCAATATGATTACATACACAATACTGCAATAATAATAACAATAATCTGTGAGTGGATATATAAATAGACACTTACGCTGAATAGGGGTAGGAAGGTGATCGGAACTACTCCTACAAATGTATATATATGTTTGACAGGATATCTCTACCTATGTTTTTAAACTTGTGGCAAATATATCCATGCATATAGTAGAGCATACGGGGACAGAGTTATGAAAACTTAGTCACAATCAAACGTCTTCAGGGAATGAATGGGGCTCAGGACCATAGTCTTGAGGAACACTGAAGTCAGTTGTCATAACATAGTCCACAAAGAAAGTTCTACATCCTACCAAAAAAAAAAAGTCCCTTTCTCTTCCTGCATTTAGAATTTTTATCATGGTATCTTTTCAAAAATATTTGAGCTGTAACTTTTGAGATAATATCATGTTTTTTCCATTTTTCATTTAAACTATTGAATTACATTAATGACTTTTTAAATACATAATGACACACACTCTCAAAATAAACTCTGTTTGGTCATGTTTATATGCAGGTGTTTTTTACTTGCCACTATTTTGTTTACAACTTTTAGTCTTACGTTTTCGACAGATTGATTTTAAATGGCTTATTCTTATAGATCACTGACAGGTTTTATTATGAAAGTTTTGCTAGCCTCATAAAAAATTTACAAATATTTCTTCTTTATTTTTCTCTCTGGAAGTCTTTTTGGGAGATTAATAATATATCTTCTTTAAAAGTTTGGAAAAATTTTATCAAGTTAATAAATATTAAGGTAAAATGGTTTTGTATTGTCCTTCTCACAGATTTCTTAAATTGTGTTTCTGAGGAAATTGCCTATTTCATCTAAATCACCCATTTTCCTAATGTAAAATTTTTTCATAAGTTTGCTTTTAAGGTTTTTGCCTTAAATGTTACTACTATGTTGTTGTTATTGCTAGCTGCTATTGTGTCGACTCCAACTTCTGGCAATCCCACGTGTGCAGAGTAGGACCGCTCTGTAGGCTTCTCAAGGAAGCAGATTACCTGCCTTGTCTTCCAAGGCACCTTTAGGTGGGTTAGAACCACCAACCCTTCCACTAGTAGTCAAGCACTTAATCATTTGCCCACCCAAAGACTCCAGTTCTTATTATACCCACTGCCATCAAGTACATTCCAACTCAAAGAGACCCCCGTTGGGTTTCCGAGGTGGTAAGTCTTTACAGTGCCTCATCTTCCTTCTGCCGAGCAGCTGGTGGGTTTGAACCCCTAACCTGGTTAGCAGTCAAGTGTCTTAAGGACTGCACCACCAGAGCTCCTTAATTCTTATTACAGTTATTTGAAAATGTGTTTTCTGTTTTAAAATCAGTCTTACTAGCAGATTATCAATTTTATTTTTCTTTTTTAAAATCGTTTGCCTTTATTGATTATTCTTTACTGTATTTCATTGATTTTTTTGTTTTATCCTAATTATTTCTTTTCTCTTACAATTTTTGCATTTAATTTGTTGTTTTCTTCCCTGGATTCTTGAGATGGAAACTTGATCACTGGGTTTTTCCACATTTCTCCCTAACGTATTCATTTACATCTCTCCATTTTCTTTCAAACATTCATTTAGCTGTGTACCACATTTTGATATGTTGTACCTTCGTTAGTAGTCAGCATCAAATGTTTTCTGTTACCAATTACAACTTTTTTGACACACAGTTATTATGTGCAAATAACTTTTCCATTTTCAGGCAGTTGGGTGTTTGGTAGTTATTTTCTTGTTATTGATTTCTAACATTCCATTGTGATCAGAAACATCCACACGGTTTGAGTCATTCAAATCACTTTAAATGTGTTTTGATTTCAATCACTGAAAATTGTTGAGATTGGCTTACTGCCTGTTCTAACATTTGGTCTTCATATACTTAAACCTCACAAGTCATTACTAGTTTGTTTGTTTGTTTTGTACCACCTATATTCATTAATATTTGTCAACATGTTGGTTAATTGTAGCAAGAAAACTACAAGTCCGTTTAAAGTGAAAACCAAGAGTTTTATTAATGGCAGAAATACATTTTGCTGAACAGGGAACACAGAACCAAGCAGCCCTGGAATGTGCTCCTGAGAGCTGCTCATTTACAAAGGCTTATGAAGACAAGCACAAGGTTACAGCTAATACGTTTGTGATTGGTTGACATTTACAGAGCTTAAAGTGGGGTTAAACAAGGTTATGGAAAAGTAAGGGGCTTTCTTTGTAAGAACCCAGGCAGGCACAAGATAGAAAAAACTCATTCTGTCTTTCTTTTTTTTTTTTTTTTTTTTGAAGGAGAGCAAAGGAGCTATTTCTGATTGGATAATATTTACAAAGTGGCAGGTGCTAGGGTCTTAGTTGACCACCTTTGCAGGGATTGGTCTTCTTTGTCAGGTTAGCTATAGGTGGATAACATGTTGCTGACAGTGAATTCCCTGGAATATTTTTAAATATAGATACAGGGTGCTATCAAGGATGTTGTAGGGCATTTTCTGAGAATTGTCCAATCACCAAAGTCATATGCTTAACACGTGTGCATATGGGAGCCTGACAAAACCACATTCCTCAGTATTATCTAATTCTAATCTAAGGCTTTTGACTGCTAACCAGAAGGTTGGAGGTTCAAACCCACCCACCACCCACTCCTTGGAAGGAAGACTGGGCAATCTACTTCCGTAGAGATACTGCCCTCGGAAACTCAAGGAGGGGTCACTATGAGTTGGAACCGACTTGATGGCACTGAGTAGTTAATCTGCACAGTGTTTTGTGAAATTTTCCATCCTATCACAAGTAAAGCAGAAGTAAGTCTCAGAGCAAGAAAAAGGAACTTGGCTTGCTGTGGAATTTGGGCTATAGCTTAGTCAGAAGTCCTAGTCCTGTTCAAGTGCCTTAAATTTTGGAATGGTCTTTCTCAGCTCCTTTCAGTGTATTTTATTCTTTCCTGAATTTCTGGGTTCTTTGGTCTCTATTTCCTTCTACCTGAAGAACTCCCTGGGAGCTCTG
>NW_006921607.1:6019717-6021751 GCF_000298275.1 Orycteropus afer afer | reverse complement strand
CTTCTGGTTAGCAGTCAAATGCCTTAGGCACTACACCACCAAAGCTCCTTAAGCTATTACAGGTATTTGAAATAGTTTAGTATTGAATATACTTATACTGGTCTTTTGGTGAATATATGTATGTATTTCTGCTGGGTGGGATTTTACATGTTCAGGTTTAGTCAACTCTACCAAATCGTTTGCCAATGTCGTTAAATCTGTTCACTCTGTACCATCAGTGTATGTGATTACTTATCGTCAAAACTTCCTATTTTCTGTATCTTTCTGTGAGTCATCTGTTTGATTGTAACAACATATCACAATGGTTTTAATTTTTACTTCTCTGATGACTAATAAAGTTAAGCACCTTTTAATGTACTATGGGCCATTAATGCATCAAGTTAAGTGTCCAGGTTTTGGTCATTTCTATTGAGTTAATCTTCTCCCTATGGACTTGTAAACATTTAAGAAATATTTCTTATATGATTCCTTCATCAGGTATATGCATTGGGAATATTGTCTCCTTCTCTATGTGCTTTGTCTTTTCACTCCTTTACTAGTGTTAATTGATGACCAGATATTGTCAATTTTAATATGCTCCAAGTTGTATTTTTCCTTATACATTGTGCTTTGTGTATCCTCCTTAAGACATATTTAAGAATTTCTCTATTTGTTCTCTAAAATCTTTATTCTTTTACTTTTCACATTTTGATCTGCAACCCATCTGGCACTGATTTTTATATAAGGTGTGAGGCAGGGGTCAAGGTTCATTTTTAGGTAACTGAGTAAAAATATACATGAGTCTACCACTGGTGTTATACCTAAATGTCCTTCCTTACTATATTTTATATCTTGATATTGCTATATAATCATTGCTGTTGAGGCAATTCCAATTCATAGTGAGCCTACAGGACAGAGTTGAACTGCCCCATAGAGCTTCCAAGGCTGTAATCTTTAAGGAAGAAGAATGACACATCTTGCTCCTGCAGAACAGCTGGTGGGTTTGAACTGCCGATCTTTTGGTCAACCACTGCACCACCATAGCTCCATTATATATAATATATAGCACCCACCTTTGTATTTTTCCTTCAAGATTGCCTTAGCTATATTGATCCTTTGCATTTTCATATAATTTTTATAATGAAATTGTGAATTGCTGGTGAAGGAAAACAAACTTACTTGAATTTTTAAAAGGGACTGCATTGAATTTATAGATTTATTGAGTTTGTAGAATATGTAAATTAACTGATGATGTTATAATATTGAATCTAACAATCCTATGGCATAATACATTCCTCCTTCAATTTCCCTTGGATTTATGACTAGATTTTGAGAGTTTTAATATTACTACCAAAGGAGCTCTGGTAGCATAGTGCCTAAGGCACTTGACTGCTAACCAGAAGGCTCGCGGTTCAAACCCACCAGCCACTCCTCAGAAGGAAGACTAGGCAATCTACTTCTGTAGTGATACTGCCTCAACAACCTAAGGAGGGGTCACTATGAGTCGGGGCCAACTCAATGGAACATAACAACAACAACAACAATACTATCAAAATTTTTCACATTTCTGATCCTACTTGTTTTTTTCTAGTGTATGGAAAACACAGTTGATGTTTTTGTATTTGATAAATTCATTTATTAAATTTCACAATTCATTTGTATGTTATTTTGTATATTCCATAGTATCAGTTATTGTGAAAATGGATTCTATGAGGCCAGAAATACTCTAACACCAAAATCAAAGACATTATAAGTAATTAACACTATATAACAATATCTGTCATGAACAGAGATGCAAAAATCCTCAACAAAATATTAGAAAATTAAATACAATGTATAATAAGAATTATACCTTGAAAAACTAGATGATAATCCTAGGGGACAGTAAATTTATAAGTGGTGAGATAATTTGGAAAAGGATAACGGGAATGTTGGCACAACTTGAAGAATGTAACTAATGTCACTGTGTGATAGTTGAAGATGTGTCAACTTGGCTGGACTTCACTTGTGAGTGGTGGTTCCCATGATGGATCACATGACTGCGTCCTAAGCGGC
>NW_006921607.1:5986322-5998544 GCF_000298275.1 Orycteropus afer afer | reverse complement strand
AACCGCCAGCCTTCTGGTTAGCAGTCAAATGCCTTAGGCACTATGCTATCATAGCTCCCCACATATTCAATAGAAGGTAATATTACCAGCAAGTAGTACTGAGATGTGTGGAGAGTCATTAGGAAAAAATAAATACTTCTTGTCCTTTGCCTCATGCTTTTCACAAGTTTAACTCAAATTTAACAGATTTGAATAAAAGAGGCAAAACCATAAAACTACTTTCTAGAAGTTTTCTTTTGAAACTGTAAAAAGAAAACCTTGTGACCTTGACAATGATTCCTTAACCAGGACACAGGAAACACAGACTACAAAATTTAAAAATCAATGAATTGAACTTAATGAAAAGAAAATTTATCATTAGGATACATTCTTATAAAAATGAAAACACAACCCACGGGCTGTATAATAATAATGAGGAAAAAGTCATCAAGAAACAGCAAGATTTGGACAGTTTATCAAAGAACATATGTGAACGGCGAATATTACATGAAGAGGTGCTCCATATATTCAGCCACTAGGAAAAAGCATAAGAAGATCACAACGTGAAGTCAAGGAAAGCCTTGCTATGCCGGAAGGAACCTTCCTTGCTGGTTACCAGGGATGGGAGGAGAAGGGAAGGGAGGGAGAATAGATGCCTAATTAAGAGACAGGTTTCATATGGGTGAAAGGATTTTAAAAATAAGAAACGAATAAAATATGTGAAGGAAAAAAAAAAAAAAGATACCAAGGACATTTACCTCATGTGCTATATACTTAAGCATCAGATAAATCTAAAAAAATAAAAATAAAAAACCACAGTGCAATATCACTCTACACTCACTAGAATGGCTAACACTAAAAACAAACAAATAAATGACCATGCCAAGTGATGGTGGGCTGTGCAGGAGAATGGACTCTCACATATGGTTGCATTAAATAATACAATTTAGTGTACATCAGTTATATTTCAGTAAAGTTATCAAAGAAAAGGAAAAAATTCACTTGCCTCACAAAGAACAAAAACCTTTAGGATCCTATGCCTTCTAGTCACAAACCAGGAAACCCTTCAAAAAATTGTTTTAACACAAAGAAACATCTCTTTGACTGCTGGCCTCAAATTCAGTCCCATTCGAGAAAACAAGTATCGTTAAAATGTTGTGATGCTTACACTCTTTTTATTTAATGCATTTGCTTACATCCATACACAAATACAACTTTTTAATGTAAATCAGAATCATTACTATAGATACTATTTTACAGTGTTGCTTTTACACTCGTAATATGTTTAGAAAGACATTTCATACCACCCTCCCTAAATCTGCTGCACCGTGTGTGTGTGTGTGTGTGTGTGTGTGTGTGTGATATATACATAACAAAACATAGTCCATTTCAATTGTTTCTACACGGACAGTTTAGTGACATTGACTACATCTTTCAAGTTGTGCAGCCTTCCTCGCCATCTTTTTCCATATCATTCCACCACCATTAACATAAACTCAATGCCCCCTTAGCAAAAACTTCCTCTTTCCCCCTCTTTCCCCCCAGGTAACCGCTAATGATCTTTCCACCAAAGCTCCCAATGATCTTTGTAGATATTTGCTTATTTAATATACATGAGAGGATACAGTATTTGTCCTTTTGTAACTGACTTATTTCTCTCGGCATGTTTTCAAGGCTCATCCATGGTGTGGTCTGCATCAGGACTTCATTTCTCCTTATGGTTGAGTGGCACTTCACTGCACGTATATACACATTTTGTTTATCCATTCATCTGTTGACGGATCATTTCCATATTTTCCACCTTTTGGCTATTGCTCAAAATGCTGCAATGAATGTTGGTGTTGTACCTTTTTAACGGATAAAACTCTAAAACTCATTGCCCTCAAGTTGGATCCGACTCATAGCGACCCCTCCTTGGGTTTCCAAGGCAGTATCTCTATGGAAGTAGATTGCCCAGTCTTCCTTCCAAGATTAAATCATATAGATGCACTTCATTTTATGATTCTCTCCTGATGGACTCAAATTGAAATTTAAAGACATAATGCAGTGGTTAAAGCACTCAGTGGCCAATCAAAATGGGCAGTTTGAACCCACCAGCACTCCATGGGTGTAAGATGTGGCGCTCAGCTTCCATAAGATTATAACCTTAGACAGCCTGTGGGGCAGTTCTACTCTGTCCTATAAGGTCACTGTAACTCAGAATTGACTTGAGAGCAGTAGGTTTGGTTTAGTTTGGTTTCTACATATATCTTTGGACACGAATTTGTTTCTTTAAAAATATATTTTTTTAATCCCAAGTGAACAACAAAATAGTACCTTGTTCATTCAACAAAGAGTTCCTTAGGTCTTTCTCTGTGTCCAGTACTGATATACAGAAAAGAATAGTTAGTGATCAGAAAGGCATTGCATTTTAGAGGAAGAGGCAGACAGGTGAACAGACTGTTACAGTGCAGAAAGGTGAGCACTCTGATAGGAGCAGCACAGGAGGCTGTGAAAAGGCAGGTAGGGGTACCCCACCTGGTGGTTCAGCATAAATTACTCTCCAAATGACCACACACTTCAGCAGAACTGGCACCTTCTCATCTAAGTCCTTCTCCTTCCCCCAAGGCATGCCCAGCACAGGGCTCTGAACACAGGTACCTCAATTAGAGCTGCTGGCCAATAGACTGAAGTTATGGTTGACACAATATCTTGAATCCTTCTGGTCCACTGGCTGAGCCCAACCCCGCCTAGCAAGGACAATAAAGACCTGTGTTGAAAGTCACTCCCAATAGAGAGTTCTGGACTCCACAGAACCCACGGCCTACTCTCTTTAAGGAGCCATGAGGACCCTATTGTTCACCTTTGCAGTCTTTATGCTCCTGGTCCAGTTGGTCTCAGGTAAACAGAATCTTGGAGAAGACGTAACTCAGACAGGGTCCTGCACATGAAGTCCCTATTGTCAAACTGTCCGTGGGAGTGGGGGAGGGTTCTCAAGATGGGGGTGCTGAGGTCTGCCCTACTTCTTCTCTTTTCCAAGAACCCAATAGAGCAACTGGAGCTGGGAGAGGGTAATGTGAACGTTGTAGTCACCTCCAAAGGCAGAGATGCCTTGATGTTCCAAACTTCTCTGTCTTCTCACTTAGAGCAGTCCAGTCCAGATCTTGCCTCACTTCACTTTGTATGCTACCTGTCTTATCTCATGAAGTAACAATTACGTAATTATTTCTCCCAATTTTCTTGATCCAACAGAGAAATTCTCCCATATATATATATTTTTTTATTCTGGGACGTGGTAGATAGGACAGGCAAAATACCTGCAGGGCTGTCAGACAGAAGGGGAGAGAAAACTATTCTGTGTGAACATGGGGAAAAGATTTAGGGCAACTGTATGTCCTATTCCATATTTCCACTTCATTTGTGTATTTCCTTTATTTTAATTAATTCTATAGTTTTCATTTATAAAATTAAGGCAAGCACAAAAATGGCTATAATTCATCTCTCCTAATATTTTCTAATTAGTGACCAAGGGATACTCGTGTTTCTAATCTGCTTTTTTACTTAACATTGTATCAGGAAAATTTTCACAGGTTTTTAAATATTCCTTAAAAATTCAATTTGCAATGTGTGCTTATTATTCTGTTATATTTTTATAGCAATATTCACTTGGAGAATCCTTTATTATATGTCAGTTGCCTGATTTTTTTTTCCAAATGTCACTATTGTAAAGAATATTATATTATCTTGTTAATATATCATTATAGGTTCTCTGATTATATAGGCAAACCCATTGCTCAGTCAAAGGGTGTGATTTATTTTAATAAACTAATAATAACTGGCAACATATACCAGTTATTATTAGTGCTTTGTCATTAATTTGTTATGTTTGTTTTAACAAACGAATAAGGATTATTTCCTCATTTTTTAAAAATGTGCTTAGAAAAGTAATAAGAATTTTAGCCTTTCCTTTTCGTATTTATTGCAAATAGTTCCTAACATATTAGTTGCTTCTAAAATTTTTCATTAACTTATTGGTGGCACAGAATTTTCATTTTTATGTTGTTAAATCAGTTGACATTTTTTCTGCATTCTTCCATTATCTTAGAAGATTCTTCCCCATGTTGAAAATACATATTCACCCAAGTTTACTATGTTTTATGGTTCAACTTTTTAAACTGGTCTCAATCTCAACTTTAATTCATGGTACAGTATGAGAAACTAACATTTTGAGGTAGAACTTTCTAATAGATAGAGAGCTGTATAAGAACTCTACCATCTGCCTCTAGAGAGGGCTATTTCTTCTTTCTAGAAGTTGCAAAACTATTCAAATTAATGGTTAAAAAAAAAAAAAAAAAAAAAAAACCTGCCATGGGGTTGAGGACTCAAAGCAACAGAGTAGAACTGCCCCTAGGGTTTCCAAGGCTGTAAATCTTTATGGAAGTAAACCACCTCATCTTTCTTCTGCCGAGTGACTGGTGGGTTCAAACCACCAAACTTTTGGTTAGCAGCCAAATGCCTTAGCCAATGCACCACCAGAGCTCCTTTTAAATTAATATTAGATGAGAGGAAATTAATAATGGTGTGAGGGTTGCCTCAGAAAATGTTTCTGGCCTAGTGCATCCTTGAAACTCTGTGCATTTAGATTTTATGATTTCTCCCTCTGCCTCTAGGACATTGATGACCTATATCACATATTTCCATGGCATCCTCTTACTAAATCAAAAGACTTTGAGCAAACTCCTCAGTTTGCTTATTGTACAAACACAAGCAATTAACATTATTCTGTAAGATTAGCCAATCTTACTCCAAGACCTGGTGGCATTAGAAACAGAACAGCTAGGGCATTTGAGAATAATAATAATAATAATAAAAAAAAAAACCCAGGGCCCAAGGAAGATCAGGACAGAAAGTAAGGAAACTTGATCTCAGGTTTCCATTCACATCACCCAGCTGAAGAAAGACATATGAATGTCATCTCTATGGAGATATTTGGGACAGTAAAGAAGGAATGACAGAGGGAGTGGCTGAAGGGGAAGTTTAAGTCCAAGGACCATCATACAGAGGCCTTGAGGATGCAGAGAATAAGAAGAGAAGGAAGAGTAAGAAAAGTCATGAAAACAATAGAAGTCAACTGATCTTTCTTTCTTCAGATACATCAGGCTCTTCCCCGGCTTGTGTCCTTTGCACATGCTGTTCCTTCTTCCCCACTCTTCCTCTAGCTCTTCATATACCTGGATCCTTTCCATCCTTCATATCCAGGTTTTACCTCCTCAGGGATAATTTCTTAGATCACCCGTGCAGAATTCTGATTTCAAGAATCAGAAGTTATCTTTCTATAAGTTGATAATCTTTCAGCAAAACAACTCCAGAGTTACATTCCAAATATGATCTATAAATCTGTATATGTATATATGTAAATCTCATTTAATCCTCAAAGGACCCTTAAGAGACTGGTAAAGGATACTGCTGTTGTTATTGCTATTTGCCGTCGAGTCAGACCCAACTCATAGCGACCCCTCCTTGGGTTTCTGAGGCGGTATCACTACGGAAGTAGATTGCCCAACCTTCCTTCCGAGGAGTGGCTGGTGGGTTTGAACTGCCAGCCTTCTGGTTACCAGTCAAATGCCTTAGGCACTATGCTACCAGAGCTCCTGGTAAAGGATACTAGTAGTGGTAATAATTAGTACTCAAAAACAATTGCTCCTTTCACTTTGTATTATGTCACATTGTCTCTTTGCTGCATTTATCAAAATCTGTAGTTATTTTGTTTATTCATTGGCTTTTCTGTTTTCTTCTTCCCCATCTCCAACGTAAGCTTTTCAAATCTTGTCTGTCCTGTTCATTTCTTTATTCCCAACATTTTGCAGAGTTCTTGACAGATTAAGCACTCATATGTATTTGTTGGTTGGATAAAGGAATGAATTAAGCAAGGCAAGAGAGAGTTCTAACATCTCTTCAGGACTTTCTGTGTGTTAGACCTTGTAATGAGAGATTTTACGTATGTATATAATATGTACACATGGATAGACATATCCTGCAGAACGCTTCCCTAGTGAATATATTCCTGGTTGAATGGCTTTTGGTTTTTCTTCCCAAATTCTTTTAGAATTACTGATGTCCCAATATTATATAAATATAGATATATTGTTGTGTGCCATTGAGTCGATTCCGATTCATAGTGACCCTGTATGACAGAGTAGAAGTGCCTCATAGGGTTTCCCAGGCTGTAATCTTTATGGGAAGGAGCCCTGATGATGCAGTGGTTAAGTGCTCACCTGCTAACCAAAAGATAGGCAGTTTAAACCCACCAGCCTCTCTGAGGCAGAAAGATGTGTCTGTATGCTTCCATGAATATTCCATCCTTGGAAACCCTGTGGTGCACTTCTACTTGTCCTATAGGCTCATTATGATCAGAACTGATGGCAACAGTTTTTTTTTTTTTTTTTTTTTTTTTAAGTCTTTATGAGAACAAATTGCCAGGTCTTTTTTTCCCATGAGGCTGGTGGTGGGTTCAAACCACCAACCTTTGGGTTAGCAGCCAAGCTATTAACCACCAGGGCACAATACATCTAACCAAAACCAAACCATTGCATTGGATCAATTTCAACTCATAGCAACCCTTAGGACAGAGTCGAAGTGCTCCATAGGGTTTCCAAGGCTGTAAATCTTTACAGAAACAGACTGCCTCATCTTCCTCCCACAGAATGACTGGTGGGTTCAACCACCAACTTTCTTTCATTTAGCAGCCATGTGCTTGAACCACTGTGTCGTCGGGGCTCACTTATAGTTATCTACATACCTATATCTAGAGTACCTATAAGGAGCTCTGGTGGCGTAGTTGTTAAGGCATTTGGCTACCAGCCAAAAGGTGAGTGGTTTGAATCCTAGTCACTTGACAGAAAAAAAGATAAGGCAATCTACTTCTGTAAAGATTTACAGCCTTGGAAACCCCATGGGAGTCTCTATGAGTCAGATTCGACTCAATGGCAGTGAGAACCTGAGAGTGTCTGTATATCTCCATCTAGAGAAACCTAGAAAAGTTTTAAATTTATCTTTTATAATGATACATTTTTAGCAAAACAATATATAAATAAATCCAGAGTTACATTCCAAATATAACTTATAGGACTTCAGAAACATGTACATATATTTTGAAAACCCTCCAAGTGACCACAAAAGCCATGCACATTTTGGACAATGCTGAGAAGCATTACAGCGACGACTGGGGATTTTGTGCTTATGAACACTCATAATGTATCATGTATTTTCCCATTTAAAATAGTGGCAAGTAGGAGTCTGGTGAGAGTTTGCCTGCAGAATTCTGATTTTAGGAATGATAGGCCCATCCATGTATCTCAAATTCTATGTGTGTAAGTATCCCTAAAAGTTTGTGATAACTTTCTCTGGTTTAATGATCTATCTAATTCCTTTGTGCAGGTAACTGGTACGTGAAAAAGTGTGCAAACAAAAGCGGAAATTGCAGGATGAAGTGCAGAAGTGGAGAAGTAGAAACACACCCTCCTACTTCAAAGTGCCCCAAAACCAAAGTATGCTGCATTCTCCCTACCAGTGGTTACGGTGGTTCATGTGGAGCCCCAAAGACTACACAGATGACAGGAAAGACAGCTGTGAAGACACCTAGCCAAGGAACTACTACCGCTGGCAGCAAAGTAACTACTACAGCCGTGACCACTGCTGCTCATTGAACATTCTGGCCTGTCTCCTGACCGAGTTTCTCTGGTCCATTAAAGTGAAGGCTCTTATTCTAGTGTCAATCTTCATTCCTCCCTCCCCTAACTATTGTCCCCCCAACAATGTCTTGGAAGAGTATCACAAATCAATAGCATTGGTAGTTTGAGGTTAAAAAAAAAAAAACCTCATTGTCATCACATTGATGATTCTAACTTATAACCAAAACCAAACACACTGCCGTTGAGTTGGATCTGACTCATAGCAACCCTTTCTGAGTCAGTATTACTATGGAAGTAGATTGCTCATTCTTCCTTCCGAGGAGCGGCTGGTGGGTTTGAACCGCCAGCCTTAGGCACTACACCACCAGAGCTCCTATTCCAACTCATAATGACCCTATAAAAACTCACTGCTGTCAGGTTCATTCAACCCTCTTTGGGTTTCCTATAGAGCAGAGTAAAACTGCCCCAGAGAGGATCCAAGGCTGTAAATCTTTATGGAAGCAGATTGCCTCATAAGATGGCATTCATTTAGTCACTTACTTATTTCTCAAATTTTTTAAAATTCATTTTTTAATTTATTTTGCAAGTGAGAGTGAGTCCAAAAATCCCATTCTGGATTGATAGATAAAAGTTGTGTTATCCTTGAAGATGGTTCCCAGCCTACAGACCCACAGTCTATCTATAGCAGTGATTATCATTCTTAAATGTGCATCAGAAACATCTGGAAGGATTCTTAAAACAAAGATTTCTAGGTCTCAACTCCAGAGGTTCTGATTGAGCAGGACTCTAGTAGAGCCCAAGAATTTGCATTTCTCACAAGTTCCTAAAGAATGATGATGTGGCTGGTCCAGGGAACACTCTTTGGCCTATAATACAGAATGATTGAAGTCCTGATTTTCTACAGATTGAAGGATACATTTCCTGTATATTTTCAAAGAGGTTTATAATACAATAGCATCCCTACAGAAAGCTTTCATAAGCCTTTCCTTAATAGACTTCCTCCAACAACCTTGGGATGTAGGTACTATGACCTCATTTCAAAGAAAAGAGAATGTGATTTGGAAGCATTAGAACTGACACATAATTAGTTGATTACTGAGAGCATTCCATCACTACACCTTGTTGTTGTTGTTGTGTGCCATCAAGTCGGATCCGACTCATAGCGACCCCTCCTTGGGTTTCTGAGGTGGTATCATTACAGAAGTAGATTGCCCCATCTTCCTTCCGAGGAGTGGCTGGTGGGTTTGAACCACCAGCCTTCTGGCTACTACACCTTGATGCTCTGCAATTGTCTCCTCTTCCTGGAAATCCACAATTATATGTTTCCAACTCAGAGAGGAAGGATTAAACCACAGGACTTTTCTCCTAAGAGCTTTGCTTACATCACTCAGAAAACATGGCCAAGGCCAAGAGTCATCCATCCTCAGCCCACTTCCCTAAGAGCTGGAACAGACAGAATAGGAAATGCAGCTTTCGCTTTCTGGACACCTATCATAGCCAGGTATGTCTTCGTTGGCCACAGACAGTTTGCCCACTTATGAAATGATAGGGTTGACTAAATGTCTTTCTTCTCACCCTTACCATGCTAACATCCCTCTGATTATAAAAACATGAGCTTAGCTTATGCCTTGTGAAGCCAACTTCACCTTCAACCTCAGAAAAAGCAAAAGATGTAGAAAAGGGGTCTGGAGGTTGGAGAAAACATTGGTGGAAGCCCATGAGTGTTGTCATAGAATCCTTTTTCTTCTCCACTTAATCCCACATCCAGTTACTAATAGATCCACGTACATTCTACCTCCTATAAAATGTGCCATGACTTCTATTTACCCTGTACAAGCTCAGTCCTCAAATTCTTCCCCAGAAGTATTGCAATAGCCTCCCTTTTGATCACTCTGCCATACCCACTCATCTTCTGCATTGATAATTGGAGTCACTTTTCTGAAACACCAGTCCAGTCATTAAACTTCCATTTGACCATCACTGCCAATCACATCCTAGTCAATATTTTAGTCCAACCTTCAGCGTTCTTCATATTCAGATATTCATATCCATATCCTAGATTACATTTCCAATTTTATTTCTTATTGCTCTCCCACTGTTCACCCTGCACTTCTGCCATACACTTATTTGTGATTGATTGGAACTCACTGGATTGTTTCCCGGTTTTGAGTCCTTGTACATGTTCTTTTCTCTCCACATATTCCCATCTGATAAAATCATTCTTTGCTCTTTTCCAAAAGACATTTATAATCACACTGCTCTGTCTAACACAGAACCAATTGCCACCTCTCTTGTTCCAACTTTGCTTGCTGAAAGTGAGGATGACTTGAGGCACTTACTGATGAAGGTTGAAGAATACAGTCTGCAGTATGGATTACGTCTCAATATAAAGAAAACAAAAATCCTCACAACTGGACCAATGAGCAACATCACAATAAATGGAGAGAAGATTGAGGTTGTCAAAGAATTCAAGAACATTGCTTGATTCTACAATCGATGCCAATGGAAGCAGCAGTCAGGACATTAGATGACATGTAGCATTGGGAAAGTCAACCGCAAAGAAACTGCTTCAAGTGCTGAGGAGCAAGGATGTCTCCTTGAGGACTAGGGTGCACCTGACACAAGCCATGATATTTCCAATCGCCTCGTATGCATGTGAGAGCTGGACAATGAATAAGGAAGACCGAAAAAGAGTTGATGCTTTTGAGTTGTGGTGCTGGCGAAGAATGCTGAAAGTACCATGGACTGCTAAAAGAACTAACAGATCTGTCCTGGAGGAAGTGCACCTGAAATGCTCCTTGAAAGCAAGAATGGCCAGACTTCATCTCACCTATTTTGGTTATGTTGTCAGACGGGACCATTCCTTGGAGAAGGATGTCATGCTTGGTAGGGTGGAGGGTCAACGAAAGAGGGCGAGGCCTTCAACAAGATGGATTGACACGGTGGCTGCGATGATGGGCTCAAGTATAGCAGGGATTGTAGAGCTGGCACAGGATCAGGCAGTGTTTCGTTCTGCTGTGCATGGGGTCGCTATGAGTCGGAAACAACTCAATGGCACCTAACAACAACAACAATTGTTCCATTACTATGGCTTATCCATAATTCTATTTTATCATATCACATGCTGTATTCTAGATATCTGATTATAGATTTTTTTTACTAGACTTTGAAATGTTATTCAAAGGCAAGAACCATTTTCTTTATCTCTTTTCATCCCCTGATTAGAGGTAGATAGCTGTCATTGAGTCAACTCCGATCATAGTGACCTTATGTACAACCGAACAAAACAACAGAACAAGACATTGCCTGGCACCATGTCATCCTCATAATCACCAGCCTATTTCAGCTCTTTGTGCCAGTCCATCTCACTGAGTGTCACCCTCACCGTGGCAGGCCCTTTACTTCACTAAATATGATGTCTTCCTCCACTAGTTGATTCCAAAGCAAGCCAGTCGGACAATGTTCTGTGTTGATCCATAAGGTTTACATTAGCTAATTTTTGGAAGTAGATTGCCACACCTTTCTTCCTAGTCTGTCTTAGTCTGGAAGCTCCTCTGAAACCTGTCCACCATGAGTGATCGTGCAACACACAAGCCACCACAGTACAACAAACTGCATGCATGGTGGATCCCTTAACAAGATTATACATTAATTCTTAGTGAATTCTTACTGAATACAGAAAGTTTTGGGGGCCAGAAAGACTTTTGGGTGATACTGAAATCTCACCTTTATTTATTCTAGACCTTCCTCAAGGAGACAGGCCTCTGCCAAGAGACACATCTCTGATCCATGTCTTTATAGTAATGGAGATATGAGAGGTGGATTGTCCCAACTAGTAGGAAATTGGCACCTCTTATACCCATGGCTATCCGTGTAGGCAGAATTTGTGAACTTACACAAGCAGGTGTATGGATGCAGATGGGTCACTTCAACAGAAGGTCATGGTAGGAAACAAGCATGAGTCAGACACATTTGAGGTTATTCATGGCCCCACCACATGTTCACTGATGCACAATGGGCAGTTGGTTTCTTATCTTTGAGTATAAGTTAATGAACTTGAAAAATAGAGAAAATACTTACTTTGAGGATTTCCAGAGTACTATGTTAAACCATTAATCATCAGCTGTACAGGTTGCTTATTTGCAGATAAAGAGCAAAAAGAGCACATTTCCTCAGGGCCTTGTCATTCGACCATGGCTATTCTGCATGGGTATGGGCTATTATAAACCACATTTCACTCAGTTCATTGTTATGCATAGTAAAATTATGACAGAGATGAAGTTCATAGGCTCTCTTTGAACAGCCAGATGGAGTTTTAAAAACTCCTTGTAGAACGTACTGTGCTTTCTCCTCAGCAATCACCTTGATCACTACCTTGAATATATCTTAGCATCACGATCTCTTAGATGATGGGTGAGGAATACACTCTTAGTGCTGTCACCTGAAACTTTGCCCTCCTGTCCTCTTGGTTGACACCCATGCTTCAGCCTGTGCTTGAACCTAGGGGGCAAATAACCTCTGGTAGCATAGTGGCTAAAGCACTTGACTGCTAACCAGAAGGCTGGTGGTTCAA
>NW_006921607.1:5974775-5980794 GCF_000298275.1 Orycteropus afer afer | reverse complement strand
TTTGTCATTTTATTCTTGTATTGTCTTTTGAAATTGTTCTAGGGTTTTCTCTGTGTTTTCCTCAATTTTGTCAGTGTTTTCCTTGATCTGCCTCTCAATTCATTGAAGATACCTAAATATAATTCTTTTGAATTCCTTATCAGGGAGGTCCAATGCTGCATCTTTTCTCAGAGATGTGTTTTGGGTCTGTATCCTGGTCCCTTGTTTCTCCTGCTTTATCTTGCTCCTTTGTGTGGACTGTGATGCTCTGTTGTCTCTGAGGTATGGTAACATTTTTGTGTTTATATTTAATTGATGATTGTACATTGGAGTAACTTGCCCATGATTTTCGTTTTCTTTGTATGTTATCTGCATGAGCAGGGTACTGTGCTGTGCTCCTCTATTCACTAGTTGGCAGCACTTACACACTCACCACCTGTCTCTTTTCCTATTGTCAGCCTCCTATATGTCCCCCACCAGCCACTCCTCGGAAAGAAGATGGGGCAATCTACTTCCGTAGTGACACTGCCTCGGCAACCCAAGGAGGGGTCTCTATGAGTCGGGTCCAACTCGACGGCACATAACAACAAACAACAACAACAACATCCTTGGCAAACAGAGCTTATTCTTAGGTCCCTGTAACCTGAATGAGAATGCTTCACTTTAAAATCCAAAACTGCTGCCACTTGTAAAGATTTAAAATGGCTGTGATCTTGGTCACTTTAAATATCCAAAATGGCCACCTCTTGTAAACATTCAAAATGGCTGCACTCTTGGTCAATTTAAATATCCAAAATGGCTGGTGCATGTAAACAATCAAAATGCTTGTGCCTTCTGGACAGTGGAAAGTCCACAGTCCAGGTTGTCTTTCTCCTTGCTGTTTCCCTTCCTACTCACAGACCACCAGCACAGTCATCCCTGCAGCCCTTGGTGACCAGGGCCGATCTTCAGGTCAATTCTCAGGTCCCAACACCACTTGGAAGTATTCAGGCTGTTGGTCCTGTCAGATTAGCTGACAGTCCACTGCTCCAACTGTGTATGTACTCACTGTTTTTGTTCAGGTTTTTCCAATAGTCAGTGCCTCATCTACTTCTGTATACTTTCTTTCAAAGCTCAGTGCTCCAGGATTATCTTCTGTATCTCTGTCAATTGGTTTCTCTTTTCTTTGTTAAGGAGGGTCTGTGCAACTTGTCTGCCTATTCCTCCATCTCACCGGAAGTCCCAGCATTACTCTTAGATTTTCAGATATGGGACTCACACACAAGCACACACACATATCTGCATTTAAATAATAATGAAATAAATAAAATAACAAAGGTAAATGAAACTTAAATATGTTCAAGAAAAATAAAAAGATCAAAATAATATCTCAAAGAAAATGTACATCTGGCAAAAAAAAAGTACCTTCCAGCAGATACATGATAGACTAACAGAGACATGTCAGATGATGGGATGACAGAAATATTGTCGATTTTAAAATTCAAAATATAGTGATGATGACATGATTAATGTACTTGATATCACTAATTGTCCACCTGAAAAATGTTGAGTTGGCTAATGTGTATGTGTATTTTTACAATTAAAAAGTATGTGTTGTGATGAAAACATATCTTGTATCAAAACAAAGCACGTAATGTTTTTCTGTCTTCCTCCTCCCACCTTTTCTTCTAGCTGTGGGATATATTTGATGTCTTGTGGAGTATAAAGCCTCTGTTTTGTAACTTGTTGAAAATTATGACATCTCTGTACCAGGAAATGTACAGACACCTGTAGCCTGTCAGGTTCATAGTGGCAAGATGCAGGAGTGAGCCCAGACCAAAGAACAGAAAGAAACAGAAAATGTTAAAAGCAGTAAAGTTCAACCGTGGGGGCAAGTAGCAGCTGCCAGAAAGCTCTCATGGAATCTTGTGGAGCCTGGAGTGAGTTTAGGCTTTCATGTTTTAAGCGTAACCAATTGTTGCTATCAAAATCATAGAAGAGCTCAGTGAAAGTAATAAAAATTTGGTTTTTTTTTTTAATTCCAACCTTTTCACAACCTGCAATTGATCAGAAGCTGTTTCAAAACAATCACACAAGACCATATATTTCCAATTTGGAGATGTTTATAGATGAGCAAGAAGCTCTGGTGATACAATGGGTGAGACATTGGGCTGCTAACCAAACGGTTTGCAATTGGAACCCACAAGCCACTCCATGGGAGAAAGATGAGGCAGTCTGCTTCTGTAAAGATTTACAGCCTTGGAAACCCTATAGGGCAGTTCTACTCTGTTCTGTAGCGTCACTGTGAGTCAAGACCGACTCAGTGGTAGTCGGTTGGGCAGATGAGCAAATTTAGGCTGGGAAATTTTAGCTGACTTCATATATCTCTACTAACGTTCAAAGACAGAGAATAATATTATCAATGTGACCATTATTGAACCAGGCATGCGATTAATTGATTTATATTCATGAAACCATTTAATCCTCTCAACAATCCTTTATCTAATCTACTATGTTCTCTTTTTGAATGTGAACACCTAGGTTCAGTGAGTTTAAGTAACTTGCCAAAGATCTCAAAACCGATAAATGGTAGACGAAGGATTAGGATTAAGTATTAAATTTTAGATTCTTTCTATGACATGAGCTTGGGTATCACCCATTTCTTGAAGACAATACTTGGGAAAATTGTTCCCCCACATGCCACATCTTTAAAGAACAGGTTTCTAAATCAAAGAGGAAGATTCACTTGAAACAAACTTTGACTGCTGTCAAGTCATGGATTATAGGCTAAACCAGACCTCTCCCCTTACGTTGGTGGGATCTAGGGAAGAAAGTTAATGGAGAGCCAGTTACCATTTGTATTTAAAAGTCACACCTCATGCTCATAAATTATTAAATAAATCTATCCCCTTTACCTTGACAAATGTACCTTACAATGACCCTAAATTTCACATTTTCAGGTTCCTTGGAGTTTTGTCCCAGAATACTGCATCCCAAGGAGTGTCAGACTCAGGGCTGTAACCTGCAGCCTAACTCTTTCTCTACCCACCCCCCTTCTTTCCCACACTGTGAGGAGGCCTCAAAGTGTAGATACTTAGATACTCAAATCCAGAGAGCCAAGCGCAACCTCCAACCTCAGCACCACCTCACCTCCACACAACTGCCGTCTGGTGCACACCAGCAGCGGGCTCTGCCCACAGTGGGAAGAGCTAGGGAAGAAGCCCATATAGACCTGGGAAGGAGACAATAGACTGTTTGGGTAGAGATTCCAGGGACCCAGAGCACAATCTAGAAGAATAAAGCAGGGAAAACATTTCTAGATTAGCACATCCTTTTGGTCCCAGTGCCATTTAGCACTAAGGGAAGGATGCAGTCAGATGAGGATTTAATAGGAGCCTCTGGAGCGTAAGGCAGGGGCAGCTCAGTGGTAGACTCTCGGCCTCCACGAGGGAACTGAGTTTGATTCTGCTGCCAGTGCACCACCTGCGCAGCCCCCACCTGTCTGTTTCTGTTCCATTGTGTGGGATTGTGAGATCCCCATGCATTTCAATGAGCAATAATCATGCCTCAGATAAAACTCATTGGCTACAATATTGCCACTGTGCAAAGCTGAGGTCCCCATGAGTTAGTGGTCAACTAACTACAGAGTATAAGGCATAAGGGCAGGACTTGCCTCACCTAAGGGGAAATTCATCTCTCTGATGGTGAGAGAAGCACCAGTGATTCTTTCATACTTAGCCCTTATCCTTAAGAAGAGCACCTTACCCAGGTTTGAGTAATGATCCTATTATGTAGTCTGGTCCTAATATTGCTGCCTTCAAATTGTATAGCCATGACTAGGATGGTGTAAGAGAAAACCAATGAGGTTGAGACATACTGACGGCCTTTGGCATGAACCTTCCACACTGACCCATCTCAATCAACTTAGCCATTAAAACCTATCCTGGCAATGTTTAAAGGAAAAAAGAAAAGCAAATGATATTGTTGAGTGTTGGCAAGGAAGGTGAGAAAACAAACACCCTCCTCTAGTATAGAGAGATTGTAAAATTTGTCCAGTTATTGTGAAAATTAAATTGACAGTATCTCCCCAAAGGTTTAAGAATGTCCTTTTCTATGAATCCAACAAATCTGCTTCTAGGAACTAATCCCAAGAAAATAGTCACATAACCACTAGAGACTAAAAATAGTCCCACTATGTATGAAAAGCATTTGAGAGTAATTTTGAAAAGACTGTGAAGCCAAGAGAATTCACCATTAGGTGGATGAAGATATTTCATTAAAGTTCATTGGTGTGTTCCAGTCCTTTTAAAAGTTGCTTGTATTACTGCCAGGTAAACACTACTCAGTAATCCTCCTTCTGAAAATCTGTTAATTCTGATTAATTTCCAAATACCAAAAAAAAAAAAAAAACCCAAACCTACTGCCATCAAGTTTATTCTGACTCATAGAGTCCCCCCAGTGGGTTCCAAGGCTGTAAATCTTTACAGAAGTAGGTTGTCTCATCTTCCTCCCACGGAGCAGCTGGCAGGTTTGAACCATCGACCTTCTGGTTAGCAGCCAAATGATTACGCACTACACCACCAGAGCTCGTTGATTTCCAAATACTTAGTATGAATGATTTTATTTTTGTTGGAAGTGAAGGAAGATTTTGTGGCAAGAAGAGTGGATATGGTGCAAGTTGGACTTAGCATATGAAGATAGAGAAGTCTGAAACCCAATGTCCCCCTGAGAATGTAAACTTCTCTGGAACATGCAAAAGCTTGAAGAGGACCCTAGATTTTTAAGAGCCATAGAACTGGTGAGAGTTTGAGATAATTTAACTAGATCTTTCCTGATAATCAGGAAAATCCCATAAGCTGATATTTGGGTAAAACAATACAGCTATTTTCACTTTATTAAAGAAACAATTTAGAATTGTATACAACCACATTTACAGATGTTTTCCTTCAATAGTCAGAATGCTACTATTTCCTTTCTTGTCTTTGTTTTGTGTATTCCCCGATTTTGCTAATAAAGCACATAGTATGTGAGTAATAAAACTATGTTTTAAATATTATTTTTAATTCAAAGAGGAAGAAAAATAGAACCAAAATCTTTCAAACAAATACAACTCCCCTGGCTGACCCTTCTACATAATCAAATAATTTACTGTCTTAATATCTCAACTCAATAGAACTCAGTGAAGGAGTTACATATCACTCTATGTTCTTTTATAAGTAGCATATTATAACAATTTGTACTTTTAAAAGTCCCAGTGGATGTTGAGGTCCTCAGAATTAACAGTAAGTACTGATTAGTGATTACTTCCTCATTAAAGAACATCATGTTCTTTACTAACACAACCTTGCGCATGGAAACACCTACTATTTATCCTTAAGAGGACTTGGGGAAAGAGAAGACTCTACTCTTTGGGTTCAGTCCAGGAGATCCCTCAGGATCATAGATTCTCTGGCAGCAGCGGACAGAAAAGACAGACTCATACATACACATATACACACACGTCTCTTATTGAAGTGAGAGTGGAGAGACACCTTTTTTTTTTTCTAAGATACAATGTTGATGCTATCTGTGGGACAAAGGAATGTGAGTTTTTTTTTTTTAATAAAGAAGCTGGTGTCTGACAGTTATGTTGGTGAACAAGACAGTTCAGGTGGCTGGGTCCACAGGCTCAGTACCATAGTCACAGGAGATATCAAGCTCAATTAGCATAACATACTACACAGAAGCATTCATTGTTCTACATGCATTGGTCTACTTCGGTGACTAGCAACTGGGGTCTTAAAAGCTTGCAAGTGGCCATCTAAGATGCAACAATTTGTCTCTCCTCATCCAGAGCAAAGAAGAATGAAGAAAACCAAAGACACAGGGAAACAATAGTCCAAGGGACTAGTGGACCATGCAAACCTCAGTCTCCATGATCCTGAGACCAGAAGAACTAGATGGTGCTCAGCCAGCTACTATCGTCAACCACTCGGAAAGGGATCACAATATGAGATCCTAGGTAAAGTGAGAAAAAAATGTGGAACAAAATTCAAAATTATAAAAAAAAAAAAAAAAAAAC
>NW_006921607.1:5971057-5974675 GCF_000298275.1 Orycteropus afer afer | reverse complement strand
GGGGTCGCTATGAGTCGGGGCCGACTCGATGGCACATAACAACAACAAACAACCACACCTGGGGTTGACTTGTGAAGTCTAAGAGGGAGAAAGAGAAGGAAGCTTCATTGTGGAAGAACCTATGCTATACCAGGTACACTGACACACAATTTCATAAAACAAACACATTATACAGTAATGATGGTAACACGATTAAAGCTAAGGAATCTGGAGTAAAACATATCTAAGCTTGAATCTGGGTTTGCCCCTTAGTTCTTTGACTTATCATGTGATCTCTACCTCACTCTCTTCATCCATAAGATAGATATAATCACACACGTACATCTTAGAGTTGCTCTGAAAATGATTAAGAGAAGGCACATAGAACACTGAGCATAGCCCCTGGCGCCTATGAAACACTAATAAATGTAGGCTTACTAACGGCCTGTAAGGAGTAGATTACGAAGCCTTGGCACACAACAGTTAAGCACTTGATTGCTAACTGAAAGGTTGGTGGTTTGAATCCACCCAGCTGCTCAATGGAAGAAAGACCTGGCAATCCACTCCCATAAAGATGACAGCTTGGAAAGCTCTACAGGGCAGTTGTACTCTGTAGTATAGGGTCACTATTAGTGGAAACCCACTCAACAGCACCCAACGACAATTAAAAATAGGTCATTACTGTTTAAAATGTGAAAAATCTTGAGATTCAGGTAGGAAGAGATCTTGCCCAAGAACAAACAACCACATTTGGGAGGTATTTCTTACCCCTTCCAAGATCACAATATTTCTAACTCGTCTCATGCTAATCCTGAAGGTATCCTCAAAGCTGACTTCTGCCTCTTTACCTTATCATCTTGCATAGCCATAGAGGCTCCAGGAATGAGCTATGCAAAGCATGTGTGTGCATGTCTGCGTGCATACAGGCTCTAGTGACTTTGAATAAATCTATGCCTTAAAGAAATTAAGTGAGACTTAGATTTCAATACCTACTGATACTTGATCCTAATTGGACATTCATTCAAAAGCTTGATTCCTCTTCTAAGGTGAGAATAGGATTCTTTGAGGACTGTTTGGCAATGCCTACACTACCAGCCATGACCCTTGTTGTGATACTGGACACCAAGTGGGGTGTCTGGACTACCGCCTCCCACGTCGTGCAGCACACAGCACTAGGTAGCACTCCTATCTCCTGCTGGCAAAGGAAACCTAGTGGAAAGGCTAGACTTCCATCTCCAACCCCACCCAATGGTAACACACAACCTACAGTAGCACTCCCCTTTCTTGCCTGTGCATTGGCAGCGGAGATCTAGCTGGAATCCAGCGCTCCTACTACCCAACCAGAAGTAACAAATGGCCTGAAGTGGCATTCCCCCTTCTTTGCTGATATCTGTCAGTAGAAAACAAATAGGGGGTCTAGATTTGTGACCCCACCTTCACCCTGTACTATGGATGGTCCAAGGCAGTGCCCCCCTTTCCAGCCATCTCATTGTCAGTGAAGACCAAGGGGTGGTCTTGACTTCCATATCTACCAAGCATTGGTCAGAGACACTCATCCTCCCAATTGGAGAGTGGGGGAGGATACGGGAGAAGAGGGAACTAGTGAAAGGGAATCTTTAAAATTGAATAAGAAGTCATGGACAGACCTCTGATTGACCTACACATGAAACTGACCACAATTAATACTTTTCAAGCAAAAAATTTAAAAGTTAACTTCCAGTGTGTAATATGTCCTAGGTTTTAAGAGTGGCTTCCAAGTACTATACAAATGAAGCCTACAAAAATAGCACTACAATTGCTCAGAAATTAAGCTTTCACAGAACCCCATTTCACAGAATTAGGCTAGGACCTATGCTAAATCTAGACAGGTGGTTACTTCCTGAGATGATGTTTTGAATAATGTCCAGAATGTCAGTACATAATCTCCACAATGTCTAAGATACAACCAAAAATCACTCGTCATACTAAAAACCAGGACAATCACAATTTGACAGGGAAAAGAAAATTAACAGACACCATTACCAAGATGACCACTGAATAATCAGACAAAATATTTTATTATAGAAATTATTCAATGAGTAATTATGAAAACTTCTGAAACAAATTAAAAACTAGAAAAAGTCTCAGTAAAGAAATAGAAGATATGAACAAGTATCAAATGGGAATTATAGAATTGAAAAATAAAGTAACGAAACTGAAAAAAAAAATCACTGAATTGGCTCAACAGTAGATTGGAGATTCAGAAAAAAGAATAATAAAAAAAAAATCAATAGAACTTTGCAACCTGAATAACAGAGAGAAAATAGTCTAAAAAGATAAACACAGCCTCAGAGACCTGTGGGACAACAACAAGGTCTAATGTTCATGTCATCAGAGTCCCAGGAAGAAGAGAAAGGGTGTGAAGCTAAAAAGATACTCAGAGAAATAATGGCTGAAAATTTCCAAAATTTGACAAAATGCATAAACCTAAAATTCAAGAAGCTGAGTGAACTCCAAACAAGATAAACCCAAATGAATCTATGCTGAGACATATCATAATCAAACTTCTGAAACCTAAAGTTAAAAAAAAAATTGCAAAAGCAGTTAGAAATAATGCATTACCTGTAGAGAAAAAAAAAAAAAGAAAGAAAGAAAGAAAGAACTGTCAAACTCAAATTCTATATCCAGCAAAAATATCCTTCAGGAATAGACAGGGAAAGAAAGACTTCCTGAATGAAAGGAAACTGAAGAGAATCTGTCACTAGCAAATCCACATTAAAAGAATAGCCAAAGGAATTTCTCCACACAGAAAGTCAATGACAACAGGAAGAGGCTTGGAACTTTAGGAGGAAGATAGATTAATAGAATAGGTAAGAATAGGGGTAAATTTAATAGATTATCCTTATCATGTTTTTAAATAATGTTTGATGATGGAAGCAAAAAATGTAACATTACCTGATGTCGTTCAAAGTGGATATAGAGGAAGTATTTATAACAATTATATTGTAAGTTATGTAAGATAAAGGAAGATAAATTTCCTACACTTAAGCTGATAAAATGTTGGCATCAATAGACTGTGGCAAATTGCATACATATGATACCTAGAGCTACCCACCAAAAAAAAATTTATCCAAGGAGATACAGTCAAAAACATTATAGATAAACCAAAACGGAATTTAAAAAAAAAAAAAATGTTCAAGGCAGGGGCCTCCAATAGAAGCTTCTGTGAGAACAGAAACGTTCTAAATCTGTACTGTACAGAGTGGTAGCCAGTAGCCACATGGCCTGTATAGTACCTGAAACACACTCTAAGACAACATGAGCACTAAAACAACAGAAGAAAATGAACTTAAAATTTATATATATTTAATTAATTTAAGCTTAAATGACTATACAAAGGCTGGTGGTAAAGCTGAAGAGGTACTCTTTGGAACCTCAGAGGTTCCACGTCAAATTTCTTTCAGTGTGAAGAATATTCCTGTATAAAACTCCTGTGACCTACTGGGGGAAGACAGTCCTCCAGAAAGCCATTTGCTAAAGATTAGCCAAAAGATGGAAACAACCTAGGTGTCCATCAACTTGAGGAATGGATAACCAAACTATGGTACATACACACAATGGAATACTATGCAATGCTAAAGAATAATGTAGAATCTGCAA
>NW_006921607.1:5959535-5962556 GCF_000298275.1 Orycteropus afer afer | reverse complement strand
GAAACCCCGAGACTATGGCCTCTAGTGACACTTTGGGCCTGGAATTGAACTCACTCCCATGGTTTCCAGTCAAACAATAGACAGGCATAAAAGGTGAACATTTACACCAGGTAGGTACACTCTTTAAAACGGTCAACCATGGGAACTCAGAAGGGCAGTATTTGCACAGGGAGGCAGCTCAAGGGACAGGAATGCAGAGGAAAGGAGGATGCAGGGAAAAGGTAACCACAAGGAGGATATGAGAAGAGAGTTGTTACGTTACGGGCATTGCAATCAATGTCATGAAACAAAATGTGTATGAACTGCTGGATGGAAAATGAATGTGCTCTGTAAAGTTTCACCCAAACCACAATTTTAAAAAAAGACAGCGCAGGTGAGACCCAGAATGTTTTCTCCATTGCGCAGGCAATACATTTTGTTAACAAACTCTTTGATCTTCAAAACTCAAAGATTAATTTAACAGCCCCATCACCTTTTTATCTTTCTCCTTATCCAGAATAGAATCCACAATTTATTACGTCAATAACTTCCTTGCCAACAACTGGGACTCCTTTGTTCCTCTCCTTTTAACATTTCTTTCTGGGGGCAACATCACAATCCTGTGTTACCTCACTATCTATTGTGTACATTTCCGTAGTTACAGAGAAGAGTGTTGTGGTGGACGTCACCCAACAGCATACACTGGTATCATTATCAATTTGTAATGATCAATTTCAAATAGATGACCTATACTCTCTAGAGACTATTGTACTGAAATTCTTAGATTCAGAGCCCCAGAGGTCAGTTGGTAAGCTAAGGGCTATAAAGATGGTCTAATCCCTAATAGCTTGTTCTTCTGAGATCTCAAATCAATTGCCATGATTTGAAAGGATCTTTGGATGGGTCTTAGACATGAAGATGACTGAAAATATTTCAAAAGTCTGTTAGGCTTTCAGAGGAGTGGTAATGCCATTAAAAAAAACAAAGCCTGGATAACAAAATCACTCATTTTAGTTCCCTGGATCTGTACTAACAGGAAATGTGTTGTTATAGTTGTACAACCCCCAGAAGAAGAATCCTCCCCCAGTCTCCCCCAAAACGTGACTATCGAGGACAGTAGACAAGGCAAGCTTTCCCAGAGGGCAGAACAGAAACCATCCAGACTGCCCGAGGCATCCCCTACACTGGCCAGGATGGGCCCTTACCATCACTGTACCCCAGGAGGGTGCTTTATGCTCTGTGATCTCTCTGCCTTTTTTTCACCTTTTTGCTATTTCTAAATGAATTTGTATTATTATAGTTATCTTGTTATTCTTCCATCATTGTATATTGCTTGCCTTGTAAGTAATTAAATTTACCGTGTATCCCTAGTCTGTGGGGATGAAAAGTGCTACCATCTGAACTGACCAAAGAGGTAGGCACAGCACTGAGGTCCTAGACTTAAAGCTGAATGCAGTAAATGGAATAGGATTCAATGTTTTCCTATTGGGAAAAGATGACATAATCTTCACTTGAAGATGGAATCGTTTTCTAATGTTAGGTAGAGCTCATTTGAAATTGTGTATATGGCAAAAAGAATGTGCTTATGTATCAGCCAGTAATGGTGTAGTAAAACTATTTTTGTTTTTGACCACCTAACATATATTTTCCCTTTCTCTGAGACCAGAATTACTCATTTCTTTCGGAGAATCATTCCACAGACACTCTTTGTTTGAAGATTGGATAACCTCAGCTCCCAGTCCCTATGGATAGGCACATGACAAGACCTGGCCAATTTTAAAAGGATCATCTTTTAAAGAAACTAAAATTGTAGGCTTGAGATATTTGGAACAGATATAAATAAACCTATTGATTCTCTCAGACGTTCTGCTCTGACTAAACAAAAACAGAGTCCAAAGAGATGAGCAAGTCAGGAGATTTGAGAAGTTAATGGTATTGCCACACAAAGAAGGTAAAAATAATATTCCAAATTTAATAACCTTCCCTAAATTTAAACAATGGACTTAAACTGAAAATCAATAACAAAAATTTTGGGAAATTCACAAATACCTGGAAATGAAATAACATACTCTTAACAACCAAACAGTCAAAGAAGAAATCACAAAGGAAATTAAAAAATACTTTGAAGGGAATGAAAATGAAAACTCAGCACACCAAAATGTATGGGATGGAATGAATGCAGTGCTTAGAGGGAAAATGACAGTTCTGAATGCCTATAATCAAACAACAAAATATCTCAAATCAATAGCCTCACCTTCTACCTTAAGACACTAGAAAAAGAAGAGCAAATTAAATGAAGCAGAAGAAAGAAAAAATAATGACTAGAGAAGAAATTCATGAAATAGAGAATAGAAAAACAATAGACAAAGTCAATGGAATCAAAAGTTTCTCCTTTGAAAAGATCAACAAAATCGACAAACCTTTAGCTAGACCTTGAGAGAAACACTGATGACTTAATTTACAAAATTAGGAATGAAAGAAAGAATATTACTGGTGAACTCACAGAAACAGAGAGAGAGGTCTGGTAGGGTAGTGCCTACGGCACTTGACTGCTAACCAGAAGGCTGGCAGTTCAAACCCACCGGCCACTCCTCGGAAGGAAGGTTGGGCAATCTACTTCTGTAGTGATACCACCTTGGAAACCCAAAGAGGGGTCGCTATGAGTCAGGTCCAACTCGATGATAAATAACAACAACAACAACAACACACACACACACAAACACATATATATATGAATACTATAAACAACTGTATATCAACAAATTAGATAACTCAGGTAAATGGGCAAATTCTTAGTCACACACAGCCTAACTATGACTCAAAAAGAAATAGAAAATCTGAATAGAACTATTACAAATAAAGTGATGAAATTAGTAATCAAAAAATGCCTCACAAAGAAAAGTCCAAGCCTAGATGGGTTCACAGGAGCTCTGGTAGCATAGTGCCTAAGGCACTTGACTGCTCACCAGAAGGCTGGTGGTTCAAACCCACCAGCCACTCCTTGGAAGGAAGATGAGGCAATCTACTTCAGTAGTGATATTG
>NW_006921607.1:5955279-5958945 GCF_000298275.1 Orycteropus afer afer | reverse complement strand
TGTATTTTTGAATTTTGATCGACATTTTTCCTCCCACTCTATCAAAAATCTCCAGTTTTGATCCCTTTCCAAGTGGCTGGCATTGGTAGCCAGGCACCATCTAGTTCTGGTCTGAGGGTCATAAAGGCTGAGATCCTCGTGGTCCATCTTATCCTTGGACTAATTGTTTCCAGGTGCCTTTGATTAGAAAACACTTCTTAGCTCATTCTATGGGTCCAATATTACTCTGATACTAAAATCAAAGACCTCACAAAAAAAGAAAACTACAGAACCAGTAATAAATAGTAAGAGATTTATGACGAAGAATTGACTTACACAGTGTAGGGGATTGGTTAGTCAGAGTCCCATAAGGTGGGCCATCAGGGAGGGCAGGCTGGAACTCTGGGGCCCAGGCTGAAGCTGCTGTTCACAGAATTTCCTCTTCATCAAGGAAGACTCATTTCTGATCTTCAGGCCCTTCAATTGACAGAATCAAGTCCATCCAGATCATCTAGGATAATCACTCTTATTTATAGTCAACTGATCATGGACTTTAATCACAGCCACAAAATACCTTTGCTGCAATACCTAGATTAGTGTTTAATTGAATAACAGGAGTATAACTTAGCTAAATTGACACATCAAAAGAGCATCACCGTCCCCAAACTGATCCACAGATTCAACACAATCCCTATAAAAGTCCCAGAGATTGGCAAATGAATCTTAAAATTCTTGTGAAAATTCAAGGGACCTTGAGGATTCAGACTTTCCAATTTCAAAACTTACTATAAAGCTACTATAATCGAGACAGTGCAGTACTGGCATAAGGATAGACATACAGATTAGTGGAATAGATTCCAGGAATGAAAAAACAAAACAAAACAAAACTCACTGCCATCAAGTCAGTTCCGACTCACAGCAACCCCTACTTGGGTTTCCAAGGTGGTATCTCTACGGAAGTAGATTGCCCAGTCTTCCTCTGAGGAGTGGCCGGTGGGTTTGAACTGCCAGGCTTCTGGTTAGCAGTCAAATGCCTTAGGCACTACACCACCAGAGCCCTATAGGTAATTCAGGAATAAACTGAAGAAATTGAAATCCTCATACATTACTGGTGGGATTGTCAAATGGCCCAGCTGCTTTGGAAAACAATCTGGCAGTTCTGTAGAAAGTTACCACATGATCCAACAATTCTACTACTAAATATATACCCAACAAAATTGAAGACACATGTCCACACAAAAACTTGTATAAGAATATTTATAGCAGCGTTATTCACAAATAAATAAAATGTGGCATATCCATGCAACGGAATATTACTTGGCCATCAAAAGGAATGAAGTGCTTATGTTCAAGTTCTAGAGATTCTTTCTATTAGATTTATGGGTCTATGTCTTGATTTATGTTATTTTATTCATTCTTAGATGTGAGTACATATCTACTTTGATCCAGCTAGGCAGACAGCCAAAAGAGGTAAAGTACAGATTCTTCCCGCCAGGACTCCACAGCCTACCGGATGGCATCAGGTGTGATGAGACAGAACATGCTGTGTCTCTGAATTCCATGTGGGGGTAATGTGGCTGGCCTCAAATTTTATGTGCCTGCCCACATGATACAAATTGCATAGTGTAGAACTTTGGGGGCACACATCATATCATACCATCTGTTCTGGTTCAGTGCATAAGACTCCAAGTCTCTGAGGAAGGTAACATACCGTGCAGTTTACTGAACCAAGAGCTTCAGCTGTCACTCCTCTGGGAAGCCTGGCCATGAGGTTCCTCCTGATCCTTGCAATTCTGCTGTTTCAGAAATTCACAGGTAACCCAGAGTTTCCCAGGGGCTCACTCAAATCAACAAGGGGATGGTGATAATCTCAAGAGCCATATAAAGGGAGATAGGACCATCAAGGATGACTGAAGTCTGTACAATGTCATCAGAAATTCCTGCTTACCAGGACCTTCTACCATAAGATTGTTCTCAAGAGGGCAGTCACATCAGGCGTATGAGCTGAACAGTTACATTAGGTAGATACATTCCTTGGAGAGATCAATCATGGGAGAACAGAAGGGCTATGTATGCACAAGGAGACAGCTCGGGGGCAGGAGTGCATGGAGGGAGGACACTGGGAAGAGGTAACCATGGGGAGGAAGAGGGAGGAGAGTTGTTGCATTGTGAGAGATTGCAGTCAATGTCATGAGACAAAGTGTATGTGAACTGCTGTATGGAAGATGAATTTGCTCTGTAAACTTTCACCCAAATCACAATTTAAAAAAAAATAATAATGAAAAAAAAATAAAAGGCAGTCACATAGTTATAAAGAGGTCAGTTTCTCTCTCAAAGGCTTCATTGTAGGAAAGAATGAGCCCAATATCCAGACATGCCCTTATTTCTTCGGGTACAGGCTGACTTTGGGACCTACCCATATTTCTTCCCTCTCAAATGTGGGAGTAGTGGGAAAAGCACAAACTTTGGAGTCGAGTTTAAGAATTCTGAAACAAGCCTTCAATGTATACTAGACTGTCAATTTTTGATAAATGGTGAAGACTTTCCAGGCCTCAGTTTTCTCATCTGTGGGGATAATGACACACGGCTCACAGGAGTTTTATTGAATGATATAACGTATGTGAAGGACCTACCATAGAACTTGGCACACTCTAAGAACTTAAAAATGAGAATTTTTTTCCTCTTTCAAAACCAAGTTTCTTAAACAACAACTAAATAAATCAATAAACAAAACAGGGCACAGATCTAGATAAGATTTTTAGTTATTTTATTAGCCAAATTTTGCAATGGCAAATAATATCAATCTTAAAAAAATAATATTATCAGTGTTATAATAAAAGAGTACTGATACCTATAATATAGAAATAAACCTTGATTGTCAAATGTTAAAAAAAAAAACTTTATATTTGTCACTATTTATACAAATAGTAATGATCTATTCCTAAATTCCTAACAATTAAAGAGTCCTAGAACCTGGAGTTGGAGGGATCATTTTTGTTCTCAGTCATCCTCTAGGATCTAGTCCAGGAAAGAACACAAACCCAGATGCAGAAATCTGAGAATCTCAAATCTTAGATCACTGGAAGCATTTAGGATCAATAAAGGAAAGAAGATGTAGGGAGATGAGCAAAGGTGTGACCAAACGTAGGAGGAATTCTTGCCCTTGAAGCTGTAAAAATAATGAGGAATCATAGAGGGATAAAAGAAGGCCAAGGATTAGAAAGACACCAGATTGTGGTGATAATACAGAAGCCAAAGGAGGAGGGGCGTTTGCAAAAGCGTACAGTTCTCAACAGCAGGGGAGGGAGTGCCTGGGTGGCATCAAGAGTTAAGCACTTGACAGCCAGCTGAAAAGCAGGTGATTGGAACCTATGCAGAGACCTTCAGAAGAAAACCAGGCAACTGCTTCCAAAAGGCCACAGCCTGGAAAACCCCACAGAGGGCAGTTCTAATCTGCACACAAGGGTGATCATAAGTCAAAACTGACACAATGGCATCCGGTTTGTTTGTTTGTTTGTTTGTTTGCAATAGAGAAGGAAGATATTGGAGGAAAATAACTGACTGGATAAGATGAGGAGCTCTGGTGGCATAGTGCTAAGGCATTTGACTGCTAACCAGAAGGCTAGTGGTTCAAACCCACCAGCCACTCCTCGGAAGGAAGGTTGGGCAATCTACTTCTGTAGTGAT
>NW_006921607.1:5952885-5954414 GCF_000298275.1 Orycteropus afer afer | reverse complement strand
TGTATTTCTCAACCTCTTCTAATAAACTAAGGTGAAGAGATTTACATCTTCTCATTTCTGGCTCCTTGGACCCAAGAATGATCTTCAAGTGCCCTCTAATAAAGCTCATTGGCCAGTTTTCTGACTCATTTGTTCTTTAACCAGACAGTGAATGCTTACTGTATACCAGGTGATGGATTGATGAGGACCACTCAGAGCCTTCCCTTGCAAAGATATAACCTGTGCACTAAAACAACTGTAACACTGTAAGACTGGATAAGACTCAGAATAATTGACATGGAATTCAGGCTAGGGGAAGGTGAGGCTGAGTACTCAAGAAAAATCCATGAGTGAGTTTAAGATTGAAGTGGTGCCTTGTGAGGTGTGTACGATTTCAACAGTTTTGTGTTGGTAGTGTAGGCAATTTGAGTACGTAGAATAGCATCAATAAATGGAATGAAACTGGAAAAAATAAATAAATAAAAGACATTTCTGGAGAATATACATGCACCTTGTTTGGTTGGAGAATACAGCACCCAAAGCTGAGATGTGTTATTGTTGTTGTTGTTATGTGCCGTGGAGTCGGACTCAACTTATAGCGACCCCTCCTTGGGTTTCGGAGGCAGTATCACTACAGAAGTAGATTGCCCAACCTGCCTTCCGAGGAGTGGCTGGTGGGTTTGAACCACCAGCTTTCTGGTTAGCAGTCATCTGCCTTAGGCACTATGCTACCAGAGCTCCTAGTTGAGATGTGAGGAAATCTAATTTCTTGAGCTTTTATGTACCTGCAACGAACTTGGAAAATAGAGATGAATAGGACTCCAGTACAATGGAATTCACAGTGAAAGTTGGAGGTAGACATAAATAAATAATTCCAAGACAGCAGTTTTTAGTTGTTTTGTTGTTGTTGTTTAGGTATTACCATTAGTAATGCATGCTTTTGGTAACTGGGGGATCCCTGAAGTTTGAGGAAAATGTAAAGGACCTAGAAACTGGTCTGAATTGTGTGTTATGAGATGTAATTGCTGTCTTGCTAGGCAAGACAACAGAAGAACAATCCACGAATACACTCCAACTAGTTCTTAAAGATATACCTTTTGAATATGACTGATATGAAAAATTTTCTTCTCCAACTATGTTTCACATTCATTTACCAGCTTTGTTTGTTTAATTTCATAATAATTATAGGCATTTTAAAGATTTCCTTCACCCTCTGTAGCATCCACTACTAATTTGTTCTATTATCTCCTGTTCTAGGGCTGGGGCAGGAAATAGACAAAATGCACCCCAGCATGTTGTAGTGCCAGAAGGTAAGGAAGTACTTTAAAATATCAAAAAGATGTTAAATAGACATGGCAGTCAATCTGAAAGAGTACCAAATGGCCAAAGGTGGAAACAGTTTGAACAATAAAATAATGGAGCACTGGATTACAATCCAAAGCAGAAATAAATATCCATGAGTTCATACTGAACAAATAAATTGTGAGAAGACAGTTCTCCCATAAAGAAGAATTGAGGGAGTCTCAAGCATCAGACATACTTTGAATGTG
>NW_006921607.1:5912594-5951700 GCF_000298275.1 Orycteropus afer afer | reverse complement strand
AAAAAAAATTCCCATTAGAAAATGAGCAAAAGAAATAACCATGCATTTCACTAAAAAGAATGAACAGATGGCAAATAAGCACATGAAAAGATGTTCGACTTCATTATTGTTGTTGTTAGGTGCCGTCAAGTTGGCTCCATTCATAGCAACCCTGTGTATAACAGAACGAAACACTGACCAGTCCTGTACCAGCCTCACAATCTTTGCTATACCTGAGCCCATCCTTGCAGCCACTGTGTGAATCCATCTCATTGAGGACCTTCCCCTTTTTTGTTGACCCTCCACTTTACCAAGCATGATATCCTTCTCCAAGGAATGGTCCCCTCTGACAACACGATGAAAGTGAGACGAAGTCTGTCCATTCTCACTTCCAAGGAGCATTCCAGCTGCACTTCTTCCAGGACAGACTTGTTAGTTCTTTTGGCAGTCCATGGTACTTTCAATATTCTTTGCCAACATCACAACTCAAAAGCATCAACTCCTCTTCAGTCTTCCTTATTCTTTGTCCAGATCTCCCATGCATATGAGGTGATAGAAAACACCATGGCTTGGGTAAGGTGCACCTTAGTCTTCAAGGAGACATCTTTGCTCTTCAGCACTTGAAAGAGGTCTTTTCAGCAGATTTGCCCAGTGCAATACGTCAATTTGATTTCTTAAACTGCTTCCATTGGTGTTGATTGTGGAACCAAGTAATGTGAAATCTTTGACAACTTCAATCTTTTCTCCATTTATCATAATGCTGCTTATTGGTCCAGTTATGAGAATTTTTGTTTTCTTTATGTTGAGATGTAATCCATACTGCAGACTGGTGTCTTTAATCTTCATCAGTAAGTGCTTCAAGTCATCCTTATTTTCAGCAAGCAAAGTTGTGTTGTCTGCATATCATAGTTATTAATAAGTCTTCCTCTAACACTGATTCCATGCTCTTCTTCATATAATCCAGCTTCTTGGATTATTTGCTCAGCATACAGATTGAATAAGTATGGAGAAAGGATATAACCCTGATGCACTCCCTTCCTGATTTTAAATCATGCAATATCTCCTTGTTCTGTTTGAACAACAGCCTCCTGGTCTATGTACAGGTTCCTCATAAATACAATTAAGTGTTCTGGAATTCCTGTTCTTCTCAATGTTATCCATAGTTTGTTATGATCCACACAGTCGAATGCCTTTGCACAGTCAATGAAACAAGAAGTAAACATCTTTCTGGTATTCTTTGCTTTCAGCCAATATCCATCTGACATCAGCAATGACATCCTTCATTCCATGTCCTCTTCTGAATCCACCTTATGTTTCTGGAAGTTCTCTGTCAATATACTGCTGCAACCATTTTTGAGTTATCTTCAGCAAGATTTTACTTGCATGTGATATTAATGATATTGTTCAATTTTTTTCCACATTCTGCGGGATCATCTTTCTTTGGAATGGGTACAAATACGGATCTTTTCTAGTCAATTGGCCAGGTAGCTGTCTTCCAAACCTCTTGACATAGACAAGTGAGTGCCTCCAGCACATCATCTGTTTGTAGAAACGTCTCAATGGCTATTCCATTAATTCCTGGAGCCTTGTTCTTTGTCAGTTCCTTCAGTGCAGCTTCAACTTCTTCCTTCAGTGCCATTGGCTCTTTATCATATGCCACCTCCTGAAATGGATGAACGTCGACCAGTTCTTTTTGTCACAGTGATTCTGTGTATTCCTTCCATCTTCTTTTGATGTTTCCTGCATCATTCAATATTTTGCCCATAGAATCTTTCAATATTGCAACTCGAGGCTTGAAGTTTATCTTCAGTTCTTTCAGCTTGAGAAATGCTGAGCATGTTCTTCCCTTTTAGTTTTCTAATTCCAGGTCTTTGCACATTTCATTATAATTGACTTTGTCTTCTTGAGCTACTCTTTGAAACCTTCTGTTCAGCTCTTTCATCTTGTCATTTCCTCCATCTGCTTTAGCTACTCTCCATTCAAGGGCAAGTTTCATTGGTGTTCAGTGCATCAAATCTATTCTTTAGATAGTCTCTAAATTCAGGAGCGATATAATCAAGGTCGTATTTTGGCTCTTGTGGACTTCTTTTAATTGTCTTTGGCTTCAACTTGACCTTTCATGTGAGCAGTTGATAATCTGTTCCACAATCAGCTCCTGGCCTTGTTTTGGCTGAAGATACTGAGCTTCTCCATTGCCTCTTTTCACAGATGTAGTCCATCTAATTCCTGTGTACTCCATCTGGTGAAGCCCACATGTATAGCTGCTGTTTATGTTGTTGAAAAAAGGTGTTCGCAATAACAAGTCGTTGGTCTTGCAAAATTCTATCATATGATCTCCAGCATTATTTCTATCACAACAGCCATATTTTGCAACTACTGGTGATTCTTCTTTGTTTCAAACTTTTGCATTCCAATTGCCAGTTATATTCAACACATCTTGACTGCACTTTTTTTCAATTTCAGACTGCAGAAGTTGGTAAAAATCTTCAATCTCTTCATCTTTGGCTTTGATGGTTGGTGCATAAATTTGAATAATAGTAGTATTAACTGGTCTTCCTTGGAGGCATAGGGATATTATCCTATCATTGACAGTATTGTACTTCAGGATAGATCTTGAAACATTCTTTGTGATGATTAATGTCATGCCATTCCTCTTCAATTTGTCATTCCTGGCATAGTAGATCATATGGTTGTCTGATTCAAAATGTCCAAAACTAGTCCATTTCAGCTCACTAATGCCTAGGATACCAATCTTTATGCATTCAATTTCATTTTTTACAACTTCCAATTTTCCTAGATTCATACTTCATACATTCCATGTTCCAATTATTAATGCATGTTTGCAGCTGTTTCTTCCCATTTTGAGTCATGCCCAGCAGCAAATCGAGGTCCCAAAAGCTTTACTCCATTCATATGATTAAAGTTAACTTACCTCTGAGGAGACACTTCTTCGCCAGTCGTATTTTGAGTGCCTTCTGACCTGAGGGACTCATCTTCCAGCACTGTATTGAACAATGTTTCAGGCTATTCATAAAGTTTTCCAGTAATAAATCAGGCAGTGTTTCACTACTATTCATAAGGTTTTCAGTGGCCAATTCTTTGAGAAGTGGATGGCCCCTTCCTTCTTCCAAGTCTTTATTAGTCTGGAAGCTCCACTGAAACCTGTCCACCATGGGTGACCCTGAAACACCCATGACATAGCCTCCTGACTCACAGAAACATGCAAGCCACCACAGTATGACAAACTGATAGACAAGTGGTGGTCAACATCATTAGCTATAGAGAAATGTAAATGAAAACAAATTCACATCCACTAAATATCGTTTGGGAGCTCTGGTAGCATAGTGGCTAAGGCACTTGACTGCTAACCAGAAGGATGGTGGTTCAAACCCACCAGCCACTCCTCGGAAGGAAGATGGGGCAATCTACTTCCGTAGTGATACTGCCTCGGAAACCCAAGGAGGGTTCGCTATGAGTCGGGTCCGACTCAACAGCACCTAACAAGAACAACAACAACAAATATCGTTGTTGTTGTTAGGTGCCGTCAAGTCATCTCTGACTCATAGTGACCCTATACATAGCAGAACAAAACACTGCCCAGTCCTATGCCAGCCTCACAATCCTTGCTATACCAGAGCCCATCATTGCAGCTGCACTTCTTTCAGGACAGAGCTGTTAGTCCTTTTAGCAGTCCATGGTACTCATAGCATTCTTCTCCAATACCACAATTCAAAAGCATCAATTCTTCTTCTGTCTTCCTTATTCCTGGTCCAGCTGTCACACACATATGAGGCAATTGAAAATACCATGGCTTGGGTTAGGCACACCTTACTTTTCAAGGAGACATCTTTGCTCTTTATCCACTAAAATAGCTGTTCTCAAAAAAGACAGATAATAGCACATGTTAGCGAGAACATGAAGAAATTGGAAACCTCATACATTGCTGGTGGGACTGTAAAATGATGCAGCTGCTTTGAAAAACAATTTGGCAGTTCCACAGAAAGTTAAACATGGAGTTACCACATGAATCAGTAATTCAATTCCTATGTATACAGACAAGAGAATTGAAAACATACTGTTCTGGTTACCTAGTGCCACTCTGACAGGAATATACCACAAATAGGATGGCCTTAACAAGCAGGAGTTTATTCTTACAATTTGGAGGCTTTAAGCCCGAGTTCAAAGTGCCAGCCTCTAGAGGCTGGGTGAAAGGCCCTCAACCTTGGGGTCCAGCTCCGCCTCCTGCTCCTGGCCCAGTGGAGCTAGAGGCGTTTCTTCACTCAGACAGCCACTGGCTGCTGAGGCTGAGAAGCCCCAAGGTGGACAAGTGAAAAGGCACAGTCCCAATGTTACCAAACTACATGGCAGGCCATTAACTTAAGTCCATTGTAAGTCCCAAGGTCAGCAGAGCATAGTGTGCCATAGACTTAGAGACCATTCCCAAGGCTTCTCCATATATACAGGAAGCAGACCACATCCCAAAGGCAGCTACTCAGCTGCTTGTGGTAGATCTCACCATGGAGTTGATTGCCAGTCTCATCATGGGGAATAACTACCACCAGCTGCCCAGCCACTCAACCAGGTCCAGCCAAGTTGACACACAAACATAACTACCACACATATGTTCATGCAAAAAATTGTACAAACATACCTTGTTTTATTGCACTTCACTATATTGTGCTTCACAGATAATGCATATTTTACAAATTTAAGGTTTGTGACAACCCTGCATCGACCAAGTCTATCAGCACCATTTTTCCAACAGCACGTGCTCACTTTGTGTCTCTGTGTCATATTTTGGTTATTCTCACAGTATTTCAAACTTTTTCATAATGCTATTGCACACTTAACAAACCATAATATAGGGTAAACAAAACTTTTATATGCACTGGGAAACCAAAAACTTTGTGTGACTCACTTTGTTGCAATATTTACTTTATTGGTGTGGTCTGGAACTGAACTCACAATATCTCAAAGGTATGCCTGTACATGAATATTCATAGTAGCATTATACATAGTAACCAAAAAGTGGAAACAACCCCAGCGTGTATTGCCTTAGTTATCTAGTGATGCTATAACAGAAATACTGCAAGTGGATAGCTTTAACAAACAGAAATCTATTCTCTCACAGTTTCAGAGGCTAGAATTCAGGGCACCAGCTTTAAGGGAAGGCTTTCTCTCTGTGTCCGCTCTGGGAAAAGGTCATTGTCTCCTTTCAACATCTGTGGGACCAGTGTTCCTTGGGGATCTCCATGCGTCTTGTCATCAATCTTCCTCTGGGTCTAGGAGGTTCTCAGCGTAGACACCCCGAGTCCAAAGGATGTGCTCCACTCCTGGCTCTTCCTTCTTAATGGTAGTCAGCTCTGTCCTTCTCTGCTCACTTCTCTCTCCTTTCATTTCTTGTAAGACAAAAGGTGATGCAGGGCACACCTCAGGGAAACTTCCCTCACATCAGATCAGGACAGTGACTGTTAAGGTGTTGTGTCCCTCCTGATCCCCTTACAACTGATTGGCTGATCGCATCAGATCACATCATGAGGTTGATTATATTATTATATAACTACCAAACCACTGAAAATCATAGCCCAGCCAAGGTGACACATATTTGGGGGAGGCACAATTCAATCCATGACATACATCAGCTGATGACCTGATGGAGTCCTAGGTCTGCCATAAGAAATTACCACAAATTAGGTGATGTAAAACAACAAGAATTTTAAAATCTCACTGAAAAGGCAATAAAACACTATTAAAAAAAAAAAAAAAAAAGTGAAGGGGAATTTATTCTCTCAGTTCTGGAGGCCAGAAGTCTGAAATCAAGGTACAGGCAGAGACTTACTCTCTCCAAGACTCTAAGGAGAAGCCACTCCTTGCCTCGTCCAGCTTCCTGTGGCTACTGGGATCCTTGGCCCCACTTCTCTCTCTACTCTGACTTCACATCCCCTTCTCCTCTGTGTGTGCAGCGGTGAATCTCTCTCTGCCTCTCGTTCATAAGCATACAAGTGATCGCATTTAGGGCCCACCTGGAGCTCTGGTGGCATAGTGCCTAAGGCATTTGACTGCTAACCAGAAGGATGGCAGTTCAAACCCACCAGGCACTCCTCAGAAGGAAGATTGGGCAATCTACTTCCATAGAGACACCACCTCGGAAACCCAAGGAGGGGTCACTATGAGGTGGATCCCACTCAATGGCAGTGAATTGGTTTTTTTGGGTTTTTAGGCTCATTCAAGAGAAGCATTTTTTCTTAAGGTCCTTCATTTAATCATATCTTTGGTTATAGAAGGTGATATTTGCTCTGTTATCATAAAAGGTGAGGAAGAACATTCTGAAACCAAAGACTCTTAACGTGATTGAGACTTCCATCTAAAGTCTACATCAAATCTCTCCTTGTCCTAAGTAGCTCCATTTCAGAATAGCCTCCATCATACAATGTAGACTGGCACCTTTGTAAAAATTTCCACTGCACCTTTGACCAAGATATAAGTCCAAACCAAACCCACTGCCATTTGATTCCGAGACAGTTGATTCTGACACATAGTGATTCTAAGGATAGAATAGGACTCCCTCATAGGGTTTCCAAGGCTGTAAATCTTTCCAGAAGCAAACTGCTTCATCGTTCTCCTGCAGAGGGGCTGGTGGGTTTGAACTGCCAACCTTTTGGTTAGCAGCTGAATGTTTTAACCTCTGGATCACCAGAATCCCTTATTAGATATGAGCATTTCTGTAGAAAAATGTAGTTTTACTTACCATACTCACATAGGTGTTAAAGAGAACAAGTTGTGGGTAGACATCAGAGAGATATAGTTAGAATATACTCATATTAAATAAAGACATGCTATGTTAGGCTGGGTCTCTAGAGAAGCAAAACCAGTAAAACTTAGAGAGAGAGAGATAAATTTATCTTAGGAAAATGGCTCACACAGTTATGGAAGCTGGCAAGTCCCAAGTTCCTTGATCAGACAACAAACTGAAGGATTTTCCCTATTCACGCATCTGCAGAGGCTGACAGAGCTCAAGATCGGCAGGCAGTATAACCACTGTTGACTTCAGCAGATGATGAATCCAAGATCACCAGGCAAAATGGTGGATTGTTCACTCACAGGACAGTTTTAGGCAGCACTACAGGATCTAGATCCACAGACAACCAAAAAAAAACCAAACTCACTGCCATCAAGTCAATTCCAATTCATAGCAACCCCATTGGGTTTCTGAGGCTGTTAATCTTTACAGAAGTAGATTGCCTCATCTGTCTTCCGTGGAGAAGTTTCCAGAATTTTCCCAGAACGTCCATATATATTGGAAACAGGTCACACCCCTGAGGAAGCTCCCTTTCAACTAATTGGCTGCTCAAAGACATACATCAGATCTCATCATAGAAATAACCACATCACAAGTGCTTAAACCACTCAGAATCGTGGTCCAGCCAAGTTGACACCCCAGCTATCACACATGCTTATAGCTTTTCTATATCAAAACTGTTTGTCTTACCCTTAAGCACAAGAATGCTTAGCACTTTCACTTGTAATCATTTTATTCTTTCAATAAACTCTTTGCTTTTTCTATTTTAACAGGTTCCACTAGTGTAATACCTCTAACTCCATTACAGCTCTCTTGACCTTTTCTTAGAAACCATTCCATGTTGCTAACCTCAGAAACAGGGCTCCAGCTGCCTAGATGATCTAATGTGTCAGGAATTATGTGATTTAGGTGTTGTGGTAGTTCAGTTTGTGTGTCAACTTGGCTGGGCCTGGTTGAGTGGGCAGCTGGTGGTAGTTATTCCCCATAATGAGACTGGCAATCAACTTCATGGTGGGATCTACCACAAGCAGCTGAGTAGCTGCTTTTGTGCTGTGGTCTGCTTCCTGTATATAAGGAGAAGTCTTGGGGATAGTCTCCAGTTTATGGCACACTTGGACCCTGCATGTAGCCGTGTCGTTGTTCAGCTGCCTGCAATGTTCTGCCGACCTTGGGACTTACAATGGACTTAAACTAATGGCCTGTTGTGTGGTTTGGTAACATCAGGACTGTGTCATTTTATTTGTCGACTCTAGGCTTGTTAGCCTCAGCAGCCAGTAGCTGCCTGAGTAAAGAGATGAAGTAGAGACTTCAGTGGGCTGAGAGCAAGGGACAGAGCTGAAGCCCAAGGTCGAGGGGCTTTCACAAAGCCCCTAGAGCCTGGCACTTTGAACTTGGACTTAAAGACTCCAAACTGTAAGAGAATAAACTTCTGTGTTAAGGCCATTCCATTTGTGGTATATTCCTGTCAGAATGGCACTAGGTAACCAGAACAGGTGGTAAGCCCATTCTCAGAAAATGCCCCAAAGCCCCCATTTACAGAATCCTGTATCTATATTTTAAAATTGTTCTAGGAAACCTCCAAAGGAAGGTTGGGCAATCTACTTCCGTAGTGATACCGCCTCAGAAACCCAAGGAGGGGTCGTTATAACTCGGGTCCGACTCGATGGCACATAACAACAACAAGGAAACTTATAGTCAGTCAAAATTCTGTCACCTAGAGCCATCCTTAGAAAGGTAGTCAATGCCTGCAAACAGTCAACCAATATCCTGCCACCTTAAGCTTTATAAATGTCATCCAATCAGAAACACCCCAAATATACACTCCAATTTGTAGTTTTTATCTTTATTAACCTCTGTAACTTTGTAGCTCCTAAGAGCACTTTATCAAAAGCTTTTTGACTCTGTTTGACCATCTTTGGCCATAATAAACTCTGTTTTTAATTTTAAGTAGACTTGTAGGTTTTTTTACAATGAAGATTTTGGTGTTAGAATACATGAGATTTATACATGACTCCCTCCAGCAGCTCCCTGAGAGTCGAGAAATTGGCTCTGGATCCAGCTGAGTCAAATGAGCTCTCCTTTCTCTACAGACCTTTGGGGGCCACCTGAGTGAGTACCTCTTGGATCTCTGAAACTCCATCTTGTTTCATCTGAGGTTCAACCAAGTTTTATTACTGGCTTATTTTCACTATTATTAACTTACTTTCATTTTTATTCATCCTGGATTTGTTTTCCTTTTATTTCCCCCGTTTTGATTTCTGTCAGAGGCAATTCTACTTCTTGGGTGTCAAGTTAATTGTGAAGGATGATTCTGCTTTCAAAGAGCTTGAGGTAATCTTGTTCCAAAACCGACTTTGGTGAGTAGTGACTGGGATCTTAAAAGCTTTTGAGCGGCCATCTAAGATGCAACTATTGGTCTCTCACCTGAAGCAAAGAAGAGTGAAGACAATCAAAGGCATCTGGAAACAATTAGTCCTAGGATATGACAGATCCCGAGATCAGAAGAACTAGCTAGTGCCCGGCTACCAATGCCAACCTCTCAGAAAGGAATCAAACCTGGAGATCCTGGATAGAGTGGGAGGAAAAATGTGGAACAAAATCCAAAAGCACAAAAATGACCAGAATTACTGGTTGGATGGAGTTCAGTGGAACCCCTAAGACTATGGCCCCAGGTTATCCTTTGGGCCAGGAATTAGACTCACTCCCATAGATTGGCTCTCAGCCCAACAGTATGAAAGACCTACATGCAGAACACCTATCTCAAGGCAATGCACCTATCTACTCTAGGGAGATACCCCACTTAGAGCAATCGGTTACAGGGCACGAGAGGGATAACATTCACATAGAGGGAAAGCTGGGGGTGGGGAAGAGCTTGGGGTCACCATAAGCCACAAAACTTTTGGGCGCAAGCCAGCAAAATCCATCATTAAAGACCCCTGTGTGAAGACAATCCAGTCAGGAGATGGGTTAGTGCACTAGGCTTCCCCTTAGCCCCTACACACAAGCAAAATCTCCCACATCATCAGGCATACTAATGAAAAAGCAAAACACCTTTCAAACTCTGTGATGTTCCCCCACAGAATTGTCGTGACCTTGAATAAACTGAAAGCAGTACTCCATTTGATTATTTATGGGCTTTGAAGGCCCTCTACTGGGACACCATTAGAGGAAAATGTCCTTACAATTTTCTGCTTACAAATTTGGGTTACAGTTTTCCACTTGCATGTTCATGTTACCGTTTTCTGCTTGCAAGCTCAGGTTAAGGTTTTCCACCTGCCAGTTTGGGTTAAAATGTGAGATTATCGAGACTGCAGAATTTGAAGTCCTTTTGGTATTTGGTCCTGAGATGATAACCTAGAGCAGTGCTCCATTCTGGCTTGTGCACAGGTTCAATTTAACAGGGAAATGGGTAACAAATCCAACACCAGGGAGTACCCCTTAGGGACTCCTGCACAAATTATAAGCAAGCATTATGGTCCTGCTACTTGTTCTTTTTGAGTGAACGGCCCAATCTGACTAAAGACAGTTTGAAAAATCAGTAGCTATTTCAAAGTACTTTCCAACTGAAGAAATGAATATGTTTAAAATCTAAAATAAGAATCTAGGTCTCTAGCCAGCAGAATGAATCAAGTTCAAAAAGAATAAAACAAGAAGTTTCAACCTAAGAGCTCAACATCCTTGGTAAGTAAGCCTAGATTTCCCCCTACTAGGACACTGATTTACAGTTTCTGTTTAAAAAGAATTTATAATTTCAGTGATAACTTTTAAAAACTGAATTCCTATTTGTATTGTTCTCTTTAAGAACTTTGTCTTTGTTTAAAAACATTGTTCTACCAAGGACTATAATGTGTGAACTCAGACAGTGGGCAATGAATGGACACTAGTCTGTCCTGTCAGTAAAGGGGTGGATGAAAAAGCAGGAGCCTGAGAAGTGGCATGATGACACATTCATCTTGGATTGTGAATAATAAAACATTTACCCAAGGGGAAAAAAGAAAAAAAAAAAAAACATTATTCTACATCCTACTTTGGTGAGTAGAGCTTTCAAGCAGCAATCTAAATGCGATGATGGTTGTCTCCTTATCGAGAGCAAAGAAGAATGAAGAAAACCAAAGATGTATGGAAACAATTAGTCCAAGGGACTGATAAACCATGCAATCTTCAGTCTATGTGACCATGAGACCAGAAGAACTAGATGGTGCCTTGCTACCACTGTCAACCACTCAGCTGGGGATTGGTGCAGGAGATCCTGGGTAGAGTGGGAGAACAATGTGGAACAAAATTCAAAATCATTTTTAAAAAAAGACCAGGCTTGCTGTTCTGATTGAGCCTAGTGAGACCCCTGAGACTATGTATCCAACTCATAGCAACCCCTCCTTGGGTTTCCGAGGCAGTATCACTACAGAAGTAGATCGCCCAACCTTCCTTCTGAGGAGTGGCTGGTGGGTTTGAACTGCGAGCCATCTGGTTAGCAGTCAAATGCCTTAGGCACTATGCCACCAGTTTACTAAACTTTAATTTAACTATGTACCATAACTCATTTTAATTTACAGAAGTTACAGATAATGGCCCTCCAGCCCTTACCATGTTGAAATATGTTGAAGAATATTGCAGGATTGCTGTCCTGTCATTTTCCTGCTTCCATTGTGATATAGAGATTCCAGATGACTGTGCTTGAACTTTATGTGACCTGATTTTTGTAAACTCAGGAAATGTTATTTAGTGGCATCTGGGCTTTCAACATCTGTCTGATATGAACTATTTGGGTAAGGTTTATTCAATGATAATATTTGAAGTATTTTTCCTTACAATTATCTCCCACTAGTTTAGTCATATGTGGTGCAGTGAATCACTTGGTATGGTTCTTCTAGCCATAGTCTTTGTGACTCCCACCAGATGACTGGTTGGAACTATGCAAATGCTTGTGGTGCACCAAAGGGATTGGATAACTTGCTAATAATGTAAATAAGGTACATAGTCCCCTTGTGGGGATGGGACTGTGCAAATAAGGTGTATGGAAATCTAATGTGAGGATTGGTCAGTTTTGTCTCTCACTAGGCTTCAAAGCGGTTCTCACTCCATCAAGACAGAAGAAGCAGCAGGAGTGGAGCATGTCCTTGGACCCCAGATCCCTGCACCAGACCTCCTTGATCCAGGAGAGAGAGAAGAGAGCTGTAACACTTTGCTGAGACAACAGAGAGATGGCAGCAGCAAAGGCAGCGGAACCAAGAGACCAGAGTGAGACAGAGCAGCTGGCTTCCTGGCCCCTGGAATGCCTTCAGGCAGGAGTTTGCTGGTGAATGGAGTGCCTCTTCGGGTACCTATCGGCAAAGCTAAAAGGGCTTTGTAACACTGGCCTGACCAGGGCAGAGGCTGAGGCCAAAGAGAAGCATGCCTGTGGCACAACTGAGAAGAGGCTGTCCTGATTGAAAGGTGTATCCTGAGTCATTTCTGATCCCGTTACTTCCTTATTAAACTCTGTAATCATGAGTATTGTCTGTGAGTTCTGTACGGCCATTTCAATAAATTATCAAACCCGGCAGAGAAGTAGAGAGTACCTTGGGAGGGACAATTATTGTCAGAACTGGTAAAAAGTTTGGAGGGTGGCAACATGTCTGACCTTCATAACCTAGGAATCAGCCATGGACTGATGCTACTGATGGTGATTCTGTCGCCCTTTTGTGAAGTTAGAGGAGATCAGAAGATACCCCATCCATGCCCTTTTTACACCATATTTTCTGATGGTATTAATTGGATATTTTTTGAAAGTTTGAAAAGTACTAAACTGTGGTAATAGATATTTATACATTCCCAAAAGCCACTGAGTAATTGAAATTAAATTAGAATTTATCCATGAATGCACAATAACATCATAAAGTTGTGTCAACATCATAAAGTTGGCTTGTCTTAAGACCTTGTATGTAAAATCAATTGTTGACATGAACCTTAATTGTTCTGGCCATTTCTAATTAGGAATTACTAAGGAAGAGCTCCCTGGGTGGCACAAACGGTAAGTGCTTGGCTACTAGCTCAAAGGTTGGTGATTCGTACCCACCCTGAGGCACTTCAGAAGTCAGATTTGTTGATCTGTTTCCAAAAGGTTACAGCCTTGAAAACCCTCTGGAGAAGTTCTCCTCTGGAGGAGCCATGAGTCAGAATTCACTTAAGGGCAACTAACAATAATAAACAATTTTAAAGATTTTTTTTTTTAAGTTTATAAAAGAATTAGTAAGGAGCAAATCTTCTATTTGCACCTCTCTCTGTGCCTAAGAAAATGCATTAGATGTCAGGTCATAGGGAACATAAACACACTCAAATTCACTTCAGAAAAGGAGGACCTATTACAAGGACCTTTAGCAATCACATGAGACCTAAGAAACTAAAACCAGGAATTGAAAATCAATTTCTTAGTCTCTTGCCTTTCCTTTCATCTTTTTTTGTCCATCAGTGCACTAGAATCCAAGATGGATACCCAAAGACGTAGGCTCAGCCTCTACATATACTTCAGTCACTTACCCTGGTCCAATTCCTTGTGGCTAAGAGGACTTGTTAGCTGACCTCTGTTCTCGGGAAGGGCCTATAGAAGTAGATTCTCTCAGAACAGCTATCAGCAAATTTTCTAAGAAGAGGGGGTGGGTGTGAGTAGGAAATGATCCACATCTCTGGTACTTTCATGACCATTGTCCAGGACTCACAGAGATAGGGGTGATACCAATTGTTGAGACTGAGTAGAAAACTGTGCCTGGAACATCCTGGCAATTCTTAAATGGTCTACGAATACAATTTTGGAGAATGCTTTAAGACAGATCCAAGAGAAATAAATTCACTATAACACCTCCTGTGCCAAAAGGTTAAACAATGACAATCTAGTATTTTAATTTAGCTTTGTGAGTAAAAGAAAACATGCATCTAACAATACTGACCACAGCTGCTTCTCCCGTGAGTACGGAAGGGATGTTGTTGTCAGTTGCCATAAAGTTGATTCCAATACAAGGAGGAAGATAGGGAACAAAGCAAAGATTAGGCCCACCCAATCAAAGTAGCATTCAGGACTTAATTTTTCTGTCCAGCCAATTATACTCTTCTCTCCCAAGTGAGGAGACATTTCCCCGGTTAGTCTGACACTTGTTGTTTGTTGCCATCAAATTGGTTCTGATTTATAGAGATCCCATGTGTGCAGAAGAGAATTATTCCATAGAATTTTCAAGTCTGTGACCTTTTGGAAGCAGATTGCCAGGCCTGCTTTCCAGGGCACCTCTAAGTGGGTTCAAACAACCAACCTTTTGATTAGCAGTTGAGTACTTGACCATTTGCACCACTTAGGACTCCTAGTCTGGCTCTAACTAAACCTAAACTGATTCTTGTATCTAATTTATCAATGGAGTCATTTAGACATATATGAGTCCATCTATGTGAGTTAGAAGACCTATAGATTGAAGACAAAGGGCCAACACCATCAGCATGTCACAGTGACAAAACGGACCCTCCCTAAAAATGCTCTTGGTCACCTGCAGTGAAGGAGCCCTGGTGACACAGTGGTTAAGTGCTTAGCTGCTAACCCAAAGGTTGGTTGTTCAAATCTACCAGCCACTCCACAGGAGAAAGATGTGGCAGTCTGCTTCCTTAAAGATTACAGCCTTGGAAACCTTAGGGGGCAGTTTTATTCTATCTTGTAGGGTTGCAACGAGTTAGAATTAATGTGACAGCAATGGGTTTGGCTTTTTTGTTTTTGGACCCACAGTGATGGAAAACTGAAAAAGAGAAGGAATTGAAAACGTTGCAATGAAGAAAGAGCTTTCTATGTGAACCTTGTTCAAAACCCTCTGAGAACTAGGTTGAATATATTCAGTCATACATTAGCTTCCATACTGCTGAAATCATCAATGAAACTTTCTAAAATTCTGCAAACTAGCCTAGTCTTTTTTTCACACTTCTCTAGAATTCTCAAAAGCCAAAGCTATTAAAAGAAATGTTCTTGTATATTCTTAAAACTTTAACATATCATCTAAATATTTAATTTTCTGTTCTGCCAATGAAACAAGATAGTTCATAGAGGATGAAAGCCCATAGATTTCTTTGTGTCATGTTAGTAAATGTCAGCTTCACATAAGTTGTTTGGGACCAATGCTTTACCCAGGCAACATCAGCAGATGTCAACACAAATTGTTCTGTTCCATTCATGTAGAGAGCTTTTCCCACCATTATGACCTACTGAAATTTTATCCAGCTCATGATGAACTTCTTAAATGGCTCCTCCTTGTTTTTGAACTCTTTTCACACTACTGAACCAAATAGACTATGCAATGTTTTCAAAAATACTAAGAGTATTATCTGTCCAAAAAGTGTGTCAACTTGATGTTCAAATTGCTGCTAAAAAAAAAGAAATATGACCATTAAATATGCTTCAAAAGTCATAATGGAATTATTGCTAGATATCACTACTGCCCTTCAAACCTACCCCCAAGCAATGTTATAACAATGTTCAAACTTCTTACTTCCCTCTAATAAATTCTTGGTTCTTAACAAAATCATATGTACTTATTCACACACACACATACACACACACACACACACACACACATACGTCTGCTTAGACATTAAAAAAAAAAAAAAAAAATCAAAAAAGAGGACCAATGTCTGAAAGACTAGGAAATACTTCCCTCTAATAAATTCTTGGTTCTTAACAAAATCATATGTACTTTCACACACACACATACACACACACACACACACACACACACATACGTCTGCTTAGACATTAAAAAAAAAAAAAACTCATGTAAAAAGAGGACCAATGTCTGAAAGACTAGGAAATACTGTCTTGCACATAAAATAAATACACTAAACCTCACCACGTGTTCATTTCATCTCTATATCACCTATCTTACTTAATGTAATGCCTGGAACATGATAACTATTCATTTATGTTTTGAGTATTCAAAAGTATGAGTGAATACATCAATAAATAAATCCAGGGAAAGGCAGAGGACTTTATTATTTGAAGGTGCAAGTTCACAGAAGAAATCCCATAAGTCTCCTGCTTCAGCCTGCGGGATTAGGCAGCACTTTTGATTCAGGACAAGTGGAGACCAGTGGAGCAATGTTTGATTTATAGTTGGACTGTAAAAACTGTGATGGTTGGAAGAAAAATATAATCCAGACTGTCATTGGACTGTCCTGAATATTGAGGTGCTTGTTGTACTTTCTGATGTATTTTATTTTCTTCTTCATCAACACAACATAATTTCCCATTTCGACATGATACTTCATATGTTTCTCCCATTTTACATCTCTTCCTGCAGTAGCCTGGTACTTTATTAAAACATTTTTTGGGTCTTAGCCCATCTGTGCACAGGAAACAACAATGAACCAAGATTAGTTCCTGGGGCAGAGAGATTGCACGTGTCATGCGAAGACAGTAACCATTTGAGAGGGGAAGAGGTATGTGATTCCCCCCAAGCTGTGGTCTCCTGTAGTCCCAAAGCGAACCCTCTGTCGGTAAGAGAAAACTCAGAGCCCTCTCCTTGAAAATCACCCCAAATCTAGAACATTAAGACCCAAAGCGCAATTATTCAATCGGTGCTGAGAAGATTAGAACTTATATGAGAAAAGAGAGGAGAAAACTCAATTCTAGTTATCAACTGGAGCTAGGTACCATCCCTAGGACTCTGGCAAGGCTCCTTCCTCCAAGCTCCAAAGTGAGTACTCTCTTGGCCATAACCCAGTTCAGTGGTTTCCAGAGAGTGCTAAGTGTCACTATCAGCCCAATTCTGAGCCAATTCTACTTTGGAAAGAACATCACAGATGCCTTATTAAGGTGACAGTGTAATTAAGTTTCACACTGACATCTGACAGCAGAAATCTCCCTTTGCCAATACCATCCTCGTGAGTCTCAGCAATAAGTGCTGTTGACACCTCCTTGTGTTATTCAGCCTCTATGGGCTGTAGATAACCTGCCTCTCCTCCTTTTTCTCTCAATGTTTCTAGCTCTCTCAATATCACTTTCTGTCACTTATTCTTGCTCTCTCTCCCTCTCTCTATCTTTCTTCTGATTCAAGATAAATATGCTCCCCAGGGATCAAACCCAATTCTATGTATACCTATCTCCTTAGAGATCCTAGATTCTCAGGGACTCAAAAAGATAACATGCCTTCCTACAGCAACAAGGGAGATGGGAATGCCCACTGATAGAGCTCCTATCATGAAGTTGGTGCTTCACGTTTGTAAACACCTGTAATCCTAACAACATCTCTACAAAGTAGAATCATTACACCCACTTGGCAGATGAAAAAAAACTGAGGCTCAATGGAAATGATCAGCTCAATTCACACAACTAGTAAATGATGACTCTAAACCTCGAGCTGCTCACCTTACCCTCACCCTATTGTTGTACAGGTTCAAAATGAATTTGAAAGGAAAAAAAGGATAGCCAGGTTCCTGGGTGAAAACCATGTTCAGCATTTTAAAGATAATTCTAGAGGGTGGGTTCAAGCCTACCTTTGGAGAGGATCCCTGAGAGGACAGCCCTGATCTCGTTACTTCCCTGTATGCTCTCTTCTAAGGCACAGGCTCAAGTCAAGCCCTCAGGAGAGTACTTTTGATATCAACAATCTTTAAGACCCTGTCCCCACTCTTATGGACAATAATCTCTCCTAGGATTTCATGGTACATTTGGACAAGTTACCTGTAAATACTTCAAACAGCAGAATAATGAAAATCAGAAACAGCTTCATATTTACAAGAAAAAGTGGCAGCAGAATATCTTTGTCCAGTGATCCGTGTTACACGGTCTTTCAAGGTGAGCCAGGATTTGGGGTGCTGTTAGCCTTCTGAGCTCTCATTTTAACCCACATGGACAGACAAGGAATCCAAGTCCACCCCCGACTAGACTACCAAATATGGAGTGCACAGTCACAGAATGTTCCATTATATCACTCCTACTCCCCTTCCTCAGAATGTGAACACCTAAAGAGCAGGAACTATGATTTCCCCACCTTGCACTGTCAGCCCGTTTTGGTCAAGGTTGGTTGGTCATACATCCTGGTTTGCCTGAGATAGTCCCGATTTATTCAAACTGTTCCAATGGCTCATTCAAATAGTGCCACTTTTCGCTATCTAGTCAAAGTAGATACATAAGCGCATACAGTGATAATTTTTTAAATATATGAAATTTCCAAATAGTCATTCTAGGAGTAAGATTGCTTTTAGAGGTGGCTAGATAAATGGAGGGAGCTCTGGTAGCATAGTGGCTAAGACACTTGCCTGCTAACCAGATGGCTGGTGGTTCAAACCCACCAGCCACTCCCTGGAAGGAAGGTTGGGCAATCCTACCTCCGTAGTGATACTGCCTCGAGGGGTCGCTATGAGTCGGGGCTGACTCGACGGCACATAACAACAACAACAACAACAAGATAAATGGATATTATTTTAGAATTTCTCATAAAGCCTCAGGAACTCTGGTGGCATAGTGGGTAAGGCATCTGGCTGCTAACCATTAGGTCGGCTGTTCAAACCCACCAGCTGCTCTGCACGAGGGAGATGAGGCAATCTACTTGTGTAAAGATTTACAGCCTTGGAAAACCAAATGGGGGTAACTATGAGACAGAATCGAGTCAATGGCAGTGGATTGGGTTTTTGGTTTTCATAAAAGCCTTACCCATTCATTTACAGCTCTATCCTACAACTGGCATCTTTCAAAAGATAAAATCTCTTTCATACAACATTCAACTCATCATGAATCTTGCTCACCTTTGCAGGGTCTTTTCATGGACCCACATGTTTCTGTCAAACTACCAGCACTTGTGGTGCCCCTACCTGACTTGTTACTTCCACAATCTGTTTCTTTGCAGTTTTAAATGCCTCTTCCAAATTGTATTATGTTCCCCACCACGTCCACCTAATTGGCCACGGTAAGCTCCTAATTTTCCTTTAAAACCATGTTTATTTATCTCCACATCTGTGGAAGATTCTCTGGCCCAACTAAAGAAAGCATCAAACTCCCTTCTTTGTGCCAGCATTGTATGGTGTATATATTTTTGTAGTTGGTCATACATCATCTGAAATAATCTGTAAGGTCCTCAAGGGATAACTCTGGTCTTGTTCAATTTAGAATTCTTAATGCACAGCACAAAACTCATGTTATATCTTGACATACAATGACTGAATGGATGATAGAAAGGTACTCAACAAATTACTGCTAAATAAAATATCTGAAGACAGTAATAAAGTTAATTTAAACAGTATTTCCTTAAAAAGACTATTTGTATCATTTTATTGTGATGTATGGCACCAGAATCTTGAATGTAGAGTGATTTAAAAAAAAAAAAAAAAAAAAAAAAAAACCCCCCTGCCATCGAGTTGTTTCCAACTCACAGCAACCCCTCCTTGGGTTTCTGGGGCAGTATCTCTATGGAAATAGATTGCCCAATCTTCCTTCCGAGGAGTGGCTGGTGGGTTTGAACTGCCAACCTTCTGGTTAGCAGTCACATGCCTTAGGCACTACACCACCAGAGCTCTGTCTAATCTAAATATCTTTCTGGGACAATACTTGGAAGAAGTTTGGAATTTGTGAAGGTTGTATAAAGATTTATTGATGATGACTAAACTCTTAGTGAGGAACAAGTTTTGTACAGACCTTACTATATTTACCAATAACCAGAGCCCTTGTCTTCCTCGGTTAGTAGCTGTAGTCCTTTGTAATCCTCAAATGACACAGAAAATGGAGACTGTCAGCCTTGCAGAACCTCATCATATTGTATTGACATGTTATTTTGTGCCACTGCGTTGATTCCAAGCCATAATGACTCAATGTGTCAAAGTAGAACTGCTCCTTAGGGTTCTCTAGGCTATAATCTTCACCTGAAGAGATAGTCAGGGCTTTCTCTCATGGACCAGATGGTGGGTTTGAACTGTCAATCTTTCAGTTCTCAGCTGAGCAATTAACCACCATACTGCTGGGGCTTCTTAACTGACTACCTAAAAACTGCTAAATTTATAGGGGCAGAAATTGTAGTCTCTCGAAGATCAGATGTATAAATATTTACAAGGGTTTAACAAACAAATTAACCTCTCCCATCCTCCACATTATATAATCAATTTCAGCTTTTTTTTTTCCTCCTTTGACCACAACAACCCACATACCATGAGAAGAAGCCAACTTTTCATTTTAAAATATAAATTGAAAAAAATCATTGCCATTGAGTCATTTCAGACTCATAGTGACCCCTCCTTGGGTTTCTGAGACAGTATCACTATGGAAGTAGATTCCGCAACCTTCCTTCCAAGGAGTGGCTGGTGGGTTTGAACTGCCAGCCTTTTGGTTAGCAGTCAAATACCTTAGGCACTACACCATCAGAGATCCTATTTTAAAATATGAAAGGACTAAACTACGTATTGGTTTACACTGCCAATTTGGAGATGTGTGACTTCATCTTCTCTTCTCCTTGAAGATTTGGGTTATTTTGGTATACAGAGCTTATCTATTTGTATTAAATAGTTTCCACACAAACCTGTGTTTTCAATCATTTGGAATCAATGGTATCATACATATACTCCTCACATCTAGTATCAATTGATCAGAGAAATTCTGACAATACATAACTCCTATACATCAACTGGGGTCCCTAGGTAACACAAATGATTAAGCACTTGACTACTAACCAAGAGGTTAACAGTTCGAACCCATCTAATAATGCCTTGGAAGAAAGGCCTGGCAATCTGCTTCTGAAAGGTCACAGACTTGAAAACCCTAAGGAGCACAGTTATGCTCTGCAACACACAGGGTCGCCATGAGTCAGAATCAACTCATCGGCAACTGCCTTATACATCAACTAGGAGAAAGGAAAATTCAAATACCCTAAGCCAACAGGGTACACACAAAATCTATGTGTAGCTTTATAAAAAGACATGTAAATTCAGGTGGTGATAGATCATTATTCATTCATTTATTAATAAGTTCATTAATTCACTAAACAAAAACATGTGTCAGGCATTGTATTGGGCACTAGAAATAAAGCACAGAACAAGAGAGATGAAATCCATGCCCTCGTGGAGCTTACCTTCTAGTGGGGAGAGGGGCACCACACATAAACAAATTATATCAAGAAGAGGTACTTCGATAAATGGTGCCTGGGACAAGGGCAAAATCAGTCAGGATGGTAAGAAGAGGCCTCTATGAGAAGGTAATAAATGATGTAACATGTGATTGGTCTGAGATGGTCACCAATGCATGAAGATCACATGGATATATTCCAGGAACCCAAAACTAAACCAAGTCAACGCCAACTCACGGCAATCCCAAGTGTTACAGTAGAGCACATTGGCTTCATTTTCTTGCCTGTAATTTTTATGGAAGCAAATTGCCAGGCTTGCTTCCATGGCACTACTCAAAAAAACAAAACACCAAACTCACTGCAGTCGAGTTAATCCCGACTCACAGCAACCCCTCCTTGGGTTTCCAAGGCAGTATCTCTACAGAAGTAGATTCCCCAACCTTCCTTCCGAGGAGTGGCTGGTGGGTTTGACCACCAGCCTATTAGTTAGCAGTCAAATGCCTTAGGCACTATGCCACCACTGGGTATGATCAAACCATCAATCTTTTGGTTAGTAGTTGAGCACAAACTCTTTGCACCACCAAAGGACCTTTATTCTAGGAAGACGGAAAAGTAAATGTAAAGGCTTTGAGAGGAATCGATCTTAAATTGTTTGAGAGAAGAAAAGACCAGACTGAGTGGGTTAGTAAGTAAGGAGGCCAGTTGTCCAAAATGAGGAGGGAGAAGGAGCCAGGACACAGGTCACATCAAGCCCTGTGAAATTTCTCACTGGAATAGGAAGTTATCGAGAGTTTTAACCAGTCCCATGATCTGATTTATATTTTAAAAGGGTTGCACTGTCTAGGAATGGAGAAGAGATGGAAGGAATAAAGGGAAGAATGAAGAGTCTTGTTAGGAAATCATTGCAATGCTAAGGTTAGAAAAGACAGAATACCCTTGGAAGAGGGAAGAAGCAGTGAGCACGGTGAGAGGTTGCTGGATTCTGGTTAATTTTGGAGATTGATATGAGAGAATTTGCTGATAGTGTGAATACGTGGAGGGTGGGAGAGAAAGAGAAGTGTAAAAGTCATTGGTTGTACAAAAGGACAAATATTATATATTTCACTAATATGAATTGTAGTGGATAAGGCATTTGGTTGCTAACCAGAAGGTCAGTATTTCAAACCCACCAGCCACTCCATGGAAGGAAGATGGGGAGATCTACTTCCCTAAAGATTTACAGCCTCAAAAATCCAACTGGGGTTGCTATGAGTCAGAATTGATTCAATGGCAATGAGTTTGGTTTGGTTTGAAGAATAGGCAAAGATACAGAGATTAGAACTTAATATTGGCTACCAAGGGCAGGAGGGGTGAGGAGAAGGAACATCATTGTTTAGGTAACATAAAGTTTTTGTTTATGGGAATAGAAAATTTGGCAAAGATATCGCACAATGTGATTGATGTTTTACTGAATTGGACATGTGAAAAATTGTGAATTTGCAAATGTGTGTTCTTTATATTTTCACAATATAATTTTAAAAAAAAAGAAAATTGATTATGAAAAACATTGCTTTACTGCTGATTCTGAGAGGAAATCCTGCTTTCAGATTTGACTGTGGTCTCTCAAAATAAAAGGTCCTCCTCTCAAATTATAACTAACTGAATGCTCATTTGTGCATAAATCTTTTCAACAGAATATAAAGGGTATAAAAAGAAATTTGTATTTTTTTTTCTAGAACTTTCTCACTGGGAAGCTGTGGATCAAGGGAATAGCCACTCATCTAAAAATCATGTATTAAGTGCCTGTTATGAGCACAGGAAGCAAAATAATCACCTGTGGGTTCAAAGCCCAACATCAAAGCCACATCTCTGGAGGACAGCCAAAGGTTCACTCATTCTGTAATTCATGTCCATTCACTGGAGTAGGGAAGTTGGCTCCATTTCTAGAGACATAAAATGCAGACAGCTCAAGGAAGAGGGGTTAGACATATGTGAGTAGGGGACATGCAGCTACATAGGAAATAATTAATCTGTCACCTTTGTGCCCAATAAGAACTAAGAAGTTGGGCAATAGGTTAGTGCATGGCAATTCTTTTAATTTTTTCTAACTAGAATCAAGAGAGATGAGATATTTCATTATTATGAACTTTGACCTCAGCCAAGCATGGTTTTTTTGCAAAGTTCCCAACCCCACTTCCAATCCTCCACGTTTAAGACCTTGAAGGAAAAGAAAAAGAAAAGAAAATGTCCTCTTAGTAGACATCCATCATTCTTTTTTCTTTCATCACATAGCTTCCACTCTAGCAGAACTTCAGGAGCATATTGTATTTCTTAGAACCAATTGCTACCCTCGAGAGTATTCTCAATAGAAGTTCCTGGTTTCTACAAATCACTTACAGTTTCCTCTATCTCTGCCTCCACGGTTGGTTGAATCCACTTCTCCAGCAGTGTGATTGGGAGAATTCTAGCATTGTCTTCTTCCTGCAGCTTCTAGTCACATCGATACTGCCCACCCTCTCCTTCTCTAGAAAGAGATTCAGTCTTCTTAGCAATTCAGAATTTCAAATTGAAGATCTCATTCTAACTCACTGACGTGGAGTCAGGTCAGGCTCATAGCGACACTTCCTTGGGTTTCCGAGGCAGAATCACTATGGAAGTAGATTGCCCAACCTTCCTTCCAGGGAGTGGCTGGTGGGTTTGAACCACCAGCCTTCTGGTTAGCAGTCAAATGCTTTAGGCACTATGCCACCAGAACTCCCAAACTGAAGGTGTGTGTCCCTTTTCAAGAAATGTACTAGAGTTGGCAGAGTAACAGCTCTTCAGCAATATCTAATATGGCTCCATTCTCTTCCCACCTCTTCATCCCAACAAACAAGGCTTTAAAACAGTCTGTTGAGCAATTTCAGCCTTATCAGCTCAAAATAAGCAGTACCTCTAAGAGTTTTCATCCATCCTGACACAATCGTATTCTAAGAGTCATCTGCTGCTATTCCACTACCAAGTGCTAATCACTATCAATTTTTACATATAATAATATTAATAATAAAAACCAAAATATATGCTACATTGAACAATTGCAAAAGAATTCCACACCAATCTTCTACTAATAATAATAGCTACCAGTTTCTGAAGATTGACTCTGTACAAGGTACTATTCTAAGCCATTTAATCCTTACAACAATGCACCCACCACCCCACTCCTTTGCATCCTATTCTCCAAACAAACCAAACTACTGGTGATGTTTCTCAAATTCTGTGTGCACATTCTTTCCAAAACTCAGGATGGCCTCCTGAATGAAGCAGGCATTAAGATTCACATTATATACATGAGGAAACTGGGTCATACTGGCACTAAGTAACATGTCCGAGGCCACAACCTAGTAAGTGATAGGATTTGAAGCTCTGGAGTCCATAGAGTACACACTTGCAACCACCACATGCTGTGGCCCTCAGGGAATAGGGTTCCATGTTTTAGCTGTGGGAAGGGAGGTAAGAGATTTGTTTATACCTAATATTTAATGAGATCTTCCTGGTTATGAATTAACCATAGGGTAGGAGTAGGATTTTTGTAATTAGATACCTTTATGGGCAGGAGGCTCAGGAATACTTGAAGGCATCCCTCCTTCCCTTGAGGTACCTAAGGGCATTACATGCAAAGGAGCGAATTCCTTGGTAAACAGAACTGGAGCACAAGGCATATCTAAGGGAACATTTCTCCATCTCATACCTCTTTGTTTAAGCCCAGACCCAAATCTTACCACATTCTGGCTTGCCACATGAGACATAAAACTGAAGAGATGAACAATGTCAAAAAATAATGTAAAAGTTAAAGCGCGTTGTCCTGGTCTTCTCCACCACGATGGGGGCATTGGCTTTGCAGCCAATTTAGCCTAAAAGAGGCAAGAAAAGAAGAGGAAACCACCAAGAAAAATAAAATCATGGCTGAGTCCTCCCCGAGGCGCAGAAAAAGCTCTAGCTAGCTTACCTATTTGCCTGTGTAGATAGAAGAAGAAACAAGAACAATGAAAGAGCCACACCCCTGAGGGAGAGTGATCTTTTAAAAGACAAGGACTCCACCCACTAGTAAATGTGGCCCAGTCTGTGCCCTGGAATTTGATCAAACAGATTTACAACTCCCCTCAAGCAGACATAGAAAGATGAAGAAGAGGATTTGGGGAAGACAGAGTGGCCCTGATATGAAGAGAAGAGGGGAAATCTTCCAAACCCTGAATCCTAAAGTTATTAGACATCTAACTCTGTGTGTGGTTTATGCCATTTAATCCTCAAAGCAATCAGTGTAGTTGTTGTTGTGTGCCGTCAAGTCGGCCCCGACTCATAGCGACCCCTCCTTGGGTTTCCGAGGCAGTGTCACTACGGAAGTAGATTGCCCCATCTTCCTTTGGAGGAGTAGCTGATGGGTTTGAACCGCCAGCCTTCTGGTTAGCAGTCAAGTGCCTTAGGCACTACTTTACCAGAGCTCCAATCAGTGTAGTAGGAACAATTTTGCAGAGAAGTGACTTGTCCAATGTCACACAGTTGGTAAGTGGCAAAACTATAACTCAGTTCTCTAGCTCTCTTAGTCCTATTCCCTTTCCATCTCACCATATTGTCTCTCCTGAAGGACTGGAAAAACAAAAAGCCCTCCAATCAATTCTGACTCATTGCAACTCCCTGTGTGCAGAGTAGAACTACACTCCACAGGGATTTCAAGGCCGTGACCTTTTGGCAACAAATCACCAGTCTTTTCTTCTGAGAAACCTCTGGATGGGTTTGAACTATCAACCTTTTGGCTAGCAGTCAAACTTTAACCATTTGTGCCACCCAGGGACTCCCCTGAAGGGTTGATGTCCTGTATTACAAAGTAAGGAGCGCTGACTTGGAAAACTTACCTGAGTGTTGAAATTTGAGTACACAAATCATGAAAAACAGCCCACTGCCATCAAGTCAATTCCAACATATAGCAACCCTTCGAACAGAGTAAAACTGGTTTCTAAGACTAAATCTCTACAGAAGCAAACTGCCTCATCTTTCTTCCACAGAGCAACTAGTGGGTTTGAGCCACTGACCTTTTGGTTCGCAATCAAACACTTTAACCACTACATCACCTTTCTATGAAGCATGAAGTAAAAACTAAAAAGAATAGAATAGAGCTGTAAAACAATACAGATTCAATGAGCCAAGACTCCATGGATTCAATCATAGACATGAAGTTAGATGCAGAAATCAGGCAGTTAGTTTAGGAAAGAGGGAAAGGATAAAAAGAGAAAGCCATATGATATAATTCTTTGCATAGCATTAAAGTTACATTGTACATATTTTTAAAATATTCTATTTAGAATATTTACAAATATTCTAGAGTATATGAAATGAAGGAGGCCGGGAAAGAAGCGAGACAGTGTGGCAGGCTCCAAGAATTTGTAGAATAACCATTGACATGGTTCAACAAACGGATGTCCCACTGGAGGCACTCACTCAGTTATGCCAAGAGCTTTGAAAGACAGCTACCCAGCCAACTGACTGGAAGAGATCACATTTGTACCCATTCCAAAGAAAGGTGATCCCACAGAATGTGGAAATTACCAAACAATATCATTAATATCACCCACAAGGAATATCTTACTGAAGATAACTCAAAAATGGTTGCAGCAGTATATTGACAGAGAACTTCCAGAGGTGCAAGCTGGATTCAGAAGAGGATGTGGAACGAGGGATATCATTGCTGATGTCAAATGGATCTTGGCTCAAAGCAAAGGATACCAGAAAGATGTTTACTTGTGTTTTATTGACAATGCAAAAGCATTTGATTGTGTGAATCATAACAAATTATGGATAACATTGACAAAAAGGGGAATTCCAGAACATTTTGTTGTACTCATGAGAAACCTGTACATAGACCAGGAGGCTGTTATTTCAACAGAACAAGGGGATACTGCACTGTTTAAAATTAGGAAGGTAGTGTGTCAGGGTTGTATCCTTTCACCATACTCATTCAATCTGTATGCTGAACAAATAAATTGAGAAGCTGGACTATGTGAAGAATGCAGCATCCGGACTGGAGGAAGGCTCATTAACAACCTGTGATATGCAAATGACACAACCTTGCTTGCTGAAAGTGAAGATGACTTGAAGCACTTACTGATGAAGATTGAAGACTACAGTCTACAGTATAGTTTATACCTCAACATAAAGAAAACAAAAATCCTCACAACTGGACCAATAAGCAACATCACGATAAATGGAGAAAAGATTGAAGTTGTCAAAGATTTCATATTACTTGGTTCTACAACCAACACCAGTGGACGCAGCAGTCAAGACATCAGATGATGTATTGCATTGGGCAAATCTTCTGCAAAAGACCTCTGTCAAGTGCTGAAGAGCAAAGATGTCTTCTTGAAGACTAAGGTGCACCTAACCTAAGCATGGTATTTTCAATTGCCTCATATGCATGTAAGAGCTGGATAATGAATAAGGAAGACCAAAGAAGAGTTGACGCTTTTGAGTTGTGATGTTGGCAAAGAATGTTGAGAGTACCATGGACTGCTAAAAGAACCAACAAATGTGTCCTGGATGAAGTGCAGCTGGAATGCTCCTTAGAAGTGAGAATGGCCAGACTTCGTCTTACTTATTTTGGTCATGTTGTCTGAAGGGACCACTCTCTGGAGAAGGATATCACTTTTGGTAAAGTGGAGGATCAAGGGAAAAGGGGAAGGACCTCAACAAGATGGATTGACTCAGTGGCTGCAACAATCTGATTGGGTATAGCAAGAGTTGTGAGGCTGGCACAGGACTGGGCGTGTTTCATTCTGTGCATATAAGGTCACTATGAGTCGATCACTCAACAGTACCTAACAACAACAACAACAACATTTAGTTATTTATTCTGTCTCATCCCACAAGAATGCAAGATACTTTAGAAGAGAATCTTGATAGTGTTGTTCACCAGTCTATCTCTATTGTCTGACACATAGAAAGTACTGGGTAAATACTTGTCCAATGACTGAATGATGGGTTTGCTTATGAAAAATATGTAGAGATATATCCTGGATTTTTCAGATATTTTCCTATCAACCAAAGGTCTTAAGTCTCAGCTATCCCTGCTTCATAGAGTCATAGATCAAGCCACACTTTGAAAGTTTAGGAAGCCCAAGTCACTCAAGGAAGCAAAGTAGACTAAGCAAGTCAGTCTACAATGAGGGGCAAACATGAGAAAGAGTTTGCATTCTCTGAGAAGGCCACATTAATTTGTCCCAATATTGAGACAGATTCTTTTGCCATGTCTGACCTCACTGGAAAAGATTGATTGCCAGTATCAACCATGGCATAGAAATGGGGGAAACGATTACATGTATGCTTGCATGACACACACAACCTTGCTTGCTGATAGTGAAGATGACTTGATGCACTTACTGATGAAGATTGAAGACTACAGTCTACAGTATAGTTTACAGCTCAACATAAAGAAAACAAAAATCCTCATAACTGGATCAATAAGCAGCATCATGATAAATGGAGCGAAGATTGAAGTTGTCAAAGACTTCATATTAAAGGCTTCAGGTCTCACAAAGTCCACTGTTGCATAACGACCAACACTGGGGAGTAGCATTATAATGTATAACCCAACAAGCACACTAAGTGCAATTTGGATTTCCATGAGCTGGTGAGTAAGGTAACACTTTGACTTGTGAACCCACCTGCAAAACCCTATCCCATGGTCCCTGCTCAATGTCTCCTCTTGTGATTCTCAGGACTTTAAAAAACAACCCATGTTTTCTAGCATACAGTTCTCTCAAGTCATTCTACTCTAACTCCTGATTGAAAATTTACCACCCTTGAAGGTACTTGAAGGTGATAGTTTACCACAATCATTTGACCAGCTCTTTCTATAACAATGCTGATTTTTCACTAGGGTTCTAGTTCCCATGGTTCCCAGAAATGTAGAGACTTGAGAGGCAAAAAGAGCACCAGTTTCCCATCAGTCCTCATGAGTTTCAGCCAGCCATTCTTGGGACGTTGATCTTAGGACTTCAGGTGTGCAAAGTCCCTCCTAAAAACAGCTGCTTCAGCATCTGCTTTTACTTGATTGCCTCCCTCCATAAGGAACAGGTATAGTCTATACTTCCATCTCAGCTTCCACAAACCCATGAATTAACCTCCCATTTACAAGACTTTCCTTACTCTATCCCCTACCTTCCTGCTCTGTGCAAATCAACACATTCATTTATTTCATAATTTTTGAGAATCTATTATGTGTTAAGAAGCTCTGATGGCACCGTGCCTAAGACATTTGACTGCTAACCAGAAGGTTGGTGGTTCAAACCCATGAGCCACTCTGCAGAAGAAAGATGTGGCAATCTACTTCCATAAAGATTTACCACCTTGAAAACCCATGGGAGTCGCTATGGGTCAGAATCGACTCAATGGCAGTGAGTTTGAGTTTTTGTCTTTGTTTCTGAGCATTATGTGCCAGCAACTCTTCTAGCTCCTGCAACTGTAGACATATGTTCATGGAGTTTACATTCAAGAAAGGGGAGGGCAGATAAAAAACATACAGAAATAAATAAAATTATATATAATGTATCAATAGCAGTAAGGGCTCTGGCAAAAAAAAATAAGACATGAAAATGTGATGAAAAGAGCTGTACATAGGGGGCACAGTTTTAAATAAGGTATTTGAGAAAGGACTCTTTAAGATGGTGACATCTGAGTAGAGACTTGAAGGATATCTGGGGTAAGAGAATGCCAGGCAAAGAGAAAAGTATTTACAAAGGCCTTTAGTTGGGACCATCCCCAGTATGTTCAAGAGACATCAAGACCATATGGATAGAGTGAAGCAATCTGAATAGAGGAGGAGATCATGGCAGAGAGGCAATAGGAAAGGGGGACACTTAAAAGTCATGGAAAAGAAACAGGCTTTTATTAAAAGTAAGAAGGAATGGTATTGGTGGGTTCTGAGCAGAAAAAGGGCGTGGCCTGATGTATTTTAAAAGGATGCCCCTGGCTTCTGTGTTCAAAATAAGCTAGAGGCGGGGGAAAGTATGTTGTTGTTGTTGTTGTGTGCCACTGAGTCGGCCCTGACTCTTAGTGACCCCTCCTTGAATTGCCAAGGCAGTATCACTACAGAAGTAGATTGCCCAACCTTCCTTCCGAGGAGTGGCTGGTGGGTTTGAACCGCCAGCCTTCTGGTTAGCAGTCAAATGCCTTAGGCACTAGGCTACCGGAGCTGTAGAAGAAGAAAATCTGTTGAGCAGATATCACAATAATCTAAATGAGAGCTGATGGGTTCGATGCAGTGTAGTAGAGCTGATGGTGAGAAATGCTAAGATTCTAAACGTCTATTGAAAATAGAGTCAACAGAATTTACTGATGGTCTGACACGAAAGAAGAGTCAAGATGACATCATAGTTTGGTTTAAGCCACTGGAAGGCTGGAGTTGCCATTCACAGAGATAGATAAGACTGAGGAAAGTTCAGACTGATCTTCCTTTGGGGGAAAGGAAGACATAATTTTGAGATGTTTAATAGACATCTAAGTGGAGCTGCCTGGTTGCAAGAGTCTTTAAGCTCTGAGATTAGAAGGCATTGCCAAGGTTAAATGTAGAGAAGAGTCTAACGACTGAGCCCTGGGGCTTGCCAATGTTGAGAGGTTTTGAGAAATTAATAGGTTCAGGCAGGAAGTGATGTGCTAGGAGCCAAGAGAATTAAGTAGTCAAGGAGGAGGGAGTGTCAAATGTTGCTGATGTGTCAAGATGAGGGATGAGAACTGACCAGTGGATTTCACACTAACCCCACCAGAATCCCAATTTGCCTTAGCTAACTTCTCAGCTCTATGACCACTTACATGCCTGCTAGATGACAAGTGCATTTTATACGCACTCCTTCCTTTAATCCTCATAAGAACACTATGAAACAAAAACTGCTACCTTATTTCAAATTGGAAAACTACTGTCTAGGGAGTTAGCAATGTGTCCAAAGGCCCCTGGGTGGTGAAAATGGTTTGCACTCTAATACTAGCCTAAAGGTTGGCAGTTTGAACCCACCCAGCAACACCATGGAAAAACATCCTAGCAAACTGCTTCCGTAAAGAACACAGCCAAGAAAACCCCACGGAATGGTTCTATTCTGCAATACAGGGGGTCGTCATGAGTGAGAACCAACTTAACAGTTATAGGCTTGGTTTCCGGTTGTTTGGCAACGTACCCAAAGTCCAGGGTAGCACAAATGGTTAAGAGCTTGGCTACTAACTGAGCAGTTGAACCCACCCAGAGACACCTTAGAGATCCGGTCTGGCAATCTGCTTTCAAAAGATCGCAGCCGTGGACACTCTGTGGACTGTACTTCTAACCTGGCACACACGGGGTCAGGGGTCACCATGAGTCGTAATCTCTCACCCTAGATAATCGCCAAGACTTTGCTCAGATGGCACCATCGCAATGAGTCCTTTCTCAAATACTTGACAGCAACTGGTTTAGTTTTCTGGTTTAATATGCTCAACAATAAGGAATGAGTGAGGATTAATGCAGGTCTGTAGGAGCACTGGCGGCATAGTGCCTAAGGCATTTGGCTGCTAACCAGAAGGCTGGTGGTTCAAACCCACCAGCCACTCCTCAGAAGGAAGACTGGGCAATCTACTTCCATAGAGATACTGCCTCTGAAATCCAAGGAGGGGTCACTATGAGTTGGAAATGGCGAGTTTGGTATGAACCAAAAAGTAAAGGCCTTAGCCATCATGCTAAATTGCCTCTCCAGTTGCCTCCCGGAAGTGATCAATCTTTGGGAGACTGAAGACAAAATATTCAAATTAGACTGTTACTTTGTTCACAAAATTTACTGGCCATGGACTTGGCTGAACATCCTGTTCCCTCTCACTCTGTTATAGCCTACACACCAGTCAGAGAGCAGCCCTGGATTGAAAGAATTCATATTTCTGTTTCTCACAGATGACATTTTTATAGCCTAGAGGTAATATTGCCTGTCCACTTCAGCTTATTCCTATGTCTGTGTCAACTCTTTAACGTCAAAGCTTTGGTGAAATCTTGAGCTGGGCCCAAGGAGCACACAATCTCCTCATTTTCAAAGACCTTTGTGGCTAAACAGTAAGTTTCTTCTTCAGAAGGTTGGGATAGATGACGAAACATTTTTAGTCATTGTTAGTAAAAAAAAAAATCACCCCTCAACATCGGTCATGGCACCTCCCACTTTGATTCATAGTCACACTGATTGTTTTTAATACTTCACTGACAAATGGACCTGAAATGCATTTCACTTCTCAGAAATATTTTTTTAATATCTCCTTAAGATGTTATCTTCCCAAGGTGTTGAACAGGCTGAATCCAGGCAAGAAATGGGATAACTAATTCCCTCTGACAAAGATTGGCAGAGTCAAAGTGAGATTCTTTTGTTGTTCTTTGTTTAAGGGTAAGAGGGAATTGATTAACATTTCATGTTAGAAAAATCCGAAAAGTAGATAAACAAAAAGGATAAAATAGAAATCAGCCATAACTGCACCCATAATCACATGTTAACATGTTGCTGTATGATTCTCTAAATATTTTGCTCTCAAAGTGATTTGCTCTGGTAGCATAGTGCCTAAGGCACTTGACTGCTATCCAGAAGGCTGGCGGTTCAAACCCACCAGCCACTCCTTGGAAGGAAGATGGGGCAATCTACTTCCGTAGTGACACTGCCTCGGAAACCCAAGGAGGGGTCGCTATGAGTCAGGTACGATTTGACAGCACATAACAACAACAACAACTGGGTAAAAGGTAAGATGAAGCAAAGAGGGCCTGCTTGCTTTTTAGTCACACAGCTTAAACCAAAGTCTTCCAATTGACACTCTCTAAACACACACATACATACACATATAAACACACACAAAGCCTACACTTATCCCTCCAACTCAAGAAAGAAGTCTATTGGCAAAACAAACATATCCCAATTCAGACAAACTCCATGAAAGCTGTCTCTACTAATCTACCTTCATGCTTCTATTAGCAGATGGTTTCAGGAAAATAAACATAAAAAAGAAGGGCTTCATACAACAATAAAAATAAATAACCTTAAAGAAAATAAAGCTAAGACTGAGGACAGAAGAAAATTATAGAAAAAAGATAACAGTGATGGATGTGACTATATAAAAATGCATAACATTTCTATAACAAAATACATGCAGGAGAAGATACAAGCCAGTACAAGATTAAAAGACAATTAGATTAGAATAAAATGTGTATATGCATTATATATCATAAAATGATTAATATCTGTAATATATAAAGAACATCTACAAATCAATAAGAAAGTGATACATGATCAGTAGAAAATAGGAAAATGATATTATAGTAACAAAGCATATAAGGACCTCTTTCAAAAGTTAAATGTAAATTCAGAAATACGATATTCTCTTTAAGAGAATGTGCCTTTAAGTCCTAAATTTTCTTGCAAGCTCAGTTTATCAGGTTTAAGAATAAAGGAGATTGCAATCTACTATACACTGCATTCTTTCTCATCCTACTGTCCACTTAGCTGGGCTGTGACTCTGTGGTTTGGCAGTTATGATGTAGTTTGGCAGTTATGCAATGATGTAGTCATCCCTGTGATAAAATCTGATATAATATAATCACCTCCATGATGAGATTTGCTTTGAGCAGCTAATCAGTTGAAAGGGAGTTTCCTCAAGGGTATGGCCTATGTGCAATATATGTGGACATTCTGGCACAGTTCTCTGGCTTTTTGCTCAATCTGGATCCTGCACTGGCTCATCATCATCTGACCTCCAGTTCTTTAGACTTGAGCTAATGGCCTGCCATATTGCCTGCTGATCTTGGGTTCATTAGCTCCCACAGCCTGAGAGCCAGCAGTCTACTGTCTTACCTCCCGATTTTGGATTCTTAAGCCTCTGCAGCCTGTGAGCCAGCAGCCTGCCATCTGACCTGCCAATCTTGAGTTCATCAACCCCTGCAGCTCTGTGGGTCAGGAGAAGCTTCCTGACCTCTGACTCACAAACCTGGGGCTTGCCAGCCTCTACAATCATGTGAGCCATTTCCTTGAGATAAATCTCTCTATATTTTTATGTAGATATTAATGGGATTTTACATAGATATCAGTGGGTTTGCTTCTCCAGAGAAACCAGCCTAAGATAACTACATAAAAGCATAAAAATGGCTAGGGTGAGAATCTTTATTGGTTCATAAATTGTATTTGCTTCAACACTAAAGATGCAAGTGAATTAGCCTTAAGTATGACATTGGACTATTGTTCTCCTTTTTGTCCAGAGCTATAAAAGATTAAAATATCTCCTATGAGGATAGCTAAAGTTTAAAAAAAAAAGAGAGAGAGAGAGAGAAAGAAAGAAAAGAACAAATGTTAGTGAAGATGTGGGAAAATTAGAATCCTTACCCATCGCTGATGGGAATGCAAAATGTGGAAAATAGTATGGCAATTCCCCAAAAAACAAAAACTAGAACTATCATATAACCCAACAATTCCACTCTCAGGGATATACCCAAGAAATTTGAAAGCAGGGACTGAGAAACTTGTACACCAGTGATCATTTTGGTATTATTCACAATAGCCAAAAAGTGGAAATAACCTAAATGCCCATCAACAAATGAATGAATAAACAAAATGTAGTACATTCATACAATGGAATACTACTCAGCCAGTAAAAGAAATGAAGTCTTGATACATGTTACAATATGGATGGAACTTGAAGACATCATGCTCAGTGAAATAAATCAATCACAAAAATATTGGATGGCTTCACTTATACAAAAAGAAAGGAGCAGGCAAATGTAGAGACCAAAGTTTTTAAGTGTTTTTGTGATGGGTTTTTTGTTTGTTTGTTTGTTTGTTTGTTTTGGTTTGGTGTAAGATAGAGGGGAAAATGGGGTTTATTGCTTATTGAATACTGAGTTTCAGTTTATAGTCATGGAAAAATTGCATTGATTAAGGATATGGTCGCACAGTTGATAAATTGCTATCAATAACTTGTACATCTATAAAAAGTTGAATCGGCAGAACTTGTGTGATAGATATATTTACAAAGACAAAACAAAAAAGTAAATGCTAAGGTACTTATAGAAGTACAATGAAAAACTTCATGGGTTTGATTCCTTGGTTTGAATATTTAGAGTCATAGTTTTATGGGACATCCCAGTTAACTGGCCTAATATCATGCTTAGTGGTTCTGTTCTATCTCCCAGCTTGTTGTATAGTGTCTTGGGTCTTAAAAGCTCACAAGTGGCCATCCAAGATACAACAATTGGTCTCTACTCACCTACAACAATAGAGGAAAAAGGAGAGTCAGGAATAGGAGGAAGAAATGGAATGTATGGCTAATTTCCTCCATGACCACCTCTTCCATGAGACTAGAAGAAATGAATGGTACTTGGCTACCATTACTGAACATTTTGATCAAAGATTCTGTAGAAGAATCCTGATCAAAGGGGGGAGATACCAGAATTTCAAATTCTCATTGATTCATTTTCAGAAATGGAGACACTTTCTGGAGTCAGGGAAGCTGGATGAACCCCTGAAACTATTGACCTGAGATCATGTTTAAACCTTAAACTTTAACCAAAATCTCGCTTGATGCCATCTTAAAAATCAAACAATAGTTTAGTTTGACTAGTAAAGTATATCTTCTTTGAGAACTATGCTCTTCTAAGATCTATCTATATGAGATAAAATTGACAACAGTAACTTGAAATACTAGATAGGAAACTCAGGGGGCAGTGAGTTTATGTTAATGGAGATGAACAACTCAGAAAAGGAGCTTGACTATAGTTACACAACTTGAAGAATGTAATCAATGTCACTGAATCGTTGCAGTGCATTGAATTGCTATTATATGGCCCTCTAGCCATGGTTTCGTAACTACCACAAAATGATTGTGTGGGACTATGCAGATAAGGTGCTTGTGGCCTACCAAGGGGATTGGACAGACTATAAATAAAAGGCATGAAATCCTTGCAAGAGTGGGACTATACACATAAGGTGATTGGAACCCTAACAAGGGAATTGGTCAGTTTTGCTATCCCACTAGGCACAAAATGAGCCAATCCCAGAGGCTGAGGAGGGACTTAACTACCATCAGAAAGAAGACCCAGGAGCAGAGCACTTCCTTTAGACCCAGGGTTCCTACACTGAGAACCTCCTAGACCCAGGAGCCAGAGGGAGCTGGGACACTAAAGACAGCGCTGGGCGGCAGAAGCACGGGACTGGCAGGTGGCTGCAGTGGGCTTGCTGATTCACAGTGAGAGAGTTGAGCAGCTTCAAGCAAGAGTCTTCCTGGAGGAGTGAGTTTCCTCCAGACATTGATCAGTGAAGCAAAAGGAAAAGCTATAACACTTACCTAAGCAGGATAGAGGCCAGGGCCAAGTGGGGACCTAGGCCAAGAGCAAGTGCTAAGGTCAAAGGCAGAGGCTGAGTCTGAGCAAACCTTGATAGCAGAAGCCTACCTTCAGGCACAGCCAAGAACAAGCTGTCCTGATCAAAAACCTGTGTCCTGTATCCTGAGTTATTCCTGTTACTTCAACTTGATCCTGAATTGCAACCTGTTACTTCACTAATAAAGCCTATAATTGTGAGTATGGTCTGTGAGTTCTGTGTGGCTATTGCAGAAAGTTACCAAACCCAGTAGAGAAGTAGAGAGTGGCATGGGAGGGGCAGTTGGTTTCAGAACTGGTAAAAAGAATTGGCGTGTGGAGGTACGTCTGACGTCTACCTCACAGAAATCAGCTTTGGGCTGATGAGGCTGATTTTGATTCTCCTCCCCTCTCCTGAAATTAGACAAGAAGATCTGACACCACCATTTTACAATTGTACATGTAGAAATTGGTGAATTGGTATAAGTTTTGCTGTGTATATTCTCAAAAACAACAAAAATAAAATAATTTTTTAAACATTAAACTTTTTGACAGAAGCAATGTCATGATGTTGTCTCCTTGCTGCAGCATATTTCAGATAATTTTCTAAAATCAACATGAAGTTTTGTCTTTATGTTCTTTGATAATTTTTAAATGCCACGATGTTGTTGTTAGGTGTTGTTGAGTTGATTCTGACTCCCAGCCACCCTATGTACAACAGGACGAAACACTGTCTGGTCCTGCACCGTGCTCACAACAGTTGCTACACTTGAGCCCATCCTCACAGCCACTGTGTTAGTCAATCTTGTTGAGGGCCTACCCCTTTTCCTCTAACACTCTACTTTACCCAGCACGATATCCTCCTCCAGGGGACTGGACCCTTCTTACAACACGACCAAAGTATGAGAGACAGAGTCTGACCATTTTTGTTTCTAAAGAACATTCTGATGGTACTTCCTCCAAAATAGATTTTGTTCATTCTTCTAGTAGTCAATGTTCTACCAACACCACAATTCAGAAGCATCAATTCTTCTGCAGTCTTCCTTATTCACTGTTCAGCTCTCACATGCTTATGAAGCTATTGAAAATACCATGGCTTGGGGCAGGTGCACCTTGGTCTTCAAAGTAACATCTTTGCTCTTAAACATTTTAAAGAGGTCTTTTACAACAGATTTGCCCAATGCAATAAGTTGTTTGATTTCTTGACTGCAGCTTCCATGCATGTTGATTGTGGATTCAAATAAAATGGAATCCTTGACAATTCAATCTTTTCTCTGTTTACTGATCCAGTTGTGAGGATTTTTGCTTTATTTATGTTGAGGTGAAATCCATACTGAAGGCTGTATTCTGTGATTTTTATCAATAAACACTTCAACTCATCTTCACTTTCAGTAAACGAAGTTGTGTCATCTGCATATCACAGGTTGTTATTGAGTCTTCCTCCAAGCCTGATGCTGTGATCTTCTTCATATAATCTGGTGTCTCTGATTATATGCTCGGCATACAGATTGAATAAGTACTGACACACAACTTTCATGATTTTAAACCATGCAGTATTCCCTTGTTCTGTTCAAAAGATTGCCTCTTGGTCTATGTACAGGTTCCTCAGGAGCTCAGTTAAACGTTCTGAAATTCCCATTCTTCACAACGGTATCCATAATTTGTTATGATCCACATAGTCAAATGCCTTTACATAGTCAATAAAACAGAAGTAAACATCTTTCTGGTATTCTTTGCTTTCATCCAATATCCATCTGACATCAGCAATGATATCCCTCATTCCACATCCTCTTCTGAATCTGGCTTGAATTTCTGGCAGTTCCCTGTCAATGTACTCCTGCAACCATTTTTTAATTATCTTCAGAAAAATTTTACTTGTGTGTGATATTAATGATATGGTTCAATAATTTCCACATTCTGTTGAATCACCTTTCTTTGGAATAGGCATAAAAATGAGTCTCTTCCAATCAGTTGGCCAAGTAGCTGTTTTCCAAATTACTTGGCATAAACAAGTGAATGCCTCTAACACTTTGTTGAAACATCTCAGTGGGTAGTCCAGCAATTCCTGGAACTTTGTTTTTTTGTCAGTTCTTTCAGTGAACTTGGACTTCTTCCTTCAATACCATTGGTTCTTGAACACATGCTTCCTCCTCAAATGGCTGAACATCAACCAATTCTTTTTGGTACAGTGACTCTGTATATTCCTTCCATCTTCTTTTGATGCTTCCTGCATTGTTCAATATTTTCCGCATAGAATCTTCAATACTGCAACTCAAAGTTTGGATTTTTTTCTTCAGTTCTTTCAGCTTGAGAAATGTTAAGTGTGTTCTTCCCCCTTGATTTTCCACCTCCAAGTCTTTGCACATTTCATTATAATACTTTATTTTGTCTTCTCAAGCTGCCCTTTGAAATCTTCTGTTCAGATCTTTTACTTCACCATTTCTTCCATTCACTTTAGCTACACTCATTTGAAGAGCAAGTTTCAAAGTCTCTGCTGACATTCATTTCAGTATTCTCTTCCTTTCCTGTCTTTTTAATGACCTTTTACATTCTTCGTGTATGATGTTCTTAATGTCATCCCACAACTCATCTGGTCTTCAGTCAGTGGTGTTCAATGCATCAAATCTATTCAACACATAGTCTCTAAATTCAGATAGGATGTACTTAAAACCATACTTTGGCTCCTGGGGACTTGTTTTAATTTTCTTCAACTTCAATTTCAATTCATATATGAGCAATTGGTGGTCTGACCCACATAATAGGTGGATCTAAAATAGAAGAGATGGGACCTGTGCCTTCAGTGTTGAACGCTATGTTGTTGTTGTTAAGTGTTGTCGAGTTGGACCCAACTCATAGCGACCCCTCCTTGGGTTTCCGAGGCAGTATCACTACGGAAGTAGATTGCCCCATCTTCCTCCTGAGGAGTGGCTGGTGGGT
>NW_006921607.1:5898973-5909549 GCF_000298275.1 Orycteropus afer afer | reverse complement strand
TATCACCCCCACCTGGGTCCCTGTGGCTGACTGTACCTCTGTCTGGCTTCCTGGCTTTTAATCCCCTTTCTCCTGCTCTTCTGGCCTGCTGGTTTGGGCATCTCTGAGTTGTCCCTGGGGCTGACTCGTTGAATGCTATAGCATGCCAAAATCAGAATTTTCTCCAATCAAGGTGTGTGTGTGTGTGTGTGTGTGTGTAGGTCTTCTCATGTCTTCCAGTATTTTGTTACTGAAAATTGCCAGAGATAAGTATTACATAAGACAAAGGGAAAAGATCATAAGTTAGTAATGATAAATAAATGGTTCATTCAGAATTAATGAATATGGTTTCAGCTGATTGGCCTTAGAGGTGGTCAGAATTTATACTTACAGGTGGTATCCAGTATAAATTAAGATTTAAAGTGATTTAAGGAAAAAAAAAAAGTTAAACTTGAAGAGTCTTGGATGACTCAGTGTGATGGCTGGAGCTATGTGTCAACTTGACTGGACCACAATTCTGTGTGTTTTAAGCAGCTGTGATGTGGGTTATTCCCATGATGGAATCGGATGTATATGTTTTGAGCAGCCAATTCATTGAAAGGGAGTTTCCCTAGGGGTATGGACTGCTTCCAATATGTTTATGGACATTCTGGGATAAGAGACACTCTTCTGTGGATCAGGATCCTGTTGTGCTGCCTACAACTATCCGTGAGTCACAAATCCACCATTTGGCCTGGAGATCTTGGAGTCATTTGTTGGAGTCAACAGCCGGCACTGTCTGCCAACCTTGAGCTCATCAGTCCCTGCAGCTGCGTGAGTTGGGAAAAACCTCCAGCTTGAAGTTTGATCCAAGAACTCAGGACTTGTCAGGTTCTATAAGTGGATGGAGCTCTGGTAGCATAGTGCCCAAGGCACTTGACTGCTAACCAGAAGGCTGGTGGTTCAAACCCACCAGCTACTCCTCAGAAGGAAGATGGGGCAATCTACTTCCGTACTGATAACGCCTCAGAAACCCAAGGAGGGGCAACTATGAGTCGAGTCAGACTCGAGGGCACATCACAACAACAACAACATAAGTGTGTGAACCATTTTCCTAAGATAAATTTGTTTTTCTCTGTATGTATATATAAGCTTTACTGCTTTTGCTTCTCTAGAGAACCCAGCCTAACACACTCAGGTTGTCTGTATTTCTGGTATGATTTAAATAGAAGACCACATAAAGGTCTACGATGAGTAGTAGGCTGTGCCCAGGGCTGGTCTTTCTATTTTGACCTCGTAACAGTTATCAGAAAACTGCACTCTATAGGCTGTCAATGGCTGTGATCTTTTAAAGAAGGTTATCAAGCCTTTCATTCAAGGCACCTCTGGGTGGATTCAAAGTGACAGTCCTTCATTTAGAAGCCAACTGCTTGCACAACCCAGGGACTTCTATTTTGGACTCTAGGTAAATTTAAACATGAGGAAACCGGGCCTGTTGACCAACAAATGACATACCTGGGGCCTTCATGCTTCAGCCTCTGTGTATCTAAACCCAAACTGACCTCAGCTAAACACTTCTCTTCCCTCCTTCAAAAACAAAAATGTACAATTGGAAAAACAAATATGTTATATATGTACAATTTTCAGACAGTTCTAAAGGTAGGGGGGAAAAAAACTGTTAATAATGTTCGTGGTAGGCAGAATAATAGTCCCCAAAGAAGGCTACCTCCCAATCCCCCACCCACTGCCACCCAGCTGATTCCGCCTCATTGTGACCCTATAGGACAGGGTAGAATCATCTCATAGGTTTCCAAGGCTGTAAATCTTTAAGGAAGCAGACTGCCTCAACTTTCTCCCTTAGAGCAGCTAGTGGGCTCAAGCCACAAATCTTTTGGTTAACAGCTGAATGTGTTAACCACTAACCATTAACTTGTTGTTAATCCCCAGAACCCGTGAATATGCTATGCTCTATGCCACCAGAGCTCCTTTATGGGAAGAGAGAATCAAGGTTACAGATAGAATGAGGTTTGTTAATCAGCTGATCTTAAAATAAGGATATTATCCTGGATTTTCTGGTTGAATCCAATGTAATTATAAATTCACTTTAATTATAAAAAAAGGTCACTTAAATATGGAAGAAGGAGGCAGGTGAGTCAGTGTCAGAGAGAGATCTGAAGACACCACATGGTTTTCTTTGAAGATGGAGGAAGGGACCACAAACCAAAGACTGGAGGCAGCTGGAAAAGACAAAGAAATTGATTCTCCCTTGGAGCTTCCAGAGGAGACACAGCCCGCCAACACCCTGATTTTAGCCAGTGAGATCCATTTCCAACTTAGAACCTCCAGAACTGTAAGATAACAAAGGTGTGCTGTTTTAAGTCACTGTGTGTATGGTATGTTGTATTTTTTACAACAGCAATAGAAAACCAAAACAATATTCAATCTCATGTCAAGATGTTGGCACTTCTCAGAGTGATCTAGAAAAATCCCATGTCTGGACCAAGTGATCAAATGAAGTTTGTATTATCAGAAAGGACAACTTTGCCAATGAACTTCCTCACCTGAATGGAGACTTCATTCACACAGGACAATTGTAGCCCAAAAAGTAAACTCTGTGAAAACTCGCTGGCAGGGATTCTGCTCTCAGAGGCTCCCTGGGTTTTAAAATCTGAACCAAAATCTCTCATCATTTGGCAGGACACCCCGAGAGACCAACAATTTACAGCCAATTACCAAGTGAGGAAAGGTTGTATTCCCAGAAAAAAAAAACAACTCCATATTCACCTCCAGATACTTAGGGGAAAAGGCAGGGGGAAAAAAATCTATCAAAACAATTTTAGTGCAAAAAATATTACTTTGAAAACTTGTCTATTGGGAGAAAACATACATGTGGTTAAAGGCCTAACAAAATATCTATCTCACCTAAGGTTATTCCTGATTATTTTAAGTATAGAATAGTTACAGTTATAAAAATTTTTAGAGAAATAGAATTGATATACCTCAGAAAGTATAGAGAAATTGTCAGGTCAGCCAAAACTATCTTCTTATTCCATTTCCTTTATATCTGGCCAAGAAGCAGCAAACATATTAGGCATATTTTTCTCAGTTGAAATACCCCATTCAGTACTTCTGCAGCCTTTGTAAAAACCCATTGCATTCATGTCTCTTTGCCCTTTTTCAATCATAAGCCCCTAAGATGGACAACCCTAGCCCTTCTCATTCTCCTTCATTCAAGTGCCACATTAAGGTATTCTGGGTTTCAAGTACCACCTACTGGCCAAATCAAATCCTTTTACTACCTGCCCAAAGAACCCAAATTTCAAAACTGCAGGATAGCTGCCTGGAAACAATGTGGATCATGCTTCTGAAATTGTTTTCCATGCTCCATGGATATCTGGGACCTCAATTATTAACGAAAGAACTCTCTCATCTCAGAGAGAGCTTTAAAATTTAAAACAAAAAAAGAGGGAGTGGCTAAAGACTATTATTATTTTAGCCCTTTGTAGACAGCTCTCAAGAAGTTTATGTATACCATAATGCCTTCTGAAATTAAAAATTATTTCAATGGAAAGGCAGCCACACCCCTAGCACATCCTTGCCAGGCAGAACTCTCTAAAATGACTGGTCCTGAGTGAATCTTAATTTGGACAAACCAGTTATAAAAAATATTTGGGGACAGTTGAAGATATCTGAGGTTGGACTAGTAGTAAATACTATTAAGGAAACATGATTAATTTTGTCAGGTGTGATGATTTGTGGGCTATTTTGGAAAAAATATCTTATAATTTAGAGATGTTACTGAAATACATAGGCATGGAATGTCATGGTATTTTTAATTTATCTTAAAGTACTTCAGCAAAAAATACGGAGATAAGTTCAAAAATAAGGAAGATGAAACAAGAAAGGAAGAAAATATTTTAAACAACTGAACCACTTTGTAGAATATTGGGCTACTATTTTTGAAGATGAAGCTGGGTTTCAGGTACCACCTACTAGCCAAATCAAATCCTCTTACTACCTGCCCAAAGAACCCTTCTTTCAAAACTCAGGATCACTCCCTGGAAACAATGAAGTTCATTAAAGGAGTTCCTGGATGGTGTAAATGGCTAAGTGCTCAACTACTAGCCAAAGGTTGGCAGTTCAAACCTCCCCAGAGGTGCCTTGGAAGACAGGCCTGACCATTTATGTTGCTGAAAAAAGGTATTTGCAGTGATTTAGTCACTTAAGTTGAGCACTTAGCCATTTATACCACCCAGGAACTCCTTTAATGATTTATTATATGAGTTTCCTATTAAGGTGAATTATTGATCAGTTATCAACTATTAAACCAACTTTGCATTCCTGCCATAAGCTCCACCTCTTCATGATAAATTATCCTTTTAACATATTGTTGAATTCACTTGCTGAAATCTATTGGGAATTGTTGCATACATATTTATAAGGGATATTTGGGGAAAAGTTAAGTTATAATCATATATACTTTAAAAATTCCTATTAAAGCAAATAATCAGAATCCTTAGAAATGTGTAAATATTTCAGAATAAAATATAACTCAAAGTATATAACACAAAATTCAAAAATCATAGAGAAAATATTTAATGGATTTGACAGTGGACAAACTTAAAATAGCCATACAGGAAAAGGCATGATAAATACACTAGAAGCAACAGGTCTGGCACACTAATCTTCTTACTGAAAACATGGATGGTGTTTTGGTCCTCTAGTGCCGCTCTAACAGAGATACCACAAATGGGTGCTTTAACAAACAGTGAGTTATTCTCTTACAATTTAGGAAGCTAGAAGTCCACATTCAAAGTGTCATGCTCTAGGGGCTGAGTGAAGGCCCCTTGACCTTGGGCTTCAGCTCTGCCTCTTGCTCCCCGCCCCCTGGAGCTGGAGGTGTCTCTTCACTCAGGCAGCTGCTGAGTACTGAGGCTGACAAACCCAAGGTCAACAAATAAAATGGCACAGGTCCAAGATTACCAAACAACATGGCAGGCCACTAGTTTAAGTCCAGAGACAGTCCCAAGATTTGGCAGGAAACACAGCAGGCTGCTGAATGAAGACTCGGCTACATACTGGGTCCAAGCATGCCAAAAAGCTTAGAGACATTTCTCAAGGCTTTTCCTTATATGCTGGAAGCAGATCACATCCCTAAGGCAGCTACTCAGCTTCTCCAGTAGATTCCACCATGGGGTTGATTACCAGTCACATCATGGGGAATAACTATGATCCATCTCCCCGACAACTCAAAACCAGGCCCAGCTAAGTTGGTACACAACTTAACTACCAAGATGGAGACAACATAGATCTGTTTGAAGGCTTCAGAGAGCTGTCAAAGAAGGTCATAGTACTGAAAGGTACTTATGAGGTGGGTATAAGTAAGCATCCTTTTATTACTTCAAAAACAGCAATTATCAACAAAGAAAAAGCAATCATTTGTATCATATATATATATATATATATATATATATACACCAAAATATCCAATCATTGAGCAAGATGACACATTTTTTTACCAAAGTAATTCAAGAGTCTATATGAATAGATAATTATGTAGCCAGATAATCAGTACTCCAGCTGGTTTGAGATTACACAGTTGAAGTGTTGATGTATATTGCATTATACTGAAATGTTATATTTTCTTTATATTTGCTGACACAATGCAAAAGTTCATTGTGCATTGTCCCAAAATGAATAGGACTGTTACTTATATTCCACTATTTATGCTATTATTATATAGTTTTATAATTTAACCTCTCTTATTTCTGACACTTACACATATACACTTACACATACAGTTTTCTCCTCTGGACAGTTGTAAGAATATTCATTACCCTCATCCCACAATTACCTATGCACATTTTCAGTGACATGTTTAAGGCACGCTGCACTGTCAGCTGAAGGGCTTATGGGAAGTACCTCCTAAGGCTTTGCTCTCTGGACCATGGCAGAAGTGTACGGACATGAGTGGTTGCAGATCATTCTGTGCCTGGACGGAGGGTCCATTACTGGGAGAGATAAGCCACAGGTACAAGGAGTTTGAGATCTGTCTACTCAGCCAGAGAGGTTATCAGGAAATCCCTGAAAAGTTCATTGTAGTTTCCAAGGCGGGCCACCTTGATCACTGAAATCACTCTAGCGTCACATAATTGAGAAAAGGAACTGACTTCGCTGCTAAACTCTCTTCCGTGAGACTGTTTACCTTCATGTCCCTTAACCTGCCTTTTTTTTTTTTTTTTACAGACAACTCCATGCTTTGTTTCAGGGGACAATAACCTTAGGACAATGGGACAGGAAAGAGTGAAGGAATAAAGAAGGAAGGCAAAGAGACATCAAGTGTGGATGGACTAATATTCTGTGGGCGCCCATCATGTGCCAAATACTTTCACTTACATTGTCACACTTACAAATCATAACACTCTAGGTTTGGTACCATTGCCAGCATTTTGAAATCAGGAAACTGAGGCTCAGAAGGTATGAAAAGACTTTCCCAGGGTCCCCTGAATGCATTAGTAGCATAAATAAATTGAAACAGTTTCTGCCTAACTCTATTCTGCTAAAGTAAAACTCTTTTTCTTTTTTTCTGACCCCATGACTATTTCCATTGATTGATAAGAGCTCTAAAGATCAAAGACCACCATTCGTCTGTCAGTTTTTCGTACTGTGGTGATTTGTGTGTTGCTGTGATGCTAGAAGCTATGCCACCGGTATTTCAAATACAGGCAGGATCACCCACTGGGGATAGGCTTCAGCAGCGCTTCTAGTCTAAGACAGACTAGAAAGAAAGAGTTGGTGATCTACTCCTGAAAAAAATTGGCCAGTGAAAACCTTATGAATAGCAATGGAACATCATCCAATATAGGGCCAGAAGCTGAGACTCTTAGGTTGGAAAGCACTTAAAATATGACTGGGGAAGAGCTGCCCCCTCAAAGTAGAGTCTGTCTTAATGAAAGGGATACAGTAGAGCTTTCAAGGTTCTCATTCAGCTGCAAACATCCATTAATAATGAGAACATGGAATGCATGAAGTATGAATCTAGGAAAATTGGAAGTCAACAAAAATGACTAGTAGACCATGTGATTCTCGGCCTATACGAAAATGGGACCAGAAGAATTAGATGGTGCCCAGCTACCACTGTCAATCTCTTGGAGAGGGATTGGTACAGGAGATCCTGGATAGAGTGGGAGAACAATGTGGAACAAAATTTAAAGTCATAAAGAAAGATCAGGTTTGCTGGTCTGATAGAGCCTGGTGAGACCACCAAGACTATGACCCCAAGTTACCTTTCAGGTCTGGAGCTGAACTCACTCCTGGGGCTTCCAGCCAAACAATAGGCAGGTATATGGGGTGAACATTTACATCAGGTAGATATACTCCTTGGAGCAATCAATTGATCAATCATGGGAGAACAGAAGGGCAGTACTTGCCCAGAGAGATAGCTTGAGGGGAGGAGGGGAGAATGAAATGGAATGCATAAAGAACAGTATGGCAGGCATTAGTGAGCTGAAACGGACTGCTATTGGCCATTTTGAATCAGACAGCATATGGTTTACTATGCCAGGGTTGGTAGTTAAAGTTATTTACCTACTTGGCTAGGCCTGGTTTTGAGTGGCTGGGCAGCTGGATATAGTTTATTCCCCACGATGAGACTGGTAATCATCTCCATGGTGGAATCTGCTGTGAGCAGCTGAGTAGCTGCCTTAGGGAGGTAGTCTGCTTCCAGTACATAACAAGATGGTTCGAGAAATGTCTTGAGGTTTTGGCATATCTAGATCCTGCATTTGGCCAAGTCTTTATATCAGTGGCCTGCCATATTGTCTGCTGATCTTGAGACTGTTTCTGCACTTCACTAGTGGCCTGCAGTGTTGCTTAATAATCTTGGGACTGCGCCATTTTATTTGTCAACTTTGGGCTTCTCAGCAGCCAGCAGCTGCCTGAGTTAAGAGACACCTCCAGCTCCAGTGGGCCAGGAGCAAGAAGCAGAGCTGAAGCCTAAGGTCAAGGGGCCTTCACCCAGCCCCTAGAGTTGGCACTTTGAACTCAGACTTCTAGCCTCCTAATGCTTAAGAGAATAAACTCCTGTTTGTTCAAGCCACCCACTTGTGGTATTTTCTGTTAGAGCACCACTAGAGAACCAAAACACCAGGAATGACAAACTGAAAAGAAATGGTGTCTCATTCATAGTCAAAAAGAACATTTAAAGATCTATCCTGAAGCACAATGCTATCAGTCATAGGATAATATCCATACCCCTACAAGGGAGACCCATTCAAATTTACACACCTTGTTGAAATTTACAAACCAAGACTAAAGCTAAAGATGAAGAAATTGAAGATTTTTACCAACTTCTGCAGTCTGAAATTGATCAAACATGCAATCAAGATGCACTGATAATTACTACTGACTGTAATTAAAAAGGTGGAAAGAAAAAGAAGGATTGGTGGTTGGAAAATATGGTCTAGTCTGCATGATAGAAATGAAACTGCAGATTGCATGACAGAATTTTGCAAGGCCAACAACTTATCCACTACAAACACTTTTCTTTAACAATATAAACAGCAACTATACAAATGGACCTCACCAAATGGAATACACAGGAATCTTAATCAACTACATCTGTAGAAAGATACAACATAGAAGGTCAATATCATCAGTCAGAATAAGGCCAGGAGCCCACTGTGAAATAGACTTTCAATTGCTTATATACAAATTCAAGTTGAAGATAAAGAAATTTTAAGAAGTCCATGAGAGTAAAGCAGATTGTTTGCTCTCAACTATGAGCTTGAGTATATACCACTTGAATTTAGAGACCATATCAAGAATAGATTGATGCACTGTTAATTAATGACCAAAGACCAGATGAGTTGTAGGATGACATCAGGGACATAATACATTATCAAACATGTAATCAAGATGCACTGATAATTACTAATTGTCAAAAGCAAAACATCATTAAAAATACAGGAAAGAAAGAAAAGATTGAAATGGATGTGAGAAGAGACTTTGAAACTTGCTCTTGAACAGAGAATAGCTAAATAAATGATAGAATGAACAAATTTCAAAGGGCAACTCAAGAAGAAGACAAAGTAAAGTATTACAATTACATGTGCAAAGACCTGGAGTTAGAAAATAGAAAGGGAAGAACATATTCAGCATTTGTCAAGATGAAAGAACTGAAGAAAAAATTCAAGCCTGGTGTTGCAATATTGAAGGATTCTATGGGCAAAACACTGAACGATGCAGGAAGCATCAAAACAAGATGTAAAGAATACACAGAGTCACTGTACCAAAAAGAATTGATCAATGTTCAACCATTTCAGGAGGCAGCATATGATTTAGAACCAATGATATAGAAGGAAGAAGTCCAAGCTGCATTGAAGAAATTGGTGAAAAACAAGGCTCCAGGAATTAACAAAATACCCATTGAGATGTTGCAACAAATGAAAGCAATGCTGGAGGCACTCACTGGTTTATGCCAAGAAATTTGTATAAGTTACACCTCAACATAAAGAAAACAAAAATTCTCACAACTGGAAAAACAAGCAACAACATGATAAACTGAAAAGATTGAAGTTGTCAAGGATTTAATTTTTACATGGATCCACAATCAACACCCATGGAAGCAGCAGTCAAGAAATCAAACAATGCACTGCTGTATAGCAAGTGAATTTGTTCTGTAAACATTCACCCAAATCACAATACAAATTTTAAAAAAGAAAAGAAATCAAATGACATATTGCATTGGGCCAATCTGTTGTAAAAGACCTCTTTAAAATGTTAAAAGCAAATATGTCACTTTGAGGATTAAGGTGAGCCTGACCCAAGCCATGGTATTCTCATTCACATCATATGCATGCAAAAGCTGAACAATGAATGAGGAAGACCAAAGAAGAACTGATGTCTTTGAATTATGGTGTTGGCAAAGAATATTGAATACAATGTGGGCTGTCAGAAGAACGAACAAATCTATCTTGGAAGAAGTACAGCCAGAATGCTCCTTAGACGTGAGAATGGTGAGATTTCATCTTATGCACTTTGAACATGTTATCAGGAAGAATCAGTACATGGAGAAGAACATCATGCTTGGTAAAGTAGAGGGTGAACAAAAAAGAGGAAAACCCTCAAGGAGATGGACTGACATAGTGCCTGCAACAATGGGCTCCAACATGGCAACAATTGTGAGGATGGCACATGACCCAGACAGTGTTTTGTTCTATTGTCCATAGGGCTACTATGAATCAGAATCAACTGGTTGGCACCTAACAAAAACAACAACAAAAGATCAAAATGTACCTTTTTTTCTTTCCCAAAGAAATGAACTTATGCTCTGGTAATGACAACAGAAGCAAGTATGACTTTTATGAATATTAAATCTCATTTTCAATCACATTTTGTAGGTTGTCATCTATAGATCAGGTCTTTTTTAGACTTGGCTAGGCAGTATTGTGGGAAATTTTCTCAAATGATGCTTATCTAAACCACAGAACGTAGAAAGCCATTTATATGACCAGTTTCTCAATTTTCCCAAGATGGTTCATACCATTACAGGTGATTAGAAGAGAAGCTAATTCATTACACACAGTGGATTTATTCAGATATTAGGGCTTAATTAGAA
>NW_006921607.1:5896219-5897823 GCF_000298275.1 Orycteropus afer afer | reverse complement strand
AAAAAAAAAAAAAAAAAAGGACCAGGTTTGCTGGTCTGATAGACCCTGGTGGAACTCCTGAGGTTATGGCCCCTAGCTGCCCTCAGGTCTGGAATTGAACCCTCTCCTATGGCTTCCAGCCAAACAAAAGACAGGCATATGAGCTGAATGTTTACATTAGGTAGTTACAATCCTTGGAGAGATCAATCATGGGAGGATAGAAGGGCTGTATATGCATAGGGAGACAGCTCAGGAGGCAGGAATGCATGGGAGGGAAGAGGTGGATATGGGAAAGAAGTGGGAAGAGAGCTATTGCATTGTTGGAGATTGCAATTAATGTCATGAGACAAAGTATATGTGAACTGCTGTATGGAAGATGAATTTGCTCTGTAAACTTTCACCCAAATCACAATAATTTTTTTTTTTTTTTTTAAGACCAGGAGACTTCCAATAAGGCAGAATAGGCAGACAAGCTACACAGACCCTCTAAAACAAAGAAAAGAGAAACCAATTGACAGAGATACAGAAGATAATCCTGGAGTCCTGAGCTTTGAAAGGAAGTATGCAAAAGTGGATTAGGCACCAACTAGGAGAAAAACTTGAACAAAAACAGTGAGTACAAAGATGGACAGAGCTGCAGATTGTCAGCTACTCTGACAGGACCAACAGCCTGAATATTTCCAAGTAGTGTTGGGACCTGAGAACTGACCTAAAGATCAGCCCTGGAGACCAAGGGCTGCAGGGACAACTGCACTGGTGGCCTATGACTAGGAAAGGAAACACCAAGGAGGAAGACAACCTGAGCTGTGGACTTTCAGCTATCCAGAGGGTGCAGCCTTTTTGCTTACAAACAGTGGCCATTTTGGATATTTAAAAGTGATCAAGGGTGCAGCCATTTTGAATGTTTACTAGTGGTGGCCATTTTGGATATTTAAAGTGACAGCATTCTCATTTGGATTCCAGGGACCTAAGAATAGACTCTATTTGCCAAGGACAGCAGGGACATATGGGAGGCTGAAAACGGGAAAGGAGACAGGTGGTGAGTGTATAAGTGATGCCAACTAGCGAATAGAGGAGCACAGTTCTCTGCTTACATAGATAACATCCAAAGAAAACAAAAATCATGGGCAACTCACTCCAACATACAACCACCAATTAAATATAAACACAACAAAGTCACAATGTCTCAGAGCCAACAGAGGATCACAGTCCACACAAAGAAGCAGGATAAAGCAAGAGAAACAATGGACCAGGATACAGACCCAGAACACATCCTTGAGGAAGAAGCAGTATTGGAGCTCCCTGATAAGGAATCAAAAAAATTATATGTAGATACCTTCAATGGATTGAAAGACAGATCAAGGAAAACACTGACAAAATTGAGGAAAACACTGAGAAACCCTAGAACAATTTCAAAAGACAATACAAGAACAGAATCAAAAAAACCAAACTCACTGCTGTTGAGTTGGATCCAACTCATAGCAACCCCTCCTTGGGTTTCCGAGGCGGTATCACTATGGAAGTAGATTACCTAACCTTCCTTCCAAGGAGTAGCTGGTGGGTTTGAACCACCAGCTTTCTGGTTAGCAGTCAAATGCCTTAGCCACTGCACCACCAGAGCTCCC
>NW_006921607.1:5894507-5895884 GCF_000298275.1 Orycteropus afer afer | reverse complement strand
TATGATGAAAGATAAGAATATATCCATTCAAGAAGTCCAATGAACCCCAGACAGGATAGACCCCAAAAGAAAATCACCAAGACATATCATCAAACTCACCAAAACCAAAGACAAAGAAAGAATCCTGAAAGCAGCATGACAAAAACAAAAAGTTATCTATAAAAGACAACCAATAAGAATAAGTTCTGATTTCTCAGTAGAAACCATGCAGGTGAGAAGATACTGGAATACCTTGAAAGAAAAAAATTTCCAACCAAGAATTATATACCCAGCAAAATTGTCCCTCAAATATGATGTTGAAATTAGGACATTTACAGATAAGCAGAAATTAAGGGAATTTGTCAAAACCAGACCAACCTTACAAGAGATTCTAAAGGGAGTCCTTTGGACAGAGAAGCAACAATAGCAAACAACAACCGACCTTTAAACACACATGATCACATAACCCAGAAACCAACCGAGTTATGGAAGTATCCAAAGTAAATAAACCTACAGGATTGTAAACAGGGAACCAGAGACATCAATTGGCAAATGAGGACAACTACAAATCAAAAAGAGGGAAAAATTGTGTAGTTACAGAACTTCTAAATGATAGCGAAGTCAAGACAACTGCAAGATAGAACGAACTGCTCTAAAGTTGGGAAGAAAACTATAAATCACAAAGTAACCTCAAAGAAAAATGTTAAACCTTCACATCAAAATAAAAAAGAGGACCAGCACAAATATTTAGCAAATACTAAAACAATAGCAACGAAGGAAATGATAATACAATTCACAAACAAAATGAGCACAGCACAGAAAACTATATGGAACAAAGAAATCAACAACACTACAAAAAAGCATATAACAAAATGACAGCAACAAATTCATACTTGTGGGTAATTACACTGCCAAAAGAGAACCTATGGATTGAGAAAACAATATTTGGCAATGAAAACTCCAACACCTCAACAACAAAAAGGTTAATAATCCAGTTAAACAGTGGGCAGAAGACATGAATAGACATGTCACCAAAGAGGATATTTAGGCAGCCAGCAAATACATGAAGAAATGCTCATGATTATTAGTCATCAGAGAGATGCAAATCAAAACAATAATGAGATACCATCTCACCCCAGCACTAATGGCAAAGTTCAACAAGACAGAAAATAACAAATGCTGGCAAGGATGTAAAGGATTGGGACTCTCACACAAGGCTGGTAATACAACCACTGTGGAAAGCAGTATGGAGATTCCCCAAAAAGCTGCAATTAGAAATACCATTTGACCCAGCAATCCCATTACTTGGTGTATGGCCTAAAGAAGTGACAGCCAGGACAAGAACAAATATGTGTACACCCATGTTCATCGCAGCACTATTTACAACAGCAAAAAGAT
>NW_006921607.1:5867741-5875497 GCF_000298275.1 Orycteropus afer afer | reverse complement strand
ATGAAGCAAAATGTATACGAACTACTGTGTGGAAAATGAATTTTCTCTGTAAACTTTCACCCAAATCACAATTTAAAAAAATTTAAGAAGTAGGATGTAGAACGATGTACTTTTTTCTTTCTAATGCTTCTGTAATGGGGAACAGTTTGATAATCATCATTTGGCAGTATTTGTTTTGTTGTGTTTTCAAATTTTTCAAAATCACTTAAATTATGTAAATACTCTTAATAACTGGTAGGTATCTGTACATGTCTTTAAATTTACTTCTGAATCTTGGAGAGCTTGACTCATCTGATGGAAATGCTACAATATATTATTTCACTGTAGTACAGTAAATTACTTGGTATGGCTCCTCTAGCCATGGTCTTTGTGACTCTCACCAGATGTTTGGGTAGAATTATGCAAATATAAGGTGCTTGTAGTCCATCAAGGGGACTGGATAGCTTGCTAATAATGTAAATAAAGTACATGGTACCCTTATGGGGTGGTACTGTGCAAATAAAGTATATGGAACCCTAATATGAGGATAGGAGCTCTGGTAGCATAGTGCTTCAGGCACTTGACTGCTAACCAGAAGGCTGGCAGTTCAAATCCACCAGCCACTCCTCGGAAGGAAGGTTGGACAATCTACTTCTGTAGTGATACCACCTCGGAAACCCAAGGAGGGGTCGCTATGGGTCTGGGCCGACTTGACGGCACATAAGGACAACAACAACAATACAAGGGTTGATCAGTTCTGTTATCTCACTAGGCTTAAAATGAGCCATCCCAGGGGGAGAAAAATGAGGATCTCATTACCACCAAGAGCGAGAAGAAGCAGGAGTGGAACATTTCCTTGGACCTGAGATCCCTGCACTGAGATGATAGCAGAGAAATGACAGAGAGATGGTGACAGCAGAACCAAGACCAGCACAAGACAGAGAGGAGGGCTTGCCAGCCCACAGAGTGAGAAAGCTGAGTATATTTGGGAAGAAGGTGTGGTAACAGAGTGTGGTGCACCAACAGCAGAGCTAAAAGAGCTCTGTAACACTTACCTGAGCAGGGCAGAGACCAGGCCAAGAGGCCAAGGGTCAAACAGAGGCATGCCTACAAGCATGGCAGAAGGGAGGCTATCTTCATACAGAATTTATATCCTGAACATTCCTGAGCCTGAAAATCATGAGTATTGTCTGTGAGTTCTGTGTGGCCACTGCAATGGATTATCAAACCCAGCAGAGAACTAGTGAGTACTGTGGATGGGATGGTTAGTGCCAGACCTGGTTAAAAAAAAAAAAAGGTTGGAGGGTGGCAGCATGTCTGACTTTCACCCCAAAGGAGTCAGCCTTGGAGTAATGCTGCTGACAGTAATTCTCTCTCCCCTTCATGAATTTAGAGGAGGTCAGAGGATGCCACCCCCACATCCTTTCTGCAGCCATATAACCAACATAAATACATATGCTAGTGTTTGCATTTTGTTGGTAATGTTTTCACCTTCTCTTATGGTATCTCCTTCTTGTTCTGGTCTTCAGCAATGTTTTCTAAGGCATCTAGAATCTGAGTGTACAATTCCAGGATTGCACCAATTACTACAGCATGCTCTTCCCAATATGTATTAGAAAGACATTTTAATACTCAGTCATTGCCTAAATATGTTTTAAGAACTGCCCATCAGTGAGTAGAGGTGGCAAAAAAAGTAAAGAGTAACTGAATATTAGGGGGAAAAAAAAAAAAAAAAAACTGCTTCTGGACAACAATCTACTGCACTGTGTCCTACAAGATTAAGTGAAGGCACAGCACCAGGTATGAAAATGTCATATTGATTATGTTCTAAAGTCTTCCATTGCATGTCCTTATGTTGTTTGTGTTGTTGTTTGCCGTCGAGTCGGCCCCGACTCATAGTGACCCCTCCTTGGGTTTCCGAGGCAGTATCACTACGGAAGTAGGATTGCCCAACCTTCCTTCCGAGGAGTGGCTGGTGGGTTTGAACCGCCAGCCTTCTGGTAAACAGTCAAGTGCCTTAGGCACTATGCTACCAGAGCTCCTGCATGTCCTTATAGTACCCTGATATATGGCAGCATTGTCATAGGACTGGCCTCTACACTTAGAAAAATCAATTTTGCAAACTTCACATAAATAGTGAAGTATTTGATTTACAATTTCTTCACCAGTATGATTGCTTAAACTAGTAAATGTGATAAATTGCTCAACAGGCTTTTCATCTGTTGGAAATATATATCTTAAAACAATACATGGCTTACCTGTATGAGGAAGATTAGGAGTGGAATCTACAGACAAACAAATATCAAGCTACACTTATTTCAAATTTTATCATTTATTAAGTTTATTGATTCATCATACATTGTTTTACACATATATGATGGGTTGTGCTTTCCTGTGTTACCATATTTTAAAATGTGACCTGCTCACAGTGGATCAAACTTAGCAACAAGTTCAAGTAAATTGAGAAAATATCCATTTTGTGAGGTTCCAAACACTTCGTTTCTTCCTCAAAAAAATAGTCCATGTTCAGCAATTGTTATAATAACAGCAACAGCATGTTGAAAAATGGCTTTCCAATATTTATGTTCTTCATTAATTTATGTTTCCAGTTCATGAGTTACACCAAAACTGTATCTTCAGTTAAAATATGATAACATACAATCTCTGTGACTTGAGCTGTTTTCATGTTTATCAATCATATTTGAGTTGCACTCATCACTAAATCCATCCATAGCAAATCAAGAATTAAATGATTTAGGACTGAGTAGTTTGGAAACAAAATAATACACAGAGCTGACTGATGGAGAATATAGAAGCCACTTTCTTTATAGTTTTCACCATTAATTTTGTACTGTAGAAATATATTATGGGTGCAGAATCTTGTTTGTTTACCATCCAGAAATTTTCTACATGAATTTTCAAATGATTCACTGTGATGTTGACAATCACTTGGTCCTCTTTTGATCCAACAATTTATATCATCAGAAGAAAACGTATTCCACAAAGTAGAATCTGTATTTCTTGTTATTTATGTGGTCTACAGACGCAGTAATTTCAGATTGTAAAATAGTTTCACATCCTACACCATTATTAATTATTTTACTACAGTAAGGAATGGATGAAGAATTTGGAACAAATTATGTTTTTTAATTATATTCATATTAATATTAGAAACTTCAGCACTAGTAGTGATACCAGTACAATGATTTGCACCCATTAAACGCAAGTGTTCAACAGAGGTCTCTTCTGATTCATTACATTTTAAAAAGGAAATTACATTTGTAATTGTCTTTCATGATTCACAAATCCTTTTCTTTTTATACTCTGCGTGCTATCATTTTTGTACTCCACTTGTTCTTGTTCTTGTTCTTGTTATATGCCATCGAGTCATCTCCAACTCATAGCGACCCCTCCTTGGGTTTCTGAGGCGGTACCACTACAGAAGTAGATTGCCCAACCTTCTTTCCTGGGAGTGGCTGGTAGTTTTGAACTGCCCGCCTTCTGGTTAGCAGTCAAATGCCTTAGGCATTACTCTACTAGAGCTCCTTTGTTGCTATTTCATTTTACCTAAACATAAAATTATGTCACTTTTTAAATTTGGTGCTATTATAACAAGTAAATTTGAATAGTTAAAAATAAATGGAATTTATAAAAAAAAAAGGTAAAATTTCTAGAATAAAACTCATATTCAATTGTGGACATTAACACAAAAATTTACATTTGAAAATTAGTAAGTAAAAAAATATGATTTGGAGCATGTAATTTCTTCTTCAGGTCTGAGATAGTCAGGAGAAATAGTACTTACAAGGCAGTTGGAAATAGTTTCATTTCATATATTGTACAATGTTTGTTGGCAGGCCCTTCTCAGATCTCTATTTCCTCTTGATATAATACTTAAAAACCTGCACACTCACTTTCTGTCCTTTGGTGCTGCATCTTTACAGTTCATTGGCCTACTGCTGATGCCTGATGGGGGTGAAAGTGATCACAAACAGCATGACACAAATACAAGGGTGTGCTCCATCTGAGACATGCTTTGGTTTGCTTTGCATGGGACAGGACCCTTATGAGTCACATCATTATGGTGCCACTGGCATGTTCTTATGTGTTTGATGAGAGAGAACTAAATGTGAGGTTAATATATATATTCGTGGGTGTAGGCCCATTCAAGGCTGTAAATCTTTACAGAAGGAGATTGCCACAACCTTCTCCTGTAGAATGGCTGGTGGGTTCAAACTGCTGCCCTTTCAGTTGGTAGCCAAGTGATTTAACCACTGTGCCACCAGGGCTCCCTGGGTCTGCTATAGACCCTTGATAAACAGTCATTCATTGAATTCTCACCACTTCCCCCACCCCTGCGAGGTAAGTACTTTTATTATCCCCATTGTCCAGATCAGGAAACAAGCGGGGGGGGGGGGGAGCGGAGGAAAGTAATATAAATGTGCGGTTATGCCCAATCAGTCAGAAGTAAAAAGGAAAATATAATTGTTTTCATATACAAAATCTTTGTGGAATTGTTCAACTCCCATATTCAGAAATATGTACATAATTGATATGACAATAGCACCATCTATCAAGAACCAAGTTTGTTTTGCAAGTCACAACAGCATTAATCAATTTCTTAAAAGAAAGCCAGTCTGTACCACTGGCCACTCTGAAAAGGGATCAGGACGGGAGGTCTGGATAGAATAGAGGAAAATGTGGGACAAAACTCAAAATCATAAAAAAGACCAGGCTTATTGGTCTGACAGAGACTGGTGGAACTTCCGAGACTATGGCCCTCCGACACCCTTCAAGCATAGAACTGAAACTCACCCTTGCAGCTCAACTTTCAGCCAAAGGATAGACAGGCCTACAAGGTGAATGATAACACCAGGGAGGAACGTACTCCTTAGAACAATGAACCACACGAGATCAAAAGGGCAGCCTTTGCCCATGAATAAATCTCAGGAGACAGGAACAGACAGAAAGGAAGGATGGATGGAAACAATAAATACAGGAAAGAAGTGGAAAAGGTGCTGTTACATTGTGGGAATTCCAATGAATGCCATAAAACAAAAAATGTTTGAATTGTGAATGGAAAAACCAATTTGCTCTGTAAACTTTCACCCCAATCAATAAAAAATTAAAAAGAAAAAAGAAAGCAAGCCAGCCTGAAGGGAAACAGAAAATAAAATATATTTATATAATTTTTATTAACTAAACCTTTATTTATTTCCTCGAAAAATTGTTCAATATCCTTACACGGAGATATGTAAATATTCTGATAAAATATTGCCTGCTACTCTGTGCTACGCCTGTGCTTACCTTGCTCCCGGAGACCCGGTCCCTCTCGGGAGGGTAACAAGGGAGCCGTCATGTAAATATTCTGATAAAATATTAAATGTAATGTTCATATAAACGCCCTTTGTTGCTTTCTTGGTAGACAAATTTAGAAACACACTCATTGTTGCAAAACAGAGACATATTTTGCATAATAAATAAATAGTGAATTTTGCGTCCCCTTAATTTGCTTAATACCGTGTTTATTGGCATATATAAAGTAACATCAAGCACTGTGTCCCAAGAAATAGACAATAAAAAACAAAATTCAGTTGATACATAAATTAAAACTTTTTGTGTTAGATAAATATGAGTATTTCCAGTATTTTGGACATTTGCTATGTTAGTATTATATTAAATTATTACCCATGTTAGTATTATATTAAGTGTATGCTAGATTGCATCCATGTGTATGCCAAACATATTTTAAAGTTATAAATATTAACGTTTACAAAACTTAGGACATAACTACATAAATGTTATATAGTTAAAAAGTAACCTGATTAAATTTATTGCAGTGGTCAACATATTTAAATTCCCTTACTTTGTACATCATCTGGGACTGGAGTTCCCACTGAAGTGCACAAGAGCATACTCTCGTGTTTGTATCATGGCAAAGGGTAATACTAGCCCTCTTGGCTGGATTTGCTGGATCAGTGGATGTGGATGTACAAGATGGTTCTCTCAAAATGGATTACTCACTGCCATCAAGTGAGATCCAACTCATAGCAACACCTCCTTGGGTTTCCAAGGTGGTATCCTGATGGAAGTAGATTGTCCAGTCTTCCTTCCTAGGAGTGGCTGGTGGGTTTGAACCACCCAGCTTCTGGTTAGCAGTCATATGCCTTAAGCATTGCACCACCAGAGGTAGAGAGCTGTTATCTATTAACTTATTCTGTCCTTGCTCAGGAACCACTCATGTTGGATCCAACTGTATACTGGGTGAATTTAGCTAGAGTTAGACTTGGCAGCCTACCTCCTTCTCTTGTTCACTAGATCAAAATATACTCCCAAGAAACTTGACAAAACAAGGAGTTTCGATAACATAGAAGGTGACCATAGGAGACAAATGCCAATGAAGGTGTTGAAGTGATAGGGGCCTCATAGCTTAAACAACCTTGTACACAGGGACCCTCCAAGTTAGCTCCAACTCACAGTGACTCTATGTACAGAAGAATAAAAGATTGCCTGGTCTTCCACCATCCTCACAACCTTTGCTGTGCTTGAGCACATCATTGCAACCACTGCATCAATCCCAATTTCAAAACTTACAATAAAGTTATAGTAATCAAGACAGGGTTGTACTGGCACAAGGATCGCATATAAATGAATGGAACAGAATTGGGAGTCTAGAAATAGATCCATCCACCTATGGACAGCTGATTTTTTGACAAAGAGCTGAAACCCATTCAATGGGGAACAGATAGTCTCTTCAACAAATAGTGCTGGCAAAAGTGGACATCCATTTGCAGAAAAATGAAACAAGATCTATACCTCACAACATACACAAAAACAAACTCAAGATGGATCAAAGACCTAAACGTAAAACCCAAAACTATAAATTCGTCAAAGATAAAATAGGGGCAAACTTACGGGCCCTAATTTATGGTATAATGGACCACCAACCATAACACAAAATGCACAAACAGCAGAAGAGAAACTAGAATATGGACACCATCTAAAAATTAAATACTTATGTGCCTCAAAAGTATAAAAAGAGAACCTACAGATTGGGAAAAATATTTGGCAACAACACACCTGACAAGGGATTTATCTCTAAAATTTATAGAAAATTTCAACACTTCAACATCTAAAATACAAACAATTCAATTGAAACACAGGAAAGGGATATGAACAGACACTTCACCAAAGAAGATATTCAAGCAGCCAACAAACACATGAAGAAATACTCATGATAGTTAGCCATTAGAGAGATGCAAATCAAAACAACAATGAAACATTTTCTCACACCAGCAATAATAACAAAGCAACAAATGCTGGCAAGGGTATGAAGAGATTGGAACTCTCATACACTGTTGGTTGGACTGTAAAATGGTACAACCATTGTGGAAAACAGTATGTTGCTTCTTGAAAAGTTGGAAACAGAAATACTAAATGATTCAGCAATCCCATTACTGGGAATACATCCTGAAGAGGTGAGACCCAGAACACAGATATATGCACACCCATGTTCATCTCAGCACTATTTACAATAGCAAAGAGATGAAACAACCTAAGTGCCCATCGACAGATGAATGGATAAGCAAACCATAGTACACACACACAATGGGATACTATGCAACATTAAAAAATAATGAAATGACTTCCACTAAGATAGAGGAAAAGGCACACAAACGACACAGACCCTCTTCAACAAAGAAATAATAATTGACAGAGATACAGAAGATAATCCTGGAACCCTGAGCTTTGAAAGGAACTATACTGAAGTGGATTA
>NW_006921607.1:5860686-5864261 GCF_000298275.1 Orycteropus afer afer | reverse complement strand
TAGGACCTTATGCTGAGTGGAATAAGTTAATCACAGAAGAATAAACATTGTAAGAGTCCATTATTGTAAAAGTCAAGGAAAGGTTTACACAGGGAAGGAAATTTTTTTTATTGGTTACCAGGGATAGGAAGGAAGAAGAAGGGAGGCAAAATAGATAGATAATTAAGAGACAGGCTTGATATGGGTGAAAGGATTTAAAAAAAATAAAATAAAATAAAAATTCTTACTTCATCCCAGAAATAAAAATTAACTCAAAATGGATCTTAGCTCTAAATTTAATAAGTGAAACTATAAAAACTCTAAGAGAAAAATCTTTATAAGGTTGGGTTAAGCAAAGAGTTCTTACATATGACATCAAAAGCATGATTCATAGTGTAAAATTGGACTTCATAAAAATTTAAAATTGTGTGTTTCAAAAGACACCATCAAGAAAATGGAAAGACAAGCCAGAGTGGCATAAAATATTTGCAAATCACATATCTGGTAACAAATGTAAAATGGTGCAGCTGCTTTGCAAAACAGTTGGGCAGTTTCTGAAAAACTTAATCATAAAGCTTGTTAGTTGCCTATTTAGCAATTAAAAGGAAGGAACTACTGATAAATGCTGTAACATCATGGATGAGTCTCAAAAATAAATGTTTTCATTTATTTTCTAAGTGAAAGAAGCCAGACACAAAAGATCACAGATAGTATGCAATGTACATAATATCTAGAAAGGTAAATTTAAAGAGACAGAAAATGCATCAGTGGTTGCCTAGAGCAGGGGATGGGAGCCAAGATTGACTGTAAACAGACTTGAGGAAATTTTTAATGAAAAAGGTCTTGAACTAAATTGCTATCATTACAAATTTACCGAGATCATCTAATATAATTGTATAACTTAGAAATGGGAATTTTTTATGCAAATTATACCCCAACACCCACGGTTTAAAATAATAATAATGCAGTAGGATTCCATTTAGTCAATGATATCAGAAGTCAGGGTAAGAATAACCTTTGGATGAGAAAATCCGGTGGAGGTAGGCAAACAGAAATATGCCCTAGACCAATGATAGACTTGGCTCAAGATAATTTTACATATGCTCTTGTGCTACAAAATTAGCCACATACTGCTTCAAAAGACTTCCCCAAAAGAGTAAAAAGAGAACCTACAGATTGGGAAAAAATATTCAACAGCAAGATATCTGACAAGGGATTTATCTCTAAAATTTATAGAAAACTCCAATACCTCAACAACAAAAAGACAAAAAATCCAACTCAAAAATGGGCAGCAGACATGAATAGACATTGCACTAAAGACGATTATCAGGTGGCCAACAAACATATGAAGAAATGCTCATGATCATTAGCCATTTGTTGTTGTTGTTGTTACGTGCCGTCGAGTCGGACCCGACTCATAGCAACCCATCCTTGGGTTTCCGAGGCAGTATCACTACGGAAGTAGATTGCCCCATCTTCCTTCCGAGGAGTGGCTGGTGGGTTGAACCACCAGCCTTCTGATTAGCAGTCAAGTGCCTTAGGCACTATACTACCAGAGCTTCTCATTAGCCATTAGAGAGGTGTAAATCAAAACAACAATGAGATACCATCTTGCCCCAGCACTAATAGCAAAGTTCAACAAGACAGAAAATAACAACTGCTGGTGAGGATGTAGAGAGATCGGGACTCTCATACACTGTTGGTGGGACTGTAAAATGATACAACCACTGTGGAAAGCAGTATGGTAATTCCTTTAAAAGTTGGAACTAGAAATACCATTTGATCCAGCAATCCTGTTACTAGGCGTATATCCTGAAGAAGTGAGAGCCAGGACAAGACAAATATAGGCACACCCATGTTCATCACTAGGAGTTCTGGTGGCATAGTGCCTAAGGCACTTGACTGCTTACCAGAAGGCTGGCTGCTCAAACCCACCAGCCACTCTTCAGAAGGAAGACTGGGCAATCTACTTCCATAATGATACCACCTCAGAAAGCCAAGGAGGGGTCGCTGTGAGTCAGATCCGACTCAACAGCAGTGAGTTTGGTTTGGTTTTGGGTATGTTCATCATAAAAGCAGCAAGATGGAAACAACCTAGGTGCCCATCAACCAAAGAATGGATAAACAAACTGGTACACACACAATGGAATATAATGCAACATTAAAGAATAATGTAGAATCTTCAAAACACCATAGAATGTGGATGAACTTGGAGGACATTATGCTGAGTGAAATAAGCCAATCACAGAAGGACAAATATTGTATTAGCTTATTATTGTAAAAAGTCATGGAAAGATTTATATATGGAAGGAAACTTTCTTTGTTGGTTACTGGGGAGTGTGTGGGGGGGGAACACTGCAAAAATAAAAAATAATAAATTTTTTTTAAAAAATTAGCCATATACATTACAAAAGCAACAGAAGACAGGGTTGGAGTAACTTCTTAGAGATAACCAAACATCTTGTGAGAATCACAGGGCCTGTGGGCTCAGGACCATAGTCTCGGGGGGCATCATGCTCAATTGACACACATAGTTCATAAATATTTTGTTCTACAACCTACTTTGGTGCGTAGTGACTGGGGTCTTAAAAGCTTTCCAATGGCCATCTAAGATGCAACTACTGGTCTCTTCTCATCTGGAGCAAAGAAGAGTAAAGAAAATCAAAGTCATATAGAGACAATTAGTCCAAAGATAAGATGGACAATGAGGACCTCCATGACTCCGAGACCAGAAGAACTAGATGGTGCCCAGCTACCAATGCCAACCACTCTGAAAGGGATCAAATCTGGAGATCCTGGAGAGAGTGGGAGGAAAAATGAGGAACAAAGTTCAAAAACACAAAAATGACCAGAATTACTGGTGGGAAAGAGACTGGTGGAACCCCCCCGACTATGGCCTCTGTTTACCCTTTGGGACTAGGAATGGACTCACTTCCATGGATTGGCTCTTAGAACAATAGTGGAAAGACCTGCATATAGAACACCTACCCAGGTTGATGCACCCACCTACTCTAGAGAGATGTACCCCTTGGATCAATCAGCCATGAGACTCCAGAGGGGCAGCATTCACATAGAGGGAACACTGGACAGACAGGAGTGCATGGTTAAGAAGGGCATAAGGAGAGGGTGGTCACAGGATGGGTGGAAGGGGAGTTTTTTATGGTTGGGGATGGTAATCGGGGCGTGAAATCAGATGTACATGAACTGTTGAATGTAAAACAAGTTTACTTTATAAATTTGCAACCAAAACACAATTAAAAAAAAAAGAAAGAAAGAAAAGGAAATGAATAAACCTTTGGAGTGGAGAGAGGAGGAAGTAATAGAAAGGAGCCAGCACCATTTGTTAAAGAGGCTATCACTTCCCCATTTAATGGGCTTTGGGCCTTTGTCAAAGATCAATTGTCCAAAGATGGATGGGTCTATGTCTGAGCTTTTGATTCTGTTCCATTGGTCTATCTGTCTATCATTGTATCAATACCATGCTGTCTTGACACTACGTGGCTTTATAGTAGTTCTTAAGATCTGGGAGTGTGAGACCTCCCACTTTGTTTTTCTTCTTGAGAAGTGCTCTGCTTATTCTAGGTCTCTTTCCTTTC
>NW_006921607.1:5858725-5859986 GCF_000298275.1 Orycteropus afer afer | reverse complement strand
TCTGATACATATGGTGCAACATCTTGTACGTGTACATAATGTCTTTTTTCAGACTTATTCTTTAGTGTTGATGAATTCATTCCATATTCACATGCAATATACTTAATTTCTTCCTAACATTCCATCTCTTATTAACACGACCTTTGATTCCATAAAAACTGTACTTCTATTTGTACTGAGACTCTCAACACCCTTACCACTTTTGGACTAATAAGAAATGATGGGGTTCTTTTAATACATCTTAAGACATCAGAGATCAAATGAAAGTGTGATAGTGATAACTAACTTTCCCATGAGGCTGCTAATTCCATCTACTTATATCAAGATAAGTATATGTGCCTTAGCTTGATTATTTTCTCTTTTGCACAGAGATGAAATATGAAATTTTATAAGTTGAATATTCGTAAGAGGAACACTTTCATAATGAAAATTTATACAGGAGAGCTTAAAGAAAACAGGAAGTCTCTGGAAATTTATGATAGCTAATGGAATCCTGGGAGCTCTGGTGGCATAGTGCCTAAGGCACTTGAATGCTAACCAGAAGGCTGACGGTTCAAACCCACCAGCCGCTCCTCAGAAGGAAGGTTGGGCAATCTACTTCCGTAGTGAGGGACAATTACATTACATTATATTAGAATATATTGTTGTCATTCTTACTGCTTGGAACTTTGAATATGGATGGAATGGTGTACATGAATTCTGAGTGTTCAAAGGGATGAACTGTAATGAACATGAAGGTTTAGTCTCTGAATCCATTCCAAACTCCTTTTATTGTTCCTCTCTATAAGGCAGAGACTATTAAGCAAAGGCTTCATTTTCCAGACACCATTACAGTTAGAAAAAAACTGGGTCTGAATTAACTTACATCAATCAGATGAATGCCTATAACAAAAGGCAGAAGTGAAGCAGAGGCTATCTTCCTGATGATGCTTGGGCTATTGCTATTGGCAAACACACAGTAGGGTCTTTCTGCTACAACATTTTAATGTCTGATCACTATCTATGAGTTTCAAGAAACAGTTGAGGTGGCAGCAGCGAATCTCCTTCATTTTGGTATTATATCTCCCATGGTGTGTTCTTGAAGTCAGCAGGTCAGTCGGTCAGGGGCTCCTGAGCCTCCACTTTACGGATTATGGCAGAAGCAGCAGCTTCCTGCAATTGTTCTAGAGTCAGCTCCCAGTGGTTTTGTAAGCACCTGATTCTGGGTATTGAATGTATTTCTCCTTAAAATAGCTAATGTTTTCTGTTTCCTGCAATTCAA
>NW_006921607.1:5846417-5858625 GCF_000298275.1 Orycteropus afer afer | reverse complement strand
GGGGGAGATGCAAATTAACAGGAGAAAGCGTCTGATTGTGGTTCTATTGCCCACTCCTGGATTAATCAGCTATGACCAATGAATCAGGGCAGCATAACACAAAATTGCTGCTTTTAGAGGAAGTAAGAATCATTGGAAACTCAAAAGTTAGAGTTATGCCAATAGCCTATTCCCACAACATCATTTAACAAACACGTACCAATGTGGTAACTAAGGCGCTCTGGTGGCGTAGTGCCTTAGGCACTTGACTGCTAACCAGAAGACTGGCAGTTCAAACCCACCAGCCACTCCTTGGAAGGAAGGTTGGGTAATCTACTTCCGTAGTGATACTGCCTCGGAAACCCAAGGAGGGGTCGCTAGGAGTCGAATCAGACTCAACAGCAGTACATTTGGTTTTTAGTTTGGTCAGCTTGGCTGGGCCTGATTTTTGAGTGGCTGGGCAGCTGGATGTAGTATTCCCCATGATGAGACTGGTAATCAACTCCATGGTGGAATCTAGTCTGAGCAGCTGAGTAGCTACCTTAGGAATGTGGTCTGCTTCCAGTATATAAGAAGACATTTTGAGAAAGGTCTGTAGCTTCTTGGTACATCTGGATCCTACATTTGGCCATCAGTGGTCTGCCATATTGTCTACTCACCTTAGGACTGTTTCTGGACTCAGAACTAGTGGCCTGCCATGTTGCTTGATAATCAGGACTGTGCCATTTGACTTGTCGACCTTGGGTCTGTCAGCCTCAGCAGCCAGCAGCTGCCTGAGTTAAGAGATGCCTCCAGCTCCAGTGGGTGGGGAGCAAGAGGCAGAGCTGAAACCCTGGCACTTTGAACTCAGACTTCTAGCTTCCTAAACTGTAAGAGAATAAACTCTTACAAATACCCATTTGTGGTATTTTTTCTGTTAGAGCAGTACTAGATGGGGCAATCTACTTCCATAGTGATACTGCCTCAGAAACCCAAGGAGGGGTCACTATGAGTTGGGTCCAACTCGATGGCATGTAACAACAACAGAGAACCAAAACAACCAGATTCCTCTATTAATCCAGGATTCACACTGGCCGCTAGAGGTATCAATATAAACAAGACAGAGTCTTTATCCTCCAGGAGTCTGTTGTTAAAGCTATTTCTGCACTAAGCACTAAGGGCCAACCTTAGACATAAGTGAGCTGACTTATGTGTATCACGCATCATCAAAGCAAATGTGCCATTCCTGCCCTGCTCCAGCATTAAGAAGGAGAGGTACAAAGGGTTTGTTCTTTCTTTCCTTTCTTATATACCTTATGTTTTTCCCCAGGATCAGGAGCGGGGAATTTGTTTCATCAAGATGTTCAGGAAAGGCTATTATCAAACAGAATCAAAGAAATACTACTTCTGGGAACAGTACACAAATGTTCTTCAGCTGTGCTTCACTGCCTATGGCCTGAGGCCACCAGGAGACCAATAAAGGTTGGAGCTCAAGAACACCAACTCAGATCCAAGACTTCTCCCTGGCACTCAGCCATGAAGCTCCTTTTTCCCATCTTTGCAAGCCTCATGCTACAGTCCCAGGTGAACACAGGTAATGTGGAATCCTGGGTTTGAGAGATCAGTGTGAAGAAGCAGGGATTTGGCTGTCCATGCCAACGGGAACAAGTACCCAAAGAGATGACTGAAGATCTTACCTACTGCATCAATAGTGCAGGAACCCCATGAACTCCCAAAAGCCCCTAGCTCTAGACTGTGTCTGATGGAGACACCCCAGGAGCTACAGAGAAAAAGGGTGCTTTCACTATGAACTCAGAAACTATCCAATATAGAAAGCTGATTTCCATGCCCTGTACATAGCTATCATTCTGAGACTCAGCCCAAGTCTATTTCATTTTATTTGTATTTCTAGTCTAAACGATCTCTTTTTTTTTTTTTTTTTTCAATTGTGATTTGGGTGAAAGTTTACAGGGCAAATTCATTTTCCATACAGCAGTTCATACACATTGTGTTTCATTATACTGACTGTAATTCCTCACAATGTAATCTCTTCTCCCACTTCCTCCCTGTAGTTACCTCTTCTCTGTGCCCTTCTTTCTTTTGCATTCCTGTCCCCTGAACTATCTCCCTGTACAAACTCTGCCATTCAGTTCTCCCACGATTGGTCATCTAAACCATCTCTTGAAGCAAGTGTTCGTATCAGTTTGCACCTTGCTGTAGTAAGGAGGAAGTCCTTACCCTTTTACTCAAGAAGAGATCCTCTTGGAATCTAGTGAACAAATCTGTTATTCTCTCATCTTTTCCAGATTTTACAGTTTCATCTGCTTCTCTCAGCCTTTGTCTTCATGAAACCCCTAAAATTACCATAAGGGCAGCTATGAACACATTATGGCAAAAGGATGAACTAGAGGATCGGCCATTGTTTTGGGAAAAGAAGGGAGAAATGTTGAGACTTGCCTCAAAGAATTTTTCTGTTTTGTCTTTGGTGGCAAAATAATGTGGAAGTGTTTATGAACATGGAGGTACTACATAAATCTGTTGTTATTACAGAAAATGAGTTGAATTAAGATGGTTAGGGGAGAAGAGCTTTCTTGATTCAGAAAAGGTGAGACATTGGGATGGAAAAATACACTAGATGACGATGAGGGACTAAGCTGAGCAGGGGATGTAGAGCTGTAGATGGCAATGTGGGAGTTACCATGACAGAGATAACATTAAGGCCATGATCAGGAATAAGACCTCTGAGGGACAAAGTGTCCAGATAAGCTGAAATTATAGAACATCATGCCCTAAGAACCATGTGCTGAGCAACTAACTGTCAAAGAGGGAGAGGACAGGGGCCACTGGGTCTAGCAAAAGACAGTACTCCTAAAAGTCATGATGACTCTCTCCCAAATTCTTGATTGGATTAACTTTGTGACAGAGTTTTACTCCTGTTAACATTTCCTAGGATAATGGGGATGGGATGGTCATGGTTTACAAGTGTTAAAGATGCTAAGTTGAGGGGTGAAAAATCCTATCCTAAAGCAAATAACTGGGCTCCCTACTCTTCCTTCACCTATGTGTACTAGTTCTTTTAACGTGACTCAAGGAAAGGAAACTAAAATGGAGATTTAATCTTGGAGATGTGTGGAGGCTCTCTTGGTCTGCCTAGGTTTCCATGAACATCACTAAACACAGAACTTAAAATATAGTATTACAAAATTCCAGTTACTCTAATTCTCTCCCTCCAGCAGTTTTGACATTATATCTGGTTATTAACCTTTGCCCAATGCCATTCCCTTTTCTTCTTGCAGAATTCTTTGGCTGGAAAAAGTGTTTAATGGGTTTTGGGAAATGCAAGGACCACTGCACCATGGGGGAAAAACAAGTAGACACATGTAAGAAGAAAAAATGTTGTGTTGGACCAAAAGTGGTTCAAATGATAAGACACTTCATCCAATCTGAAATGCTTAACATATTTGAAGAGAACTCCCAAGGACTTCTAAAAAATTTCAAGAATTCTGATCCTGTGATACCAATGAAATATCATATTTTATCTGTTCTCCCCAAAATCATAAACATTGATCCCTCTATTAATACCAACACTGTCATCATCACAAATCCCACCACTTTGAACTTCACCAGGACCGACACTGCTACTTCTACCAAGAGTGACAGCACAGAAAGGAGAGATTCTGCCATTGCTTTCACACCACCACCAGCAGCACCACCACCACCATAGACACTGTCAACACCACAACCGGAGCTGGAAGAAGCTGCTGAGCAGGCCCTTCCCATAAAACATCAAGTTCTTCTCTGTCTTCTTTGTCTATAAAATGAAACAAAGAACTACGTCCTCTGTCATCAGTTATTCAATAAACTGTTTAAGTACCTGCAGCGTACATAATGTTATCTTTCTCACAAAAGGCTCACAGAGAAAGTAGAGCTAGGGAAGGATGGAATTTTAAGTTTAGATGACCAAGAGAAAGTATACACCAGGAAAGAGAAGCATTGAATTTGGCCTATGGCCTAGATTAAGCTTCTGTAATAGTATTTATGACTGTCATATACGTGTTTTCTTGGGGCAACAGGAAAGAAAGAGTGGAGGATTTTTTTCCCACAGATTCTGGGGGTCCATATGCAAAACAGAACGTGAGAAACCAAGTGTCCACCTTCTCCACTGAAGAATATAGCCCAATTCATGAAGCCATTTAATACAAGAATACAGGGAGGAAGAGAGGGTGAAAGTGGGTAGACGTCCTATCTCTGAACCAAGGAGTTTTCAACAAGATTTCCAAAGGAACAACAAGCAATGGGTTAAAGTAGGGCTTTCCAATAGAAACACAATGCAGACCACAAATGTAAAAACTGTGTATGTAATTGTTAATTTTCTAGTAGACTCATTTTTTCTCTTTTATTATTATTTTTATGGTGTTTTAGGTGCAAGTTTACAGACCAGAGTTTGTTTTATATTCAGCATTTCGTGTACATTTGGTTTCACTCCCCAATCACCATTCCCAACCCAATCCCACTCCCCTCCCCTCCTTGCCCAGTAAGCCCCGCCCCGTGCCCCTCATAGTTATGCACTGCTGTGTGTCCTGCATTTCCTCCGTGCGAATGTTGCCCCTCTGGTGCCCCGTGGTCGATTGCTCCAAGGGATGCATCTCTATAGAGTATGTGGGTGTGTTACCCTTGGTTGAGTGTTCTGCATGTATGTCTTGTTTACTATTGGGCTGAAAGCCAGCCACTGGGAGTGAGTTTTATTTCAGGCCCAAAGTGTATCCCAGGACCATAGTATCGGGTGTCCCACCAGAGTCCATCTGACCAGTAATTCTGGTCATTATTGTAGTTTTCCAGTTGTTGTTATGTGCCATCCAGTCGGACCTGACTTATAGCGACCCCTCCTTGGTTTCCTAGGCAGTATCACTATGGAAGTAGGTTGCCCCATCTTCCTTCCGAGGAATGGCTGGTGGATTTGAACTGCTAGCCTTCTGGATAGCAGTCAAGTGCCTTAGGCATTATGCTACCAGAGCTCCTAATTTTCTAGTAGACTCATTTTGAAAAGCAAAAAGAAATAAGCACAATTAATTCTAATAACATATTATCTTTATTACAATAAATTCAAAATATAATACCAATTTTTAATCAATATAAAATTATTTATGAGATATCTTACATTCTTTTTTGTACGAAAAGTCTTCAAAATCTCATTTTACTTTACACTTACAGCAAATCTCAATTGCGACTAGCCACACTTCAAGTGCCTGATAGCTATATCAAGGCTACTGGCTACCATATTGGAAAGCATATGTTAGAGACTTTTGAAGTCACAAATAGCTATAGGACTGTTAGGCAAAGGGGATGATGCTAATCCAGGGAAGACAGCCATGTTTCTGAGGACTGAAGTATAGAATCTAAGAGCAGGGTGATTCAGAGCTGATGCTTCCCAGTTAACATGATGATTCGAACAGCACTTTGAATTGTGTGACCTGAAACAGATCACTCATCCATGTATGAGCATGAGTTTATTCATTCATAAAATGGAGGTGTAAATATTTTATTTCAGAATGTATGTAGCAATCTTCAGGTAACACTTCTTTCTGATGCCCAAATGTAATAGTATGGGCCTCTATTCCAGCTTTTTAATATCTTCTCTCTGCTACATATCACCTTCTTTCATGAAGAGACCAAGCCTACTGGTTCTCTACCCTGCACAGGGTCTTCCTAAGTAAAGGTGAAGATTTTTCTGCAGTGCCTCACAGTGATACTAGATAGAGTACAACTTTTTAATATATTTTCCTGCATATTTTTGTGCAACAGAAAAGAGTTGCAACACAAAGACCAATTTCAACTCCTTCTAGCTGTGTCTCTCCTGAGGGATCCCAAGACCATGTGTGAGAATTAGATTCTTCATGTGCTACACCTGTACACCAAATGCTGGAGTATCCAGCTTACCTTTCTATAGATGAGGGGCTCTCTTCCATATATACCCACAGAAGAAGAGAGTATTTCCTTCTTACCCAAGTTAAAAACCTTCCTTTGAGTCCTCTTTTCTTGTTACAGAACCTGTTCAGCGCTACTCAGAATCAATGACACTGGGGAATATCCTTTTCCTTCAAGGAGATTCCACACCCTCTGTGACAAAAAAAAAAAAAAAAAAAAAGGTACGTCTCAAATATCTGTTCTCTCCTTTCACTACAGCAACAAAACCCTCCAAATGCCAGCTTGGCACAAAGCCAACCAGAGTAAAGGCTACATTTCCCAGCCTTCCTTGCACCTCATGGTGTGAGAAACCCTTTTTCTCCTTCCTGCTGCATGATGATGGCAGACAGTGAAACAGCTGTAATATAGACACTAATGAGCAAGGGTTTCTATGACAGCCCTTGACCATCTTGGTCTATGTGAGAGAAAAATAAGTTTTGCTAAAGTTTAAACTGCTATTATTTTGAATTTCCTACTACTCACATTTGAAACAAATATACCCAACCAGCCATATGATCCCAAAACAATATGGTCTGGAATTAGTATATTCTGGGTTATTCAGTCTTAGCACTATGATGAGACACAATCTGTGATGACCTTGGCCAGGCAATTCCTAGTATTTTTCATGGTCGTCTTCCAGTATACAGAGGAGAATCTGCTTGTGTGTCCTTCCTGACCAGCCTATCCAGCTCAGCAAAATATTCCCTACAAAGAACTTGTCAAAAGATCTACAGATATTCATATACACAATACTACATTATCAATAATAACAAACATTAATGTATGGGTAGATACATATGCAAACAGGCTGAATGACTAGGCCAAAGGAAATATACGTCTAGGCCAAAGGGAATATACCCATGACCATATATAAGTTTGGCAGATGGTATTTCTACATACATATTTGTGTATGTTATAAGGATGTCCATATATGTCATAGAGCTAACAGAGGACAAAGTTATAACAACTTCTCAGCTACAGCCAACCACTCTGAGGGAACAAGTAGTTAGAGCGGTGGGCTCAGGATCATAGTCACAGGGACATCAAGTTCAATTGGCCTAACACACCACATGAAAACATTGTTCTACATCCTACTTTGGTGAGTAGTGACTAGATCTTAAAAACTTGCAAGTGACCATCTAGATGCAACCATGGGTCTTTCCTCATCCACAGCAAAGAAGAATGAAGGAAACCAAAGATGCATGGAAATAATTAGTCCAAGGGACTAGTGGACCATGAGAACCTCAGCCTATGTGACCATGAGACCAGAGGATCTAGATGGTGCCCAGCTACCACTGTTAACCACTCAGAAAAGGATCAGTGCAGGAGTTCCTGAATAGAGTGGGAGAAATGTGGAACAAAACTTGAAATCATAAAAAAGACCAGGTTTACTGGTCTGATAAAGCCTAGTAAGACACCCGACACTATGGCCCCTAGTTACCCTTCAGGTCTAGAATTGAACTCACTCCCCATAGCTTCCAGCCAAACAATAGACAGACATATAGGGTGAACATTTACATCAGGTGGATACACTCCTCAGAACAATCAACCATGGGAGAACAGAAGGGCAGTATTTGCACAGGGAGATAGCTCAAGGGGCAGGAATGCATAGGGAAGAAGGACACAGGGAAGAGGTAACTACAGGGAGGAAGTGGGAAGACAGATGTTACAACGTGGGAATTACAGTCAATGCCATGAAACAAACTGTATATGAACTGGTATATGGAAAATGAATTTGCTCTGTAAACTTTCTCCCAAATTACAATAAAAATTTTAAAAAAAAAGAAAAGTTTGTAAGTGACCATCTAAGATGCAACAATGGGTCTCTCCTCATCCAGAGAAAAGAAGAATGAAGGAAACCAAAGACACATAGAAACAATTAGTCTAAGGAACTAGTAGACCATGCAAACCTCAGCCTACATGATCCTGAGACGAGAAAAGCTAGATGGTGCCCAGCTACCACTATCAACCACTCAGAAAGGGATTAAAATAGGAAGCCCTGGACAGAGTGGGGGAAAATGTGGAACAGAACTCAAAATCATATAAAAGACCAGGTTTACTGGTCTGATAGAGACTGGTGGAACTCCGGAGACTATGGACCCTTCAGGCCTGGAATTGAACTCACTCCTGTGGCTTCCAGGCAAACAATAGGCACATAAGGTGAACATTTATACCAGGTAGCTATACTCCTTAGAACAATCAACCATGGGAGATCAGAGGGGCAGTATTTGCATAGGAGATGACTCAGAGGGCAGGAATGTACAGGAAAGAGGGACACAGGGAAAAGGTAACCACAGGGAGGAAGTGGGGAAAGAGCTGTTACATTATGGGGATCGCAATCAATGTCATGAAACAAAATCTGTATGAACTGCTATATGGAAAATGAATTTCACCCAAATCGCAATTAAAAAAAAAAAAAAAATCTCCAGAGCTACAGGAAGTGGAACAAGATGGCCACATAAGAAGCTTCATGTTCTCATCTTCCCACAACAAAACCACGAGATATTGGTGGAATCAATGGTCTCAGAAATCTGGAAACCACTCAGAGTGACAGTATCTAAGGGAACACTGAATCAAGAAAAAGACGACAGAGAAACAGTAGGAGCACATCGGTTCTCCACCCATCCACACACCATCCCCTCCCTGACTTGACACAGCCATCTTAGGGTGGCTGCAGAGGCCAGCACTTCTAGCACAGGGAGCCTATCATTAAAGCAGCAACAAGCACTCCCAGATAGAGAGCATGGTGAAAGACTGCATCTTTCAACAATTTTTTTTATAAAAAGGAGTGAACTCTGGAAACAAAATCCACTTCCATCAAAGCAATTCTGACTCATAATGACCCTATAGGATAGAATAGAATTGCCCCAAGGCTGTAAATCTTTACAGAAACAAACTGCCTCATCTTTCTCTCATGGAGCATCTGGTGGGTCTGAACTGCCAGCCTTTTGATGAGCAGCAAAATGCTTTAACCATTGAACCTCTGGAGGAGGAGAAAAATTCTGATTTGTAGAGTTGCCTCATAATAATTGCCCAGTGCCATGGTTTCAATAAAAAGTAGCAAATAGCAAAGCATACAGAGCAACATGACAGGATGGTTTATGCCTGAGAATAAAACAGTGACAGAAACCATCCCTGAAGGATAGATAATAGACTTACGAGGCAAAGACTTTTCTTTTTTTCAAATTGTGATTGGGTGAAAGTTTACATAGCAAATTCACTTTCCATACAGCACTTCACACACGCTTTGTCTCATGACACTGACTACAATTTACCCCAATGCAACACCTCCCCTCCCACTTCCTCCCAATAGTTACCTCTTCCCTGTGTCCATCCCTCCATGTACCCCTGCCCCCTGAGCTGTCTCTCTGTGCATAAACACCCCTTCTTTCTCCCATGATTGTTCTCTCCAAGGAATGTATCTACCTCAGGTACATGTTCAACTCTTATGCCTGTCTTTTGTTTGGCTGGAAGCCACAGGTGTGGGTTCAATTCCAGACCTGAAGGGCAGCTAGGGATCATAATCTCAGTGGTTCCACCAGGCTCTATCAGACCAGCAAACCTGGTCTCCTTCTCCCCCGCCAAATGATTTTGAGTTTTGTTCCACATTGTTCTCCCTCTCTATCCAGGATCTCCTACTTAGATCCCCCTCCGAGTGGCTGACTGTGGTAGCTGGGCACCATCTAGTTCTTCTCGTCTCATAGTCATATAGGCTGCAGATAGCATGGTGTAGCAGTCGCAAGGACTAATTGTTTCCATGAATCTTTGGTTTTCTTCATTCTTCTTTGCTCTGGATGAGGAGAGACCCATCATTGCATCTAGATGACTGCTTGCAAGCTTTTAAGATCCCAGTTGCTACTCGCCAAAGTAGGAGGTGGAACAATGTTTTGTGTAGTATGCTATGCCAATTGAGCTTGATGTCCCCTGTGACTATGGTCCCAAGCCCACTGGTTCAACTACTCAGTCCTTCTGGGTAGCTGGCTGTGACCAAGAAGTGACTACAAACTTGTCCCTTGTCAGCTCTATTATACCCCTGGAAATTCTTACAGAACATACAAATGCACTTGTAGAACCATTGTCTGCCAACCCTATACATGGTCTTGGGTACACTCCATGCTGCATAAACATACCTAATAGTTCAGCCTGTCCACCCATCTATCCGTATACCCATGTTTGCCTTCACTGACAACACAGTACTGTATGTGCAAAAGGGTTCATCTTTGTTGTCTGCACCTCCCAAGTACCTTTCTATTTCTTCCTCTTCCTCAATGCCACCATGTTGATCACTCACATTTGGTACACGCTCTTCTCTTCACCCAAATCAATACTTATCTCTACCTATCTAACAGTGTTCCCTACCCTACCCTCTCATCCCTGGTAACCAACAAAGAAAATTTCCTTCCATATATTAACTGTTCCTTGACTTTTACAATAACGGACTAATACAATATTTGTCCTTCTGTGATTGACTTATTTCACTCAGCAGAATGTCTTCCAAGTTCATCCACGTTATGTGGTGTTTTGCAAATTCTACATTATTCTTTAGGGCTGCATAGTATTCCATTGTGTGTATGCACCATAGTTTGGTTATCCATTCCTCAGTTGATGGATACCTAGATCGTTTCTAACTTTTTGCTATTGTAAATAGTGCTGTGATGAACATGGGTGTGCATATGTCTGTTCTTGTCATGGCTCTCACTTCTTTAGGATATATACCTAGTAATGGAATGGCTGGATCAAATGGTATTTCTATTTCCAACTTTTTAAGGAATCACTAGGCAAAGACTTTAAGGAGCTCTGGTAGTGTTGTGCTTAAGGCACTTGACTGCTAACCAGAAGGCTGGCAGTTCAAACCCACCAGCCACTCCTCAGAAGGAAGGTTGGGCAATCTACTTCCATAGTGATATCATTTTGGAAACCCAAGGAGGGGTCAATATGAGTCAGGTCTGACTTGATGGCACATAACAACAACAACAGGCAAAGACTTTAAAACAACTGTATTGATGTTCGAGGACCTTATGGAAAATACAGACAAAAAAAAATGAAGAAAAATAATAGAGAAACAAAATGGGAATTTCAATAAAGAGATATGTTTTTTAAAAGATCCAAACATAAATACTGGAACTGTGATAACAAAGGTTGTGTGTCAACTTGACTGGGCCGTGATTCCAAGTAGTTTAGCAGTTATGATGTAGTCATCCTCCATCATGAGATCTGATGTAACATAATTACTCCTATGAGGAGATTTGCTATAAGCAGTCAGTCAGTTGAAAGGGAGTTTCCTTTGATGTGTGTGTGGCCTGTTTCTAATATATATAGAAAAGCTCTGACAAATCTCTCTGGCTTTTTGCTCAACCTGGATTCTGCATCATCTGTCCTCTGGTTCTTGGACTTGAACCAGTAGCCGGTCATATTCCCTGCTGATCTTGGGATTGTTGCACAGCTTGTGAGCCAGCAGCCTGCCAGCTCACCTGTCAATCTTGTATTCATCTGCTTCTGAAGCCAGCTCAGAAGGAAGGTTGGGCAATCTACTTCCGTAGTGATACTGCCTCAGAAACCCAAGGAGGGGTCGCTATGAGTCGGGTCCAACTCAACGGCACATAACAACAACTGAAGCCAGCAGCCTGCTGTATTGCCCACCAATTTTGTGTTCATCAGCTCCTGCAGCTACATGAGTCAGGAGAAGCCTCAAGCTTGATATCTGACTCATGGATTTGGGACTTGCCAGCCTCTACAACTGTATGAGCCATTTCCTTGAGAAAAATCCATCTGTCTGTCTGTCTGTCTCTTTCTCTCTCTACCTCCCTTTCTTTCTCTCTCTCTCTCTCTCTCTCTCGCTCTCTCTCTCATATATATATATATATATAAAACCTTCACCAGTTTTGCTTCTCTAGAAAACCCAGCCAAAGACAGGAACTGGAAAGTATAATAACAGAAATGAAAAACTGGTTGGAGAGGTTCAACAGAGATTTGAGCTGGTCGGAGAAATAATCAGTAAACTTAAAGATAGGGCAATTGAAATTATCAAGTCTAAGGGAAAAAAAGAATGAAGAAAAGTGAAAAGAGCGCTTTGGTATATTATCAAGCAGACCCATGTACATATTATGGCAGTCCCAGAAGGAGAAGAGAGAATGGTACTGGGGAAAAACTGACAGATAACTTTCCAAATTTGATGAAGTAAGATAAACCCAAAGAAATCCACATCAGGACACATTATAATTAAACTCCTAAAAATTAAAGATAAATAAGCCAGAAAGCAGCAAGAGAGAAGCAAATTGAGAGTTCC
>NW_006921607.1:5842252-5843261 GCF_000298275.1 Orycteropus afer afer | reverse complement strand
CTGTAAATCTTCACCCAAATCACAATAAATAAAAATAAATAAATAAAATAAAATAAAGAGAGAAGCAAATTGTCACATACAAGGGATTCTCTATAAGATTGAGTATCTGTTTCTCTTGAGAAACCTTGAAGGCCAGAAGGCAGTGGAATGACATATTTAAAGTTCTGAAATAAAATAAATGCCAGTCAAGAATTCTAGAGCTGGCAAAACTGTCCTTCAAGAATGAGAAGAAAATTAAAATATACCCAGATGAAAAAAGCTGAGGGAGTCCATTAGACTAGACCCGCCCTACAAGAAATACTAAAGGGAGTCCTTCAGACTGAAACAAAAGGACATTAAACAATAACTCAAAAGTACATATTAAAAATAGATCTCTAATAAAGATAATTTCAGGGAAATATATGGGCCAGTTTTATGGTATGCTTGGTTTATAACTTTAATAGTTATGCCCTACATGATTTTAAAACAAAAATACATAAAATATAATTATAAACATATACTTTGGGGCACATAATATGATACAGTTTATAATAATGATATAATTTATAATAACAAATACATAATGGGAGGGGAGGAGCAGTATAGGGATGAAGTGTTGTATGTTACTGAAGTTAAGTTGGTGTCTTAAACTAGGCTATTATAAATTTGAGATGTTATATGTAATTTGCATGGTATCCACAAAGAAAATATCTAAAAATTAAACACAAAAAACAAGTAGAAGGGAATCAAAACAGTTAACTACAAAAATCAATTAAACACAAATGATAGCAGTATTGAAGGAAATAAGGGACAAAGAAGATATGAGACACACAAAATGTAAAATAGCAGGAGTGAGTCTTTCCTTATATGTAATTACCTTAAATATAAATGAATTAAACTCTCCAACCAAAAGGCAAAGAATGGCACAATGGATTTAAAAAAAAAAAAAAAGGTCCATATATACTGTCTACTAGAGAAACATCTTAGACCCAAAGACATATAGGTTGAAAGAGAAAAGATAGGAAATATA
>NW_006921607.1:5840848-5841467 GCF_000298275.1 Orycteropus afer afer | reverse complement strand
CACAGTATATATAAAACAGGAGAGATTGGACAACACTTTGACCAACAGGACTGCTAACCCGCTAAGGCTGGTAGTTCAAACCCACCAGCCACTCCATGGAAGAAAGACTGGGCAATCTACTTCTGTAAAGATTTACCTAAAGACTTGATATGGTTAAGATGTCAATACTACCAAAAGAAATGTACAGATTAGATGCAATCCCTATCAAAACTCCAACAGCCTCTTTTGCAGACATGGAAAAGCCTATCGTCAAATTTACATGGGATTGCAATGAGCCCCTAACAGCCAAAACAATTTTGAAAAATAATAACAAAGTAGGAAGACTCATTTTCCAATTTCAAAGCATACTATAAAACTACAGTAATCAAACAGTATGATTTGTATAAAGATAAACATATAGACAAAAGGAATAGAATTGACAGTTCAGAAATAAAATCAGTCATTTCTGGTCAGTTGATATTCAGCATGGACGGCAAGTCCACTCAATGTGGAAAGAATAATGTCTTAAGTAAATGGTGATGCGACAACTGAAACTCTGCATTCAAATGGATGAAGTTGGACCCATACCTCACATCATATACAAAAATTAACTCAAAATGGATCAATGACATAAATATAA
>NW_006921607.1:5839213-5840273 GCF_000298275.1 Orycteropus afer afer | reverse complement strand
TACAAAGAACTCCAACTTAATAACAAAAAGACAACCCAATTTAAAAATGTTTCAAAGAAGTAAATAGGTATTTCTCTGAAGAAGATACACAAATGGCCAATAAGTACATGAAAAGGTGTTCAACATCATTAGGTTTCAGGGAAATGCAATAAAAACCCCTCACATTCACCAGGTTGACTATTATCAGAAAAAAAAAATGGAAAATAACAAGAGTTCGCAAGGATGTGGAGAAATTGGAAACTTCAGCCATTTCTAACAGGAATGTGTCATGGTGAATCATTGTGTAAAGGTAGTTTGTTGTTCCTTAAAAAGTTAAACGGAGTTACCATATAACCCATTAATTCCACTCATAGGTATATAACTTGAAAACAGCAATTCAAATAGGTACTTGTGATGCAGTGTTCATTGAAGCATTATCACAATAACCAAAAGATAGAAACAACCCAAAGGTCCATCAACAGATGAGTAAATCAACAAATATAGTATATATGTATGAACAATGGAATATCACTCAGCCATAAAGAGTTCTGATACATGCTGCAACATGGATGAACGTTGAAAACATGCTGAGTAAAACAAGTCCCACACAAAAGGATAAATATATTTTTACTCTGTGTATATGACATATCTAAAATAGGTAAATGCATAAAGACAAAATTTTGTTAACAGTATAAAGGATCTGGGAGAAAGGACAATGAGAGTTATTGTTTAAGGGGTACTGAGTTTCTGTTTGGGATGCTGAAGAAGTTTTGGAAATTGATAGAAGTGATAGTTGTACAATATAGTGAATGTAATTAATATCACTGAATTCTACACTTAAAAAGAATCCAACTGGCAATTATTTTGTTATATATATTTTACCACAATAAAAAGAATTGTTTTTAAGTAGATTAGGTAATTTTGTAACCATCATGATCTTAAAGTGTCTCCCAGCAGACTGCTTAGTAGTTGAAAGGGGCAAAAATCACAGTATATATAAAACAGGAGAGATTGGACAACACTTTGACCAACAGGACTGCTAACCCGCTAAGGCTGGTAGTTCAAACCCACCAGCCACTCC
>NW_006921607.1:5829875-5838773 GCF_000298275.1 Orycteropus afer afer | reverse complement strand
AATTTGGAGGCTTTAAGTCCAAGTTCAAAGTGCCAGGCTCTAGGGGCTGGGTGAAAGCCCCTCAAACTTGGGGTCCAGCTCCGCCTCCTGCTCCCAGCCCACTGGAGCTACAGGCATTTCTTCACTCAGACAGCTGCTGGCTGCTGAGGCTGAGAAGCCCCAAGGTTGACAAGTAAAAAGGCACAGTCCCGAGGTTACCAAACCACATGCCAGGCCATTAACTTAAGTCCATTGTAAGTCCTAAGGTCGACAGAGCATAGCAGGCTGCTGAGCAACGACACGGCTACATGCAGGGTCCAAGCGTGCCATAGGCTAGAGACCATTCCCAAAGCTTCTCCTTAAATACAGGAAGCAGACCACCTCCCAAAGGCAGCTACTCAGCTGCTCACAGTAGATTCCACCATGGAGTTGATTACCAGTCTCATCATGGGGAATAGCTACCACCAGCTGCCCTGCCACTCAACCAGGCCCAGCCAAGTTGACACACAAACATAACCACCACACAGAGAGATAGGGAGAAGAGGCTGAATGAGTGATAAAGCAAAAGAAGTAAAATGTTAACAACATATGAATCTGGGAAAAGGGTATATATTTTATTTTACAGTTTATTTTATGTTTTTAATTATTTACAAATAAAAAATGTTTTAAATGGATTGGCGAAATCAGTGTGACCCAAATTGATGAAGACATCAGTGAACTGTGCATGCTGCATGGAAGCAGGGAAAAAAGAAGTGTAAGTGTCATTATTGCTTAACAAGTAAGAGATTAAAAAGGCAACCAACTTGTGGAAGAAAAGGCACAAAAACACAAAAGCCTTTGGTTCTATATTTATAGGTTTACCAAAGGCATGAGCAGGCAGCACATACATTTTAAGATTACAGTTTCTAACACCTAATAGAGGAAATTACAGAGCATAAGAGATATTTACAAATTTGAGCAACTGCTAAAATCTGGGAACATTTTCTTGCCAGGTTCCGGGTCTTTGGGATCAGGAGGAAGGGAGATGCCAGGGTTAGCCTGCTCAGTTGGCCCATATCAGAATTTGCAGGATCATTTCTTTACATTACAAGCATCACATTGGATAAAGGATTTAGGAAAATTAGAACTTGGATTCAAGGGAAGGATCTGGATGGTAAATAGACTCAAACACATGGGGAAAAGAAAGAAAGGAAGGAGGGAGGGAAAAAGGAAGAAAAGAAGAATAAAGAAAGGGAAGGAGGAGGGAAGGGAGATGGGGGAGGGAGGGAGAAAACCTTCTCTAAGAGGCCTGTGGGGGTAGCAAACTTCTATCCTCCATAAACCCTAGACTCTAAGGCCAAAAACAAACAAAAAATTGGGGATGAAGTTATCCATGTCAAAACTCAAAGAAAAAGTAATTTTCCTACAGAAACATCTTGTCTTTTTCCAATCATGAAAGTACACATAGTCTAACCCCCAAAAGAAATTTAACATTATTATGTAAATATATGAAACAGATGTTTCTTTTTCAAAGCTTAAATCATACTAGCTGTATACCTTGTGGTCTATATTTAAACATTTTATCACCATTTGTAATGACTTCATTGTGTTCTATTATATCCTACTTATTCTATATTCTATTGCATTCATGTTTTATCATTTAGGTTGCATTAGGTTGTTTTCTGCTGTTGTAAACAATGTTTAGATAGACATCTTTGTGCATTTGGCCAACGATTTCCATTAGATACAAGTTCAAGGAATAGAGTTTCTAAGTCAAAAGGTAGTACAGTGAAAAGTGCAGTCAAAAGCAGTGAATATAAAGCCATCACCCTGCATTTTGTGATGTATGTTGTTGTTTGCCATCGAGTCGGACCCGACTCATAGCGACCCCTCCTTGGGTTTCCGAGGCAGTATCATTACCGAAGTAGATTGCCCAACCTTCCTTCTGAGGAGTGGCTGGTGGGTTTGAACCACCAGCCTTCTGGTTAGCAGTCAAGTGCCTTAGGCACTATGCTAATCCTAATCCCTATGCCTATTTAGGTGGGATGCATCTTGAGTCTTGCCTTGCTGGAGGGTGTAACTCAAGTCACCACCCTTAGCTTCCTTGAGGGTATATATGTGAATGTTCTGGGAAAGTTCACTCTCTTGCTCCTGTTTTGTCTTCGGTTCATCATCATCTCACCCCCAGACTTGAGACAGCAGTCATCATCTGACCTGTCAACTTGTGTTTACCAAGCCCTGCAACCACATGAGTTGGGAGAATCCTCCAGACCTACCCATAGGCCTGGAACTTGCCAGCTGCCAGCCTCCCAGCCTCCGCCACCACCACATGAGCCATTTCCTTGGGAGTTTGTGAGATCTGTGAGATGTTACAACGAACTATGAACGCTAAAACAGGAGGGAGATTAGTGAGGGGAAGAGGAGGAGCTGACCTCAGAGATGATAGAGTGGCATGGCAGTTTGGAAAAGTTGGACATTTGGGACATCTTTAACTTCTGCCTCATGGGGACCGGCCTTGTGCTGATCTTTCTAAAAGAAATTATTCAAGCAGGTAGACATATTTTAAGACTACACATATATATTGCCAAACTGCACTCCAAAAGAAAAACTAGCAGTTAACACTTGTGCGTTTGAGTGCTAACCTCCACATACCTTCTCAACACTGGTTAGAAAGCACAGTTTCAAAAATAGGGTGTTGTCAAGAGTTAAAGGCTACAAAGGTGAATACTATTACATATACAATCTTGCAATAATAGCAACAAAAACAATTTACAAGTGAATGCATAGATAGACACTCAATCTTAACGGGGTGGGGAGGCAATGGGACTACACTCACAAATGTATACAGGTTTAACAGAGGCTATGTGTACCTGTGTATTTACATGTGCTGCAAAAATATCCATGAATGTAGTAGACCCTACAGGGGATAAAGTTATGAAAACATCTTAGTCACAACCAAACACGTTGAGGGAATGAGTCGTTGGGTATGGAGGCTCAGGACCATAGTCTAAGGGGACACTAAGGTCAACTGGAATAAGCTACACCACAAAGACAATGTTCGCCATCCTACTTTGGTGAGTAGTGATTGGGATCTTAAAAACTTGTGAGTGGCCATCTAAGGTGCAACTATTGGTCTATTCCCACCTGGCACAAAGAAGAGTGAAGAAAATTGAAGACACAAGAAGCAATTAGTCCAAAGAACTAAAGAAGCATGTGAACCCCAGCCTCCATGACCCTGAATCCAGAACTAGAGGGTCCCCAACTACCACTGCTGTGACAGGGATCACAGTAAGAAGGCTTAGATCAAGTGGGGGGAAATGTGGAACAAAACTCAAAATCATAAAAAAGATCGGGCTTATTGGTCTGACGAAGACTGGTGGAACCCCTGAGACTGGCCACTTCACACTCTTCAAGCTAGAAACTGAACTTCACCTCTGTGACTCAATTGGCAGCCAAATGATAGGCCTACAAGGTGATAGGTAATATCAGGAGGGGATGCACTCATTAGAACAATCAAGCATATGAGATCAAAAGAGCAGCATTTGCTCAGGGGTAGAGATGGGAAGGCGGGAGGGGACAGGAAGAAAGGATGAAGGGAAGGGGTGGGTGCAGGGAGGAAGGAGAAGAATGCTGTTACAGTATGGGGATTGCAGTTAATGTCACAAAATAGAATGTATATGGATTGTTCAACGGAAAACCAATTCGCTCTGTAAATGTCCACTCAAGTCACGATTTTAAAAAAGGGGGGAGGGGTTGTGAAGGGATGCTCTGTTTGTTCCACCTCTTCCGCTCCCAACAGCCTATATTCCGGGCACTCGATAAATCAATCCAGGCTACAGCCCAGTAAACATTCTGATCTCATCTGACTGCCCTGGATGGTAGAGAGCTCTCCCTCTGGTTCACTGCCCCAGATCCAGGCAGCACATGGTCCTATAAAGGCAGTAGCCCCAGGCCTATTACGCAGAAGGCTCCGACTCCCTCAAACCACCTTCTGCCCCCAGGCCATCCCTTCAGTCATGAAGCTCCTGTTCGTGATCTTTGCCACTCTTGAAATCCTGGCCCTGGTGACCCCAGGTAAGCTGCATGGAGGGAGAAGAAGAGGTAAGGGCCAGGACAGAGATCAGGTCCGGTTGCTATGGTGACAGGCAAACCAGTTTGGGAGGAGGAGGGCTTACCCCAGTGAGTTGCAAACTAAAGCAGGGGATTCCCAGCCTCCTCTTGCCCTCGCTCCCCAGCAGCCCGGAAGGAAGAGGCTCAGAGGTCTCACCTCCATCCACAGCAGAGGCCTGCGAGGAGACCCTTTGGAGGGCGAGTTTCTGAGGGTGCTCAGCTTGAACCCTGAGGAGAGGAGAGAATGCAGAGCCAAAGGGGAGGGGGCAGGGGGAGAGAGAGAGAGCAGAGGAATTCCAGGCCAGTGGCTGTGAAGAAAGCCAAGGAGGGTGGTGCTCAGTAGAGGCCGGCAGAGGCGGTGCCCTGAAACAAAGCCCTCAGATTTGACCAGAAGGTGGTCCTGGCACCTAGCAGTGTATGAATGGAAAAAGACCCTGTCAGTAGCAACCATTATTTTCCCTTGAATGCTTTTGGGAGATGATTTTATTTCTTTTTCCCCAAGTTGATTGATATTCAGTTTCATATTCCCTGAGAACAAATGAGGCAGAAAACACAAGAGGGAAGGCAGCAGGGTGAGAGTAGCCCCAATTTCCCTTTCAAGTAGTCAAGCTCCTCTCTGAACATGGGGATCTGACCCCCACCCCGTTTTTACCCATACATCCTATCATACAGTGTCAAATATGGTAAAATTGTAAGTCTTCACTAGCTACAAAGACGTGGACACTGAGGAGAAAATATTCCTCAGAGTTCCCAGAGGCCATCAAGCAAGGGAGAGTCTATCTCCCCTTCACTGTCCCTCCCAAGTCTCAGTTGCCCCAGTGTCTTAAGAACACATCTCAGAATAACAGGTAAATGCTCCCCTCTGGCCCCTACCCCTTGGCAGTCCCTGGGCTGCTTCTGGCTTTGATTTCTCTGTCTTTTCCTCTCCTATGCAGCTAATGGGGGTGGGACCAGATGCGGGTGGACCACCCCCGGACACTGCAGGATGAACTGCCACTGGGATGAAAGATCGCTGTTCACATGTGGCCGGTACAGATACTGCTGTGTCCGAGACGTTTTAAAGCCTAATCCTATCATGACTCCATATTTCCATAAGGCCTTTCACATTCAAGTCACAAAAAGCCAAGAGGACATGACAAAATCACAAAAGCCGCTATCAACTACATAGGCTCAATCCATTATCATGCCTAGAATTGTACCCACCCCAGAAGTCACTGACTAATAGCCAAGGCTTCTTCTTTCTGGGGCTTCAATTTGTGGCCAACCCCAAAACTCCTGTCTTCTCCATTGCTCTGATTCAGTGAATAAATAATTTGGAGTTTGTATCTATCCTGTCTGTACATCAGTCATGGGGGCTCAAATTCAAAGAGTATGTGTCAGTTTGGGTCCCCCAAAGAGCAAATATACCAACCAAACCAAACCAAAGTCACTGCCATCTAGTCGATTCCGACTCATAGCAACTCCTTTGGGTTTCCAATCTTTATGGAAGTAGATTGCCTAGTCTTCCTTCCATGGAGGGGCTGGTGGGTTTGAACCACCAACCTTCTGGTTAGTAGTCAGATGCCTTAGGCACTACACCACCAGAGCTCCTTAAGAGCAAATATACCAGTACAGAATTACACATGCAAAAAATGTATTGGAAGGAAACATCGAGAGGGTGCAGGTAGAGGCTTTAAGATGGTGACGCAGATCTGATCCCAATAAAACCAAAGGGACAGAAGGAGGATTGGAGAGGAAGAGACTAAGACTGCAGGTCTAAGAAAGTCTTGGCCAGGCCAGTGGGGAGGCCTGCAGTGAAGACTTCTCCGCAGAAAGTCCTGCTGAGCAGGGATAGCCAGGACCACTGGTTACTAGTTGTCCACAGTGGTTAAGCCTTTAAACATTCCACCACTAGCACATGAAAGTTCCAGTGACTCCTCATCCTCATCAACATTTGATATTGTCAGCATTCTTAATTTTAGCCGTTCATATAATGGTATTTCATTGTGGTTTTAATTGGCATTTCAATAGCAAATTGCCAAAAGAGTGTGTTGTATGATTCCATATATAAAAAATTCTAGAATAGTCAAAGTAAACTCAAATAACAGAAAGCAGATCATCATTGCCTGAGGATGTAAGGGGTGGAAGGAGCGGGTGGGAGGAGGAACTACAAAGGGGCATGATGACACTGACCAATGATGCATGTGTTCTCTGAGGGGACATTGGATGGCGGTGATGACTTCACAGGGGTCCAAGGAAGTCAAAGTGTATCAGCTTGTACACTTCAAATATGTTCAGTTTATTGTATGTCAGTTTTATGTCAAAATCCTATTGAAAATTATATAAAATAAATCCTCAAAGGAAAGAGAAAACTAAACTATGGTAAGTGGTTAAAAGATAAATGATATACTGAGTCATGTATGATGAAGTATTGATAGCCTTTAAGTATGACAACTACAAGGAAAATCCTTAGTAGAAAATGGGCAAGTATCATAAATTAAAAATTTAACCCCTAAAATGGTCAAAAATATATGGGGGAAAATCTGTCTTATTTGAATTCATATAAATGCAGATCAAAACCATAATGAGCTATCATTTTCCATTTATATTGTCAGAGATGCAAAAGGTTAGCAAACCCAAATTTGACCAAGTATAAATAGAAATAAGTCTTGTTATCAGACACTCCTGGTTAGAACTAAATTGACAAATTCTGGAAGACACTTAGCTGTACCTTCCAAAAACCTTAGAAATCTTGATTTCTTTAAATCAGAAATTCCACTTTCAGAAATGTTATCTGAGGAAATAACCAGAATCCATATCAAAAAGACTAATATTTGTATATGTGTAATCACAGCAGTGTTTAAAATGGTGAAAAACCAGAAAATGGTTAAATATATAAAGTAGATATAATGTACTTTATATTTATATATTTAAGTAGATATAATGTAGGAGCTCTGGTAGCTTAGTGCCTAAGGCACTTGACTGCTAACCAGAAGGCTGGTGGTTCAAACCAGCTTGGAACTCAAACAACTTGGAAGGAAGATGGGGCAATCTACTTCCGTAGTGATACTGCCTCAGAAATCCAAGGAGGGGTCACTATGAGTCAGGTCTGACTCAAAGGCACATAACAACAACACTCATAATGTACAATGCTATGCAACCTTAAAAAAAATTTTTTTTTAAAGTATTAAGTTTAGAGCTTTCATCAGTAGTCAAGATGTCCAATAGTGTACTATGAATTCATAGAGGAATTTAAAACCCATATAAATATGACATTATAGAGTGCAGCCCACGTTGAAACACACACACACATACACATGCCCGCACACACACACACACACACAAGTAGTTAATCCAAAAACGCTGGAGTCCTAGCAGCAGCTACTGTTTTTCTCAAAGCACAAATTCAGTGTATTTGAGAATAGATTCAACTCCACAATGCAATTCATAAGAAATAAGTATTTTACCGAATTTTGAGGGGAGATGTACACGTTTTGGCAACACCACTGTACAGCAAAGCTTCACAACAATTCCCTTTAAACATTTGTTTTTCTTTCACATTGCTTTTCAGCCACCTGACATACCACCCCTCCTAGGCCCACAGGCCCTGGGTCTCTCAGTCACTCCATTCTTCCACTTCCTCCTCTCCCGCAGGCCTCCTCCTCCCCCTCCCACCTCACCTGAGTCCCTTTTTCTTCTATGAAGGAAATGCTGTCCTCTCTCTACTTCTCCTTGTCACGTCCTTAGATCCATAAGCAGGTCAGCAGATAGCAAATAACCTTTCTTAGGATGTACTCTCCTTAGAAATTAACATAGGATTATGAATAACTATTTATTGTCATAAATGTATTTCTGATACCAAGAGGTGCTACATATTACAGAGAGATATGGGAGTATGGACGATTTTTCTAGGAACTATTTATAATTGTTTTTATTTTCTATTTTTCCCACAGCAGACACATTACTGAAAACTATTAATATTCTAACAGGAGCTCTGGTAGCGTAGTCCCTAAGGCATTTGACTACTAACCAGCCTTTCAAACCCACCAGCCACTCCTGGAAGGAAGACTGGGCAATATACTTCCATAGTGATACTGCCTCAGAAATCCAAGGAGGGGTCGCTATGAGTCAGAATCGACTCGATGGGACTGAGTTGTTTTTTTAAAATACTCTAACAGAGGCGTGATCATTAGAAAGCCAATCACAAACCAAACCGGCAAAAACATTTTCCATTTCTATGCATTCCTCCACCCTCTGTCAAGGATTCACAAGGATCCACGGGGCAAAATGGCTATTAAAACCCACTGTCATCCAATTTCAACTCTAGCGTCGCCATAGGACAGAGTAGAACTTCCCCATAGGGTTTCCAAGGTTTTAAATCTTTATGAACACAGACTGCCACACCCTTCTCCTGCAGAGCAGCTGCTGGATTCGAACCACTGACCTTTCAAGGAAAGGGGTGTACACATGGAAGGAAACTCTCTTTGTTGGTTACCAGGGATGGGAGGGGAGGAAATATTGCTAGATAGATTAAAAATAAATAAATTATATATACACACACACACACACACCAAACTCACTGCCATTGAGTCAATTCTGACTCATAGCAAACCCCCTTTGGGTTTCCAAGCCAGTAAATCTTTACAGAAATAGATTGCCCAGTCTTCCCTCCACAGAGTGGCTGCTGGATTTGAACTGCAAACCTTCTGGTTAGCAGTCAAATGCCTTAGGCACTGCACCACCAGAGCTCCATATGTGTGTGTGTATGTGTGTATACACACATATATATATGTATGTGTGTATATATATGTATGTGTGTGTGTGTGTATTTGTAGTATGTATGTGTGTGTG
>NW_006921607.1:5825719-5827670 GCF_000298275.1 Orycteropus afer afer | reverse complement strand
CATTCATTGTCCTTCTGCTAATCCAAATAGTTAAGAATATAAATATAAAAAGAAACAGTTCTATGATCAATCATAGGAGAACAGAAGGATAGTGTTTGCACACATAGATAGCTCAGGGGGCAGGAATGCATAGGAAACAAGGACACAGGGAAGAGGTAACTACAGAGAGGAAGTGGGAAGAGAGCTGTTACATTACAGGGAATTGCAGTCAATGTCATGAAACAAAATGTGTATGAACTGCTGTATGGAAAATTAATTTGTTCTATAAACTTTCACCCAAATCACAATAAAAATTTTAAAAAGAAGAAAAGAAACAATTATAAATGTTGAATTAGCACATATTTTGCTGTATTTTCACCAATAAATAAATAATTTTAAAAAATAATTTTTAAAAGAAAAAGAAACTGTTCCATTGATACTTAAAATTTGGGTAAATTGCTACTTCAAGGCACAATCCCATCAGTCATGACCCATCAAAGATGATATAAAACCCCTGGAACAGACAGGATATGACACCTTATTTTTACCCCTCTTCATCTGGTGGCCAAAATGTCAGTGGTTCCAACCCACTGCCACTCTGGGGAAGAAAGATGAGGCATTGACCTTCTATAAGGATTTATAGCCTTGGAAATCCTTTAGGGCAGTGAGACAGGCAGGGCATCAGGCAAGCCAGGTCAAACAGGCCCTGACTCAATGCCCTTGAAATTTAAGCCTATGTGCAAACCATCACATAATTCTGGCTGCTGGGATCAGAAAACTGATTAGTTAGCAAGCCAGGGGTTTGGATGAGATAAAAAACCAAATCAAACTCACTGTCATAGAGTCAAACCCAACTCATAGTGACCTCTCCTTGGGTTTCCAAAGCGGTATCACTACAGAAGTAGATTGCCCAACCTTCCTTCTGAGGAGTGGTTGGTGGGTTTGAACCACCAGCCTTCTGGTTAGCAGTCAAATGTCTTACGCACCATGCTACTACAGTTCCTTGGATGAGATAAACAGCTGCAACTTAAAGGCCCTCAGCTTGACTAGTTATAAAACCTCCAGTTGTTTTTTAAGTCTCTCATTAGGCGCCCACTAGGTGCAGAGCTGGTGGTTCAAACCCACCAGCCACTCCTGGGAAGGAAGGTTGGGCAATCTACTTCCGTAGCGATACTGCCTCAGAGACCCAAAGAGAGGTCGCTATGAGTCAACTCTGACTCGAGGGCACATAACAACAGGTGCAGAGCAAGAGCTCTGGCAGGGTAGTGCCTAAGGCACTTGACTGCTAACCAGAAGGCTGGCAGTTCAAACCCACCAGCCACTCCACAGAAAGAAGACTGGGCAATCCACTTCCGTAAAGATTCCCTGCCTCTTTCCTGCCGAAGATCCTTTGTAAACCTTAAGAATTTCTTTGTTCATAGAGAGACTGGAGGCTACCTAGGTAAAGCCCCTCCCCTCTCCTCAGTTTTTTTAATTAGCTTTGGTTCATTTTGCCTCTCCTGTTCAATTCCTTGTCAGTAGAAGGCAAGGACCCCTGCTCAGCGTCTTAGGCCCAGAGTAATAACAATTATACTCTGGTTGCTGTAAGTCAGAATGGACCGGATGGCAGTGGGTTAAGTGCTTGGCTGCTGACCGAAAGGTTGCAAGTTCCATCTGCTCAGTGCAAAAAATGTTACACCCTGCTTCCATAAAGATTTATAGCCTTAAACTCTCACCCAAAGCAAACAAAATGTTTAAAAAAGAAGAAGAAGATTTACAGTCTTGGAAGCCTTATGGGGAAGTTCGACTCTATCCTACAGGGTCTCCGTGAGTCAGAATCGGCAACAGTTGTGGAAGGTTTTTTTGTTTGATTTGGTCACCTCCAGTAGGGTACTCAGGTAATTGCAAGTTGTTGAAGACGGGCTGCTTAACTAAAAGTGGTCAGTTCAAAACTACCCAGCAGTTCTGCGAAAGAATGGCTTGGGCTGGAGGG
>NW_006921607.1:5817684-5819884 GCF_000298275.1 Orycteropus afer afer | reverse complement strand
AAAAAAAAAAAGAAAGAAAGAAAGAATGGTTTGGTGAACTGTTCCTATAACAATCTGAGTCAAGAAAACTTTATGGAGTGTTAACACACAGGGGTCAGCATGAGGTTTTGAGACAAGTAGGGAATTGGGCTGGCTGAATCAAGCAGCCTCTGACATTAGCATTCTTGCTGGGGTGACAGAATTACTTGTGATTAACAACCCAGTCCCTTAAGCAAAATAAAGTTACATTTCAAAAGCCCCACAAGCTTGACCGTTGTAAAATGCTGATTGACACACTTCCGGAGGTCCAAGCATCTTCAAGTGCCACCAGGTGCTGAGCATTCGCAGTAAAAATCAATTGCTCACCAAAGTGACCTTCTGCCAGAGGCATCAAGTACAAGAGTGCCTCAGGGTCCAGAGCCTACAGATTAGTTCCATCTTTGTTCTGACAGCCTTTGAGGTGAAATCCATCTTGGCTATCTCCTGCATGTGCACCTGATTTTTATAACCCCACCTTTTTCTCGGAAATCCCAGCCTATTTTATGAATAGAGATGATGCCTTATTCCCAACACCTAACATTTTATAAGGGAGCTCTGGTAGCATAGTGCCTAAAGTGCTTGACTGCTAACCAGAAGGCTGGCGGTTCAAACCCACCAGCCACTCCTCGGAAGATGGGGCAATCTACTTCCCTAATGATATTGCCTCGGAAACCCAAGGAGGGATCCCTCTGAGTTCAGTCCAACTCGAAGGCACATAACAACAACAACAACACTTTATAAATCCTAGGAAATCCTTTGTTCAGTGAGGAGCTGGAGGCCAGCTTGGGAGGAAGTGGCTCTCTGTCTCTCCCTCCTGAGGGCCTCCCCTCTCCTTTCTCTTAAATAAACTTTGGTTGATTTGGAGGCTTTGCCTCTCCTGCTCAATTCTTTGTCAAGGCAAGGACTCCTGCTCTCAGAGTTCCAGGGACCCTGGTAACAGTTTTTGTTGTTGTTGTTGTTTTGTTTTGTTTTGACCCATAGTGAAGGTGTTCAAGGGCCAGAGAAGGCTTCTTGCTGAAAAATTGCAGAAATATAACAAACTAACAACTATGATTAGATAAATATGAACCACCATAATTAACCCTGTTTTTCTTTTATCCTCTCCTTCCCTCTGCATAAATAAGATAGTTACTTTAAGTTGCTCTTCTCACACTTTACTTTGGGCATTGGGCTTAAACTCACTGCCTGTTTGTAGCTGATAATTGCAGGTTATGGAGCAAGGTGACCCTGAGAAAGGGGACACAGCCTGGAGCAACCAACACAAAGGAGAAATAGGGACATCCCTGGTGGACCCAGAGGCCTGAGGGCACCCACTCCCATACTCTCCCCCCCACGTAGAGTTAACCTTTCTAGGCAGGTAGGAGGAACTTGAAGGACGCTTTCTCCTGACCAAGGGTGGCTTTCTATCACTGAGAGGACACAAGACAACAATTCATCCTGATAACGAGAAGCAAGCATACTCGTTATGTGCCCTCGAGTCAGACCCGACTCATAGCAACCCCTCCTTGGGTTTCCCAGGTGATATCACTAAGGAAGTAGATTGCCCCATCTTCCTTCTGAGGAGTGGCTGGTGAGTTTGAACCACCAGCCTTCTGGTTAGCAGTCCAGTGCCTTAGGCACTACGCTAAGCATACTCAGCATTCCTCAAAGCCTCCTACCCCTCAGCCCAATCCCTAACCATTTCCCAGCTCGGGGAGACAGACTTTTTGAAGAAATGATTCTCCCTGTCTCCTTGGGTATCCAAACTCAATAAATTATTTTGCTTTCCCCCTTCAACCTGTTGTGATACTTGGCTCTGCACGACAGGAGGTAAGAACCTCCTTGCTCCTACAACAAAGGGAGGAAGACAGAAGTATGAGGCTACTAGAGAAAGTGCTATAATATTTCTACTTATAAAGTTTTTTTTAAGATTTGCACGATAGCTTAAAATAAGAGGCACTTAGTGTGTGTATATAGAGAGCAGTCTGAAAGCAGAACCTTAATTCCACTTACAAGTCTTGACTTGAGTCTAGAATCCACGTTGAATTTCAAAGTTGCCTTTTCTAACAGCTAACCAGAAGATTGGCAATTCAAACCCACCAGCCCCTCCATGGAAGGAAGCCTGGGCAATCTACTTCTGCAAAGATTTACCGCCTCAGAAACCCACAAGGGGTCGCTATGAGTTGGAATAGGTTCAATGGCA
>NW_006921607.1:5815859-5817294 GCF_000298275.1 Orycteropus afer afer | reverse complement strand
ACCAGAGCTCCCATTTGTTCAGTATTTTTACCCAAAAATACAGTCCTGCCATTGTCCTGTGACCATCCTGTAGACTGAAGAGCATGTATGATTGCAATTAAACCAAAAACCAAACTCACCGCCATGGAGTGGATTCCGACTCATAGCAACCCCTTTAGGGTTTCCAAGGTAGTAAATCTGTATGGAAATGGATTGCCCAGGCTTCCTTCTGAGGAGTGGCTGGTGGGTTTGAACCACCAACCTTCTAGTTAGCAGTCAAATGCCTTAGGCACTAAGCCACCAGAGCTCTTTATGATTGCAACTATATGCCCTAAACATAATGCCACATATATGTTATCTACCCATCCCTGCTAAATCCCCGATTTTAGAAATCCTGCCTTTGACTCCCCTGATTTCTTTCAGCCAATTATGATTTTGTAACTTTTAGTTACAGCTGCAACTGTAGAAAGATGTTTTCTGCCTCGTTGTCCAGCGAAGCAGCCATCTTCACTCTGTGAATTTGGCTGCTTCCAGTTCTGGATCATCTCCCTCCATAAACCCTTCTGCTTTTACTTGAAGCAGACTCCGTGATGCTGCTCGACTGATACCCAGTCAGAATCTCCCTTATCACTTCCTCTAGGTAAATGAGCTCCACCTCTATCAGAAATCAATAGATCAAGTACAAAAAAAGAAAAACAGAACTTTTACTATACAATTAGCAAACTTGAAGTAATTAATGCAGAGACAGGACACTCTGTCTGACTAGGAAAAAAAAAATGTTGCTGTTAGGTGCCATCGGGTCATCTCCAACTCACAGTGACCCTATGCACAGCAGAGCGAAACACTGCCCGGTCCTGTGCCAGCCTCCTGATCTTTGCTATACCTGAACCCATCGTTGCAGCCACTGTGTCAATTCACCTCATTGAGGGCCTTCCCCTTTTTTGCTGACTCTCCACTTTAACAAGCATGACATTCTTCTCCAGAGAATGGTTCCTTCTGACAACATGACCAAAGTAGATGAGACAAAGTCTGGCCGTTCTCGCTTCCAAAGAGTATTCCATTTGCACTTCTTTCAACACAGATTTATTAGTCCTTTTACCAGTCCATGGTACTCTTGGCATTCTTCTCCAATACCACAATGCAAAAGCATCAATTCTTCTTCAGTCTTCCTTATTCATTGTCCAACTTTCACATGCATAAGAAGCGATTGAAAATACCATGGCTTGGGTTAGGCGCACCTTAGTCTTCAAAGAGCCATCTTTGCTCTTCAGCACTTGAAAGAGGTCTTTTGCAGCAGATTTGCCCAAAGCAATATGTCATCTGATGTCTTGACTGCTGCTTCCATTGGTGTTGATTGCAGAACCAAGTAATATGAAATCCTTGACAACTTCAATCTGTTCTCCATCCATTGTGAAGCTGTTCATTGGACCAGTTGGGAGGATTTTTGTTTTCTTTA
>NW_006921607.1:5812230-5814383 GCF_000298275.1 Orycteropus afer afer | reverse complement strand
TTGTGTAGATGGTCTCTAAATTCAGGAGGGATATTATCAAGGTCATATGTTGGCTCTTGTGGGCTCATTTTAATTGTCTTCAATTTCAACTTGAACGTGCATATGAGCAGTTGATGGTCGGTCCCACGGTCAGCTCCTGGTCTTATTTTGGCTGAAGATATTGAGCTTTTCCACCACCTCTTGCCACGGATGTAGTCAATCTGATTCCTGTGTATTTCATCTGGTGAAGTCCATGTGTATAGCCATCACTTATGTTGTTGAAAAAGGTATTTGCAATGAATAAGTCGTTGGTCTTGCAAAATTCTATCATGTGATCTCCAGCCTTATTTCTATCATCAAGGCCATATTTTTCAACTACTGGTAACTTTTCTTTGTTTCCAACTTTAACATTCCAGTCACCAGTGATAATCAACACATCTTGACTGCATATTCGATGAATTTCAGACCGCAGAAGTTGAAAGAAATCTTCAATTTCCTCATCTTTGGCTTTGGTGATTGGTGCATGGATTTGAATAATTGTAGTATTAACTGGTCTTCCTTGGAGGAAGGATATTATCCTATCACTGACAACATTGTATAAACATTTTTTTCAAAATCTTAAGATTTATAAATATTAGCAAAGTGAGACAGGTAGAGCTGGCTGAATCTAGCAGCCTCTGACTCAGTATTCTTGCTGCTGGCCACAAACAATTACTGGTGATTAGCAAACCAGACCTTTAGGCAAAATAAGTTTTATTTCAAAAGCCCCACAAGCTTGACCATTGCAAAATGCTGATAAACCTCCTGAGTTGTCCTTCAAGTATCTCCCCAGACGCAGAGCATGCACAGTAAAATTCCACTTGATTCAACAAGACAAAAAAAATAACAAATGCTGGCGAGGATGTGGGAGATTGGGACTCTCATACACTGCTGGTGGGACTCTCAGATGATACAACCACTGTGGAAAGCAGTATGGCGATTCCTTAAAAAGCTGCAATTAGAAATACCATTTGACCCAGCAATCCTATTACTAGGTATACATCCTAAAGAAGTGAGAGCCAGAACAAGAACAGATATATGCATACCTATGTTCATCGCAGCACTATTTACAATAGCAAAAAGGTGGAAACAATCTAAGTGCCCATCAACAGAAAAGTGGATAACCAAACTATGGTACATATACACAATGGAATACTGTGCAACCCTAAAGAATAACATAGAATCTGCAAAACAATGTATGATGTGGTTGAATTTGGAGGACATTATGCTGAGTGAAACAAGTAAATCAGTCAATCACAGAAGGACAAATATTGTATTAATCTGCTATTGTGAAAAGTCAAGGAAAGGTTTATATATGGAGAGAAACTTTCTTTATTGGTTATGGGGGGGAGCACTATTAGATAGGTAGAGACAAGTATTGATTTGGGTGAAGGGAAGGGCAATGCACCAAATGTGAGTGATCAACACAGTTGCATTAAGGAAGAGAAAGACATGGAGAGCTACAGGGAAATACAGACAACAAAGATGAACCCTTTTGCACATGCAGTACTGCACTGTCAGTGATGGCAAACATTGATCTACGGGGTGGATAGACAGGTGGACAGGCTGAATGATCAGTTATGTCTAGGCAGGGGGAATGTGCCCATGACCATGTATAGAGCTGGAAAAAGATATTTCTACAAGCATATATTCTGTAAGAATGTCCAGGTATATAGTAGAGCTGACAAGGGACAAGGTTGTGGTGACTTCTTGGCCACAGCCAGCTACCCGGAGGAAGCAAGTAGTTGGACTTGTGGGCTTAGGGCCAGGGTCCCAGGGGACATCAAGCTTAACTGGCATAACATACTACACAAAAGCATTTTTCTATCTCCTACTTTGGTGAGTAGCAACTGAGATGTGAAAAGCTTGCAAGTGGCCATCTAGATGCAACACTGGGTCTCTCCTCATCCAGAGCAAAAAAGAATGGAAAAAAAACAAAGACACATGGAAACAATTTATCCAAGGGACTGGTAGACCATGTGATCCTCAGCCTATAGGATCAGAAGACCAGAAGAACTAGATGGTGCCTGGCTACTACTACTGTTAACCACCCAGAGGGGGATCTGTGGAGGAGATCCTGGATAGAGTGGGGGAACAATGTGGAACAAAACTCAAAATCATTAAAAAAAAAAAAA
>NW_006921607.1:5811235-5811860 GCF_000298275.1 Orycteropus afer afer | reverse complement strand
AGTGCATGGAACGGAAAGACACAGGGAAGAGGTAACTATGGGGAGGAAGTGGGAAGAGAGCTGTTACATTGTGGGACGTTGCAATCAATGTCATAAGACAAAATGTGTATGAACTGCTATATGGAAAATCAATTTGCTCTGTAAACTTTCAACCATATCACAATTAAAAAAAAATTGAAAAGAAAAATTCAACTTGACTGACAAAGTGACCTTCCACCAGACGCAGTCAAGAACAAGAGTCCCTTGCCAGGATCCAAATCAGGGTCCAGAGACATCATGCATGTGTAATATCCCAGAATCAGCCTTCAGGATGGATTCCATCTTTGTTCTGACAGCCGTTGCACTGAAATCCATTTTGGCTACTTCTTGCCTGCACACCTGATTTTCATAATGCCACCTTTTTCTTGGACTCTCTGCCCATTTTATGAATAAAGATGATGCCTCCTCCCAAAAAAAAAAAAAAAAAAAATACAAACCATTCTTTTTTATACTCAGACTACTGTAATTTGAAATTGATCAAAAATACAAAAAAAAAAAAAAAAATACAAACCATGTACTGGGTTTCTCATATGTACCAAACATTGTTCTGGAGCTGCGGATGTAGAAATAATTCAAATTTTTCTGT
>NW_006921607.1:5808829-5810065 GCF_000298275.1 Orycteropus afer afer | reverse complement strand
ACTGCTAACCAGAAGGCTGGCGGTTCAAACCCACCAGCCACTCCTGGGAAGGAAGGTTGGGCAATCTACTTCCATAGCGATACTGCCTCGGAAACCCAAGGAAGGGTCGCTATGAGTCTCGTCTGACTTGACAGCAGTGTGTTGCGTTTTTGTGTTGGACTTTGTAATAGGGGAAAAGAAACCCCAGATTCAAATAGGTTCAGTAAAGACACTTCTATTAAGCCTTACAAAGACAAGACAAAGACAATCATGCAGGGTGAGGGAAACCACCTGCATGTACACAGTATAGAAAGCAGAATGGAATCCACCGAGTCATAGTTGTTATGTGCCATCGAGTCAGACCTGACTCATACAGACCCCTCCTTGGGCTTCTGAGGCAGTATCACTACGGAAGTAGATTGCCCAACCTTCCTTCCGAGGAGTGGCTGGTGGCTTTGAACCGCCAGCCTTCTGGATAACAGTCAAATGCCTTAAGCACTATGCTACCAGAGCTCCTACTGAGTCATGGCCATGGGGCTAATTATGTAAGATAAAAAACAAAGGGAATCACCACAAAATCATGATTGGTGGAATATCGAATTCATCACTTGCAGGCAGGACTATGGAAGCAGAGAAAGGACCATGCCTGGGAAATGTACATAACTGAAGATAGAAATGGGCTACAGAATTGGTTCTGGACTTTGACTACTGGCTAGGTGGTGGTCCAGATACGACTCATGACCATGCGGCCTGAGTCTTAGCCACAAGGTGGCTACCAAACAATACCAAGACCCCAACCTTAATTCAGAAAAGGACACAATCAACCAAGTTCTCTACTTCTTTGTGTGAGGATCATCTACTTTCAACCACACTCAGTCCTGAGTGCAAACTGCTCCTCCCTAGGTTTGTCCTGGAACTTCTCTGTTCATGGAGGGACACAACGTTGAAGGTGAGAAAGAACTGGTTTGTGGAAAAAAAAAAAAAAAGAAGGCAGGGGGAACCAGGTTTGCTGGTCCGATGAAGCCTGGTGGAACCACTGAGACTATAGCCCCTAGCTGCCCTTCGGGTCTGGAATTGAACCTGCACCTGTGGCTTCCAGCCAAACAAAAGACAGGCATATATATACAGTACTGAGTTGTCAGTGAAAGCAAACATGGGTATATGGACGGATAGATAGGTGAACAAGCTAAACAATTAGGTATGTCTAAATGGAGAGTGTATCCAAGATCATATATAGGGTTGGCAGACAATGGGCCT
>NW_006921607.1:5804692-5808056 GCF_000298275.1 Orycteropus afer afer | reverse complement strand
AAGACAGGCATATGAGTTGAACATTTACCTGAGGTAGATACACTCCTTGGAGAGAACATTCATGGGAGAAAGAAGGGCTGTTTATGCACAGGAAGATAGCTCAGGGGGCAGGGGTTCATGGAGGGATGGACACAGGGAAGAGGTAACTATTGGGAGGAAGTGGGAGGGGAGCTGTTGCATTGTGGGAAATTTTAGTCAAGGTCATGAAACAAAGCATATGTGAACTGCTGTATGGAAAGTGAATTTGCTCTGTAAATTTTCACCCAAATCACAATAAAAAAAAAAAAAAGAAAGAAAGAACTGGCTTCTGAACTTATATCAAGTATATCAAGATTAAAAATGGAGTTAGGGCTCCCACTGTAGACCACAACCTCCCACAAACTCAAGTGCTTTAGAATTTAAGCTGTCATACAACTTCTTAAAATGATAATATAAAATTAAATTTTAATATAAAATGTTAAAATATGAATTCTCAGTGGTTGAAACTTTCATGCATAAGTTAGATAAATAATTCTTCTGTGAAGAAGACTTGATAAGTCTCCTTTCTTTTCTTTTTTCTTTCTCATTTTAATACTACAAACAGCCTTAATTAAGGCTTACTGAAACACTCATTATGGCCAGCTGGTAATGCTTTAAAAAAATGAAACCAAAACTTTACGTACGCTCAAACTCAGTAACTATTTCAATAGGTGTGTGCTTAGCTTGTTCTTGTTTATTTGCTAGTTTTTCCCCTCTGAAGACTGTTCTTCTCAAAGAAGAAAAATAATCTTGAATTTTGTTTGAGGGATAATTGTATGATGATTGTATTCTTGGCCAGGAAGGAAGGGAGAGAGAGAAGGGGAATGAAGGAAGGAAAAATATGTTAGAATCTTGTACCATTAACACATTTCAAGATGGATTTCAACCGACAAAACTAAATTGCTATTATGAAATTAAATTGTTCTTAATATACTATCTTTCAGAGAAATCATATATTCAGAGGAAATTTGAACTTATAAGCTATCAAACTGCGAATCAAGCCACAAATTGATAAGATAATGTATCATGGCATTGCGCCCAGGACAATGGCACAGTAGTATCTTACAAGATGTTCTCTTCTAAGGTTAAAGTTCTGACATATTTTAAATAAAAAGTTTATTTTCTTTTTTTTTTAACATGGCCCTGTTTTCTAAGCTCCAAATAGCCCATATAAAGTTGGATTTTTAAACTTTAATAAAAATCACTTTATTTGTAAGTTTGAAGATGAATAACAAAGTATGTGACATAATCATACTGTAAAATTTAGTATTTCCCAGTTTAAGAATTAATTTGTCCAAGTAACAAAAAAAAAAAAAAAAAAACCTCCTATTGGAGGAGGTCCTGGATAGAGTGGGAGAAAAAGGTGGAACAAAATTCAAAGTCATAAAAAAGACCAGGCTTACTGGTCTGATAGAGACTGGTGGAACCCCTGAGACCATGGCCCTTAGACACCCTTCACCCTTAGATACAACCATAACATACTCCCTTCCTGATTTTAAACCATGCAGTGTCCCCTTATTCCAAGCCTAGAACTGACCACATCACCGGGGCTCAACTTTCAGCCAAATGATAGATCTATAAGGTGAACAATAACACCAGGCAAGTAAACATTCACTAGAACAATCTACCATATGGGATCAAAAGGGCAACATTTGCCCAAAGATAAAGCTCAGAAGGCAGGAGGGATAGGAAAGAAGGATGAAAAGAAATGGTAAACACAGAAAGGAAGTGGAAAGGGTGCTGTTATATTGTGGGGCTTGCAATGAATATCACAAAACAATTGGAAAACCAATTTGCTCTGTAAACTTTCACTCAATTCATAATTAAAAAAAAAAAAAACCCTCCTATGGTAAATATTCTGTAAATGTAATTGTTTTGGGAAAATGACTCAACTCCTTTGTAATGGTCATTGATTTTATAATGTAAAAAGAAATATGTGGCAATACAAACATGGCATGTTTTATTCTATTGTGGTTTTTTTTATTAGTTTTTTACATTAAAGCAAAAATGTCTATAACCATTTAAATTTCCTCTGCCTTTCTGTGAAATGTTAAATATTCCTTTACCTAAAATGACAGTTGTTGTTGTTTTTGTTAGGCGCCGTTGAGTTGGCTCCAACTCACAGTACCCCATGCACAACAGAACAAAACTCTGCCTGGTCCACCGCCAGCCTCACAATCCTTACCACACCTGAACCCATCGTTGCAGCCACCTCATCTTGTTGAGGGCCTTCCCCTTCTTCGCTGACCCTCCACTTTACCAAGCACGATATACTTCTCCAAGGAATGGTCCCTTCTGACAGCAAGACCAAGGTAAGTGAGACGAAGTCTGGCCATTCTTGCTTCTAAGGAGCATTCCAGCTGCACTTCTTCAGGGACAGATTTTTTCATTCTTTTGGCAGTCCATGGTACTTTCAGTATTCTTTGGCAACACCACAACTCAAAAGCACCAACTCTTCTTTGGTCTTCCTTGTTCATTGTCTAGCTCTCACATGCATATGAGGCAACTGAAAACACCACACTTTACAGAGGTCTTTTGCAGCAGATTTGCCCAGTGCAACACGTCATCTGATTTCTTGACTGCTGGTGTTGATTGTGGACCCAAGGAACCAATGAAATCTTTAACAACTTCAATGTTTTCTCCATTTATTGTGATGCTGCTGCTTATTGGTCCAGTTGTGAGCATTTTTGTTTTCTTTATGTTGAGATGTAATCAATACTGCAGAGTGGTGTCTTTAATCTTCATCTGTAAGTGCTTCAAGTCATCCACACTTTCAGCAAGCAAAGTTGTGTCATCTACATATTGCAGGTTGTGAATGAGTCTTCCTCCAATCCTGATGCCACAGTCTTCTTCATATAGTCCAGCTTCTCGGATTATTTGTTCAACATACAGATTGAATAAGTATGGTGAAAGGACACATACTCCCTTCCTGATTTTAAACCACGCAGTGTCCCCTTGTTCTGTTCGAATGACAGCCTCCTGGTCTATCAGGTTCCTGATGAGCACAATCAAGTGTTCTGGAATTCCCATTTTTATCAATGTTATCCATAATTTATTATGATCCACACAATCAAATGCTTCTGCATAGTCAATAAAACACAAGTAAACATCTTTCTGGTATTCTTTGTGTTCTGGTTACCTACTGCTGCTCTGACAGGAATATATACCACAAATGAGATAGCTTTAACAAACAGGAGTTTATCTGTTCAGCATACAGATTGAATAAGTATGGTGAAAGGATACAACCCTGACATACTCCCTTATTCCACCTCCTACTTTGGCGAGTAGCGACTGGGATCCTAAAATCTTGCAAGCTGCCATCTAGATGCAATGATGGGTCTCTCCT
>NW_006921607.1:5802171-5803442 GCF_000298275.1 Orycteropus afer afer | reverse complement strand
AGCTACTCAGCTGCTCACAGTAGATTCCACCATGGAGTTGATTACCAGTCTCATCATGGGGAATACTACATCCAGCTGCCCAACCACTCAACCAGACCCAGCCAAGCTGACACACAGACTTAACTACCACAGACCCCTACACATCCTCCAAGTCATCTTAAAACTGAATAACATGTGAAATCAACTGAACTATTGAATGTAAAACAAATTTGCTTTGTAAATTTTCACCCAAAGCACAGTAAAATTAAAAAAAAAAAAAAAAACTGAGTAACAGTTTAACTTAGCTAGTGAAAAAAAGGTCTGCCGTGAGCATAGTGCTCTTTTAAGAACTATCTATATGCAGTCAAATTGACCACAGCAACTTAAAAGATTAGATAGTAATCTTAGGGGCCAGTGAGTTTACATTAATGACAGAAAAATAGTTCAGAAAAGGAGGTGAGAATGGTTGCCCAACTAAGAATGTAATCAATATCACTAAATTGTATATGTAGAAATTGTTGAATTGGTATATGTTTTTCTGTATATATTCTCAACAACAAAATGAATAAAATTTGGGAAAAAAGTAAAGTACATTTAACATTTGTGCATTTCATTATATATAAATTTGCTTCAAAAGGAAAAAAAACATAAAAATACATTGACCACTAACGAATGATATAAATGCTAAAGTATTTAGTGGAAGTGTACTGATGTCTGTAATTTGAAATGCATCGGGAAAATAAAATGGATGGATGTATGGGCAGAAGGATGGAGAGATATGTCATAAAGCAATTATAATAAATTGTTAAGAGTAAACTCTAAGGGGTGGGAAAACAGTATTTACTCTCAAATTCTTTCAACTTTGCTGTATGTTTGAAATTTTTTACAATAAAATGTTGGGGGGGAAATGAGTGTAGTATTGAACAAAGGCTTTGAATAGGCTAATCACTTAAGTTTTTTCCCTCTCTTGAAAGTTATTCTTGAAGTGTCTTGTTCTTTAAAGTCAAAGGAGTTAGAAGGTCTCCTACAGCACTTAAAAAAAAAAAAATCAAACCCACTGCCTTCAAGTTGATTCCAACTCATAGTGACCCCCATTCGGTTTTCAAGGCTATAAATCTTTACAAAAGTAGAATTCCTCATCTTCCTCCCACAGAGAAGCCGGTGGGATTGAACAGCTGACCTGGTTAGCAGCCAAATGTCTTACTCACTACATCACCTGATTGATTGTTTCGCCCTGTTGTTGTTGTTGTTGTGTGCCGTCGAGTTGGCCCCGACTCATAGTGGCTCCTCGG
>NW_006921607.1:5793700-5802032 GCF_000298275.1 Orycteropus afer afer | reverse complement strand
GCTGCCATATATTTTACAAATAGAATCTTTCTCCCACCTGAAATTCAACCTCTTTCAGGTCCCTCCTGATCTAGAAGAGAGCATCCAAGTTTGGCCTATGAAAAAAGTGTGTCCTTCTTGATTATTTTCAGCAAAAGTTTAGGGCTTACTTTTAGCACCGACGATTCTTTGAGCCTACCAGTCAGTAATTTTTAAAATTTGGCATGCATGTGAAGAAGTTGAGTTCACCAGACCCATGCAAAGCAAAGAGAATGTTCCAGTGGTTACTCAAGCCCTGCTTCACCACAACAGCAGCATTGCTTAATACAATGCGATGGATGATGTTTTTGTGACGTTTCTCCATGCTCATGCCCTTAATCATCATCCAGGGTATCCTGAGGCTCTGAGACACAGAACAAAATTCCATTCATTGCTATGGAATCTGATGGTAGAATACAGGCAGCTGCCATCAATCTGTGGTAGAATGCATTGAGCTGCTTCTGCAAATCACAAGTTTGCAATTTAAAGAATATGAGATCCAACTTGTTGGACTCTAGGCCATACCAGTTACATAATTTGCAGGGCCCAGCACAAAATAAAAATGTCTGGGTCCCTTTTAAAAATGTATTAATAATTTCAAAACAGCAATAACAGAGGTCTCTGAGCATGGCGGGCCGGGGGGAGCTCTGGTGACATAGTGCATAAGGCATCTGACTGCTAATCAGAAGGCTGGCGGTTCAAACCCACCAGCCATTCCTCAGAAGGAAGATTGGGCAATCTACTTCCATAGAGATAACCGTCTTGGAAACCCAAGGAGGGGTCACTATGAGTCAGATCTGACTCAATGGCAGTGAGCTGAGCATGGGGACTTGTGTGACTGCATAGGTTACATACCATGAAGGCAGTCCTGGTTCCAGTGGCTCATAAAATAACTATTTTTACTGATGTGACAAAAACATTAGGATAATGTGAAATTGAAGCCATTGGAGTGGTGAGAATTGCTCTCAGTTTTTTCACAGGAGTACTGATATTCCTGTTAAATCAGGCATGTCAATGGGACAAATTGAAACATTTAGGGATTGTATTCATTTCTCGGGAGCTCTGGTAGCACAGTGGCTAAGGCACTTGACTGCTAACCAGAAGGCTGGTGGTTCAAATCCACCAGCCACTCCTCGGAAGGAAGATGGGGCAATCTACTTCCGTAGTGATACTGCCTCGGAAACCCAAGGAGGGGTCACTATGAGTCGGGTCCGACTCGACGGCACATAACATAATAATAACATAACATTCATTTCTCATGCTGAACTGCCCTGAGCTTGCTGGAGTCAGCCCTTAGCCTGCCACCTACTTCCTGTCAGAACACACTCCTGGACCATCCACTCCTTGTGGCTTATCGGAAACAAGTTATCAAGGGTCACCCTCCGGACACATCTGTTAATCACACCCTTGGTCATCAGAATAATCCCAGACCTACGGCTACCTTCCACTCACAGGAGGCGGTAGCCTCCCCTCTGCTCAGCCCCCCTGAGGAACACACCCCTCTGCCAGAATCACATGCACATTGCAGAGCCCCTTGAATCACTGTCTGCAACAGAAAAGGAGTTGTGTACTTCGTGGATATCCACCACCGTCACAAGTGATGGAGCCCATGGGGGGGCTGCACCCTTCCACGCCCACTGGGGAACATCCCTGATCCAGGATGGGCCTGGAGGGCCAGCTCTATTAGCCGAACTAGGGACTGTCCACTTGATGGCAAAGAATGTCTTCCATAAGAAGGGCTCCTTGCGCATTCCACTGATTCTTTTTTTTTTTTTTTTTTAATTGTGATTTGGGTGAAAATTTACAGAGCAAATTGTTTTTCCATACAGCAGCTCATACACATTTTTTTCATGACACTGACTGCAATTCCCCACAATGTAACACTTCTCTTCCCACTTCCTCCCTGTAGTTACCTCTTCCCTGTGTCCTTTTTTCCTATGCATTCCTGCCCCCAGAGCTGTCTCCCTGTGCAAACACTGCCTTTCTGATCTCCCGTGATTGATGGTTCTAAGGAGTGTTTCCACCTGATGGAAATGTTCACCCTCGATGCCTATTGTTTGTCTGGAAGCCACAGGAGTGAGTTCAAATCCAGACCTGAAGGGTAACTGGGGGCCATAGTCTCAGGGGTCTCACCAGACTCTATCAGACCAGCAAACCTGGTCTTTTTGTATGATGTTGAGTTTTGTTCCACATTGTTCTCCCACTCTATCCAAGATCTCCTGCGCAGATCCCCCTCCAAGTGGTTGACAGTGGTAGCCAAGTACCATCTAGTTCTTCTGGTCTCATGGTCAAATAGGCTGAGGATTGTACAGTCTACTAGTCCCTTGGACTAATTGTTGCCATGAATCTTTGGTTTTCTTCATTCTTCTTTACTCTGGAGAAGGAGAGACCCATCATTGCATCTAAAGGGCCACTTGCAAGCTTTTAAGACCCTAGTCGCTACTCACCAAAGTAGGATATAGAACAATGTTACTGTGTAATATGTTATGCCAATTGTGTTTGGTGTCTCCTGCGACCGTGGTCCCAAGCCTCCAAGTCCCACCACTCACTCTCTCAGTGTAGCTGGCTGTGGCCAAGAAGCCACCACAACCTTGCCCCTTGTCATCTCTCCTATACACCTGGACATTCTTATAGCACAGACAAATACACATGTATTTGGGTCACCAATGTGGTCACTGTCTGGCCAGTTCAGTGGGTCAGAGACACTTCTTCTACAGGGCTATCTAGGAGTCGAGAGATTTGGATGTACTACCTACCTTCTGCCCACACTGTTTATAAAGGTGGCACATGTATCTGCCCACAATGGGGCTGATTCCTCAAAAGCACTTTTAAATGCCACGTGAACCAACAGGCTAAAATTTCATGAATACACCATGAAAAGAATTCTCAGGACTGATACAGACTGCAAGCATGATGATGGTTGCTCTGGTATGTGGAGGACCTCAGAGATTATCTTCTTAAAGAATTACATGTAGTGGTACAGTGGTTAAGGCATTCAGCTGTTAACCAGAAGGTCGGGGCTTAGAACCCACCAACCGCTAGGCAGCAGAAAGATGAGGCAGTCTGCTTCCATAAGAATTTACAGCCTTTGAAATCCTATGGAACAGTTCTACTCTGTTCTACAGGGTCACTATGAGTTGGAATAGATTTGATGACAGTGAGGTTTTTTCCTTGGGAAAACACGCAACACCTCCCTACCAATTAACGAAATGGGCTCATGAAACTTTAGTTATGAGGAACCACGACCCCTTCCAAATGAATTCGTAACAAAACCCTCCTACTTGGCACACAAATGGCCAAAGTGTCCATCTGCAATTGTGAGCTCTGCAATAAAACCCGCCTTTAGCGATTTACTGGCTGGGACGTCTCTTCCCAGGAGCCCGCGCTCACAACCGCAGGCCGGTTGATTTTTATCGGCCCTTTAACGCCATCTTCTGGCGATCCTCGGTATGCCCTCACCATGTTCGCACACTGGCTTCACGTTAGACCAGACACGCTGCTGCTGCTTCCGACGCCACTGTTGTGGGCCTTACCGAAGCCCTCCTAATTCCAACCGATGTCCTCGGCATCATTCTGAATAGATTCCGATCAAGGCTCACACGTTACTTCATAAGGCAATAGAAATAGGCCTTAGGGAATTTTAAGTGGCACTTCCATTTAGCCTGTTAGCAGAACTCACTGAAGGCCAGAACCGGCTTTTCAGATTACAAAAAAAAAAGGTCATCTAAATAGGTTTTGTTACTGACACAGCCCTTATTTATGCTAATTCTCAACTTTTGGGGCAGTCTATAGCTTAGCAAAATCCTCTTTAGAGACATCCTAATTGCCTGACTTACCTATCTTACAGGGTCAGTAAGTCAAGGGGACAGACCATCAAGAGATGGCCTCACACAGTGGCTGCAACAACGGGCTCAACATATAGCACATGACTCCGAGGACGGCACAGAACCTGGCAGTGCTTCCTTCTGTTGTGTACAGGGTCGCTGCGAGTTGGGAACGACTCCATGGCACCTAACCACCACTAGCACCAGCACCAGCACCACCTCTCCTAGTCTTTGAGGACTGCTGATTGTCCCCTCAACCCACTGGTCTGCTTTTCACTCCTGCCGCCCTCCTTTACAGGATGGTAGCCGGACAGAGGGCAGGTTACAGAGACCATCCTTCAGTAATCAAGCTTCTCACCACCACACCAAGTGTGCTGCTGATCTGTGATCCTAATGGTCCCAATGTGTCTAAGACAAGAACTTTGCCAAAATTCCATCAGCATAAGGGCCAGCTCAAGGAGCTCTGGTAGCATAGTGCCTAAGGCACTTGACTGCTAACCAGAAAGCTGGCGGTTCAAACCCACCAGCCACTCCTCAGAAGGAAGGTTGGGCAGTCTACTTCCGTAGTGATACTGCCTCGGAAACCCAAGGAGGGGTTGCTGTGAGTCTGTCCGACTCCACAGCAAATAACAAGGGCCAGCTCACAGCTGATAATAATGAACTTTGACAGAAAGTGGAGGTAATTGCACCCCTCCCAGCAGACAATACTGTGTGGACAGTAATCGAAGAAGAGGGTAACTAAAACCTGACAAAGATGAGAAACATGCTCAGATAATGTGGTCTTGAACCTTCCTCACAAAGCGGTGTCACCCCGTTCTACACTCCTGTTGACGCAAAGGGCAACTTCCGATGCTCGCTGCCCCTTTCCCATACACCCAAAGGGGGCGGGATTCCACCAGGGCCGTGAAAATGTCCTGATATGGCCTCTTTGCTTGGGTTGGCTTTATTAGACCTCGCTCATTTTTTTTTATTATTAGCTGTACTTTTTGTTTTTGCAGTGTTCCCTCCCCTCTCCTCCCACTGGACCGTGATCTTATTGGAGCTCATTTGCTATGGAGATAGGACATTCTCAACCCAAACTTCCAAATTCACCATTGGACCATCTTTTCTCTCCTTTTTTGGGGCTCCCACACCTCACCTAATAGGCAGGTTTCATTCAACTCCACCCCTGACCTAACAGGACCATGCCTCTTCAGAGCCCCTCACCCACAGCTTCTTTTATTTGTTTGTTTTTTAATTGTGATTTGGGTGAAAATGTACAGAGCAAATTCACTTTCCATACAGCAGTTCACATACACTTTGTCTCATGACATTGACCACAATTCACCACAATGCAACAGCTGCCCTCCCACTTCCTCCCGATAGTCACCTCTTCCCTGTGTCCATCCCTCCATGTACTCCTGCCCCCTGAGCTGTCTCCCTGTGCATAGGCAGCCCTTCTTTCTCTCATGATTGTTCTCTCCAAGGAGTTTGTCTACCTCAGGTAAATGTTCAACTCATATGCCTGTCTTTTGCTTAGGCACCCACACCTTCTTAAGGGTACACATCAAACACAACATGTTTGACGTCCAACCATAAGTATTTCTATTCCACTTCTATTAAACCCTTCTCACAATTGTCTCTGACTATAATTAGTTACTTGCTTCTCTGAAGATTCGACCTGCTAAAACAAAACTCAAATTCGTAAGAAAAAAAACACCAGGTTTACTGGTCTGATAGAGCCTGGTGAGACCCCCCAAGACTACGGCATCTAGTTACCCTTCAAGTCTGGAATTGAACTCACTCCTGTGGTTTCCAGCCAAACAACAGACAGGCATATGGAGTGAACATTTACATCAATCATCAATCATGGAAGAACAGAAGGGCAGTATTTGCACAGGGAGAGAGCTTAGGGGACAGAAATGCACAGGAAAGGTCACAGGGAAGACGTAACTACAGGGAGGCAGTGGGATGAGAGCAGCTGTCACATTGTGAAGAATTGAGTCAATGTCATTAACAAGATGTGTATGAACTGCTATATGGAAAATGAATTTGCTCTGCAAACTTTCACCCAAATCACAATCAAAATTAAAAATTAAAAAAAAAAAAAAGATTTGACCTGCTAAAACTATAAAACTCTTAGAAGAAAACATAAGGGTACATCTTCATGACCTTGGATTTGGCAATGATTTCTTCGATCCGACACCAAAAGCACAAGAAACAAAAGAGAAATTAGATTAATTAGATTTCATCAAAATTGAAACTTTTGTGTATCAAAGAACACTATCAAGAGAGTGAACAGAATAGGAAGAAAAATATTTGTAAAACATATATTTGATAAGGGTCTGGTATTCAGAGTATACAAAGAGCCCTTACAACTCAACAACAAAAAGGAAACCCAATTTTAAAATAGGCAAAAGATCTGAAGAGGTATTTCTCCAGAGAAGATATACAAATGGCCACAAGCACACAGGACATAAACAAGCTCTTTCTGGCAGCACATGGAAAGGGAACCACACAACCCCAAGAGATTTTGGCAGCCATATTGTGACCACAAAGAATGGCAACCTTAGGAGGAAGACAACACCTTAGAAGACAAAGGAGAGAAAGAAATTGGGTCCTTGGTGCCATAATGTGATTAAGTTTGTGTGTCAACTTGCCTGGGCCTGGTTGAGTGGCTGGGCACCTGGATACAGTTATTCCCAGTGGTGAGATTGGTAATTAACTCCATAGTGTAATCTACTGGAGCAGCTGAGTAGTCAGTTACCTTAGGGATGTGGTCTGCTTCCCGGATAGAAGCAGCAGCTTTGGGAATAGTCTAACTTACGGTGAGCTTGAACCCTGCATGTAGCCAGGTTGTTGTTCAGCCGCCTCCCATGCTCTGCCCATCAATTGACTTGAATCAATGGCCTGCCTTGTGGTTTGTTAATATCAGGACTGTGCCTTTTTCACTTGTCAACCTTGGGTCTGTCAGCCTCAGCAGCCAGCAGCTGCCTGAGTGAAGAGATGCCTCTAGCTTCAGTGGGCTGGGAGCAAGAAACAGAGCTGAAGCCCAAGGTCGAGGGGCTTTCACCCAGCCCTTAGACCTGGCACTCTGAACTTGGACTTCTAGCCTCCCAAACTGTAAGAGAATAAACTCCTGCTTGTTAAAGCCATCCCATTTCTAGTATATATTCCTGTCAGAGTGGCACTAGATAACCAGAACACATACTTTATTTCTAAATTATTTATTTATCTGAGCCTTTTATTGTTTAAGCTAATTTGAGTTAGATGTTCTGTAACCAGGTCTCCTAACACAAAAAAATGGATCTGTGAGTAGCCAGTGGTTCTTAGGAATTATAGCAAATTGGGTTGCCAAGGAAGCAGCCTCTGAGATGGAGTGTAGTGTGCAGATGTTTATGAAGGAACAGAGGTGAACCAAGGGTAATAAGCTCCCAGGAGCAATCTCTGAATTGCCACACCCCTCCACTTTAAGCCCAGGGGGAATCTCTAAAGTTCTCCTCCTAAAGCAAGTGAGGGGAGCTCTGGTGGCATAGTGCCTAAGGCATTTTGACTGCTAACCAGAAGGCTGGGGGTTCAAACCCACCAGCCACTCCTCGGAAGGAAGATTGGGCAATCTACTTCTGCAGTGATATTGCCTTGGAAACCCAAGGAGGGGTCACTATGAGTTGGACCCGACTTGGCAGCAGTGTGTGAACTGTGAGAAAATAAATTCTTGTTTGCTAAAGCCATCCATTTATGGTATTTCTGTTCTAGCAACACTAGATAACTAAGACTGCCATGCTTTGACTTCAAGTCACCTCAGCTCTCTTTTGGCTACTGTTTGCATAGACTACGTCTTTCCATCCTTCCATTTTCAATCTAGTTGCATCTTTGGTACCTAAGACGCATCTCTTCTAGATAACATATAAATGGACCATGTGTTTGTTTTTAAATTCTGCCACTCTCTGCCTTGTGACTGGAGAGTTTACTCTATTTATATTTAAGGTAATTACAAATAAGGACCTACTTCTGCCATTTGGCTATTAATTTTTCATGTCAAATCTCTTCTATCATGTCCTCCAATGCTGCCATCACTTGCGTTTAGCCTTTTTGTAGAGCCCTTTTAATACTCTTTTCCTTTCCTTTTCTGTATATTTTTTCAGTGTTTTATGGTTACCATGAGAATTACATTTAACATTTTAAATTTAAAATGGCCTAGTTTAAACTGATACCAACTTCGCTAACATGTATGAATTCTATTCCTATACCACTCCTCCCCATCTTTATGTTGTTATCATAAATCACAATAGCATAAATTTATATGTTACTATTTGTCTTTTGGAATCATTTAGGGCATAACTACCAAAGTTACAAGCCAACTATACCATAAAACTGTGCCCATAAAATTACCAATCAGAGACCTTTCCTTTCTACATGTCTTCCTGTTACTGTCTACTGTCCTTTTAGTTCTCTCTGAAGAACTCCCTCTAGTATTTCTTGCAGAATAGGTCTTTGTTGTTGTTGTTGTT
>NW_006921607.1:5783229-5793600 GCF_000298275.1 Orycteropus afer afer | reverse complement strand
AGGAGTGGCTGGTGGATTTGAACCGCCAGCCGTCTGGTTAGCAGGCAAGTGTCTTAGCCACTATGCTACCAGAGCTCCCCAGAATAGGTCTATTTGTCATGAACTCCCTCAGCTTTTATCTTGGAATGTCTTAATTTCACTTTCATTCTTGAAAGACAGTTTTGTCACCTATAGTCTTCTTGGTTGATAGTCCTTTTTTTCAGCACTTCAAATATGTCATCCCATTGCTTTCTGGCTTCCAAGATTTCTGAGAAGAAATCGGCCTTAATCTTGTTAAGGATCCCTTGTAAATGATGATTTGCTTGTCAGTTCTATCAGAATTGTCTTTCGCTTTGCTTTTTGAAAGTTTGATTATATTGTGTCTCGGTGTGGACCTCTTTGTGGGTTTATTCTACTTGGAGTTTGTTGAGCATCTTGGATTTATAGATTGTTCTTAACCAAATTTGGAAATTTTCTGCCATTATTTCTTCAAATATTCTTTCTCTGTCTTCTCTTTCTTACAGTCCTATGACAGTGGCCCACAATTGCACCAGGCTTTGCTCAGTTTTCTTGATCCTTTTTTTTGCTCTTCAGATTTAGTAATTTTGATCACCTGTAGCTCACTGATTGTTTCTTCTGCCAGTTCAAATCTGCTATCGAACTTTTCCATTGATTTTTTTCAATTACTGTCTGTTTCAGCTCGAGTAATTTTGTTTGGTTCCTTTGTATAGTATCTATCTCTTTATTGTTTATTGTTTTGTTCATGTATTGTTTTCCTGATATCCTTTCATTTTTTTTGTTCTGGTTACCTGGTGCCACTCTGACAAGAGATATATCACAAATGGGATGGCCTTAATAAATAGCAGTTTATTCTTACAATTTGGAGGCTTTAAGTCCAAGTTCAAAGTGCCAGAATCTAGGGGCTGGGTGAAAGCCCCTCAACGTTGGAGTCCAGCTCTGACTCCTGCTCCCAGCCCACTGGAGCTAGAGGCATTTCTTCACTCAGACAGCTGCTGGCTGCTGAGGCTGAGAAGCCCCAAGTTTGACAAGTAAAAAGGCACAGTCCCAATGTTACCAAACCACATGGCAGGCCATTAACTTAAGTCCATTGTAAGTCCCAAGGTCAGCAGAGCATAGCAGGCAGCTGAGCAACGACACAGCTACATGCAGGGTCCAAGCGTGCCACAGGCTATAGACCATTCTCAAAGCTTCTCCTTACATACAGGAAGCAGACCACATTCCCAAAGGCAGCTACTCAGCTGCTTGTGGTAGATCCCACCACGGAGCTGATTGCCAGTCTCCTCATGGGGATTAACTACCACCAGCTGCCCAGCCACTCAACCAGGCCCAGCCAAGTTGACACACAAACCGAACTACCACATTTTTGTCCACGTTTCCCTTTAATTCTTTGAGCACACTTGATACTGTTGTACTGTTGTCTTCAAGTCGTTACCTAGTCTGTGCACCTTCCATGTTTCCATAGAGAAAATTTCTCTCCCCTTGTCTTGCTCTTTTGAGTAAGTCCTCATTTCTAGTTTCTTTATATACCTTGTGACTTTCTGGTGAAACCAGTATATTAAAATGTTACAATGTGTTAGCACTGAGCATGTGTATGGCTTTCCCAATTTTCCATATACATGGTGCTTCTGAAAGCACTAATATTTTAAAGAAATTCTCAGGCAGTCACGGGCTTGAGTATTTGTTTACTGCCTCCTCTCCCACCCTTTGTGAGCACTGATTGGTTCTGGTCTGACCAAGGCTATAGGGCTTCAGTAGCTTGAAGACAGATTGTAACAGATACACTATATAAACAGTCCTCCAGCAAAGTCGGCCCTAATTACTCCATAGCCAGAGATCAGAGCCCCCACTTTGGGAACACAAGCTGCGTTTCCCTCTGCCACAGCCACCTGGCTGCTGCACTAGAAGGAAGCAGGAGAGCAGCAAAGGTTTCCCACGAGGGATCTATGTCGGGGATCCTGGATAGAAGGGGCAGAGCAACGTGGAACAAAACTCAAAATCATCATTTAAAACAAAAAAAGGGACCAGGTTTGCTGGCCTGATGGAACCTGGTGGAACCCCTGAAACTGTGGCCCCTAGCTGCCCTTCTGGTCTGGAATTGAACCCACTCCTGTGGCTTCCAGCCAAACAAAAGACAGGCAATGTGCAATGAACATTTGCATTAGGTATACTCTTTGGAGAGATCAATCATGGGAGAATAGAAGGGCTGTGTATGCACAGGGAGACAGCTGGGGGGCAGGAGTGCATGGAGGGAAGGACACAGGGAAGAGGTAACTATGGGGAGGCAGTGGGAAGGGAGCTGTTACATTGTGGGAAATTGTAGTAAATGTCATGAGACAAAGTATACAGCTGCTGTATGGAAAGTGAATTTTCTCTGTAAACGTCACCCAAATCACAATTAAAAATTTAAAAATAAGTTTTCCTATTGTTTAAATGGGAGCTCTGGTGGCATAGTGCCTAAGGCATTTGACTGCTAACCAGAGGGCTGGCGGTTCAAACCCACCAGCCACTCCTCGGAAAGAAGGTTGAGCAATCTACTTCCGTAGTGATATCGCCTCGGAAACCAAAGGTGGGGTCACTATGAGTCAGATCCAACTCCATGGCAGTGGGTTTGGTTTTTCTGGTTACTGTTTAAGTGATCTTTTTTTTTTTTTTTAATGCATTTTATTGAAATATAATTTATATACAGTGAAATACACAAAAATAAGTGACATGGGTCAATGCATTTTTTTTTTTTTTTTGGCAGTGTTCCCTCCCCTTTCCTCCTACCCCAGGCAACCAACAAACTTTCCCTCCATATATAAACCTTTCCTTGACCCTCCACCACAACGAACTAGTATTATATTTGTCCTTCTGTAATTGACTTACTTCACTCAGCATAATGTCCTCCAAGTTCATTCATATTATGCAGTGTTTTGCAGACTCTACATTATTCTAGTGCTGCATAGTATTCCAGTATGTGTATGTACCACAGTTTGTAAGTGACCTTTCTCTTGTTTCAGTGTGCAGTTAATTACTGCAACCCTCTATCTACTGTTCAGAGTTCTTAGAGTGGAGATTACAGATCTCTGGCCGCTTTTCTGCTCACGTGGAGGGTCAGTGTCTTAGGCTTGCTCTCACTGCCATCTTCCCAGAGGTGCTGCTCGCGAAGTGTGGAGCCCCAGATTCAGTCAGCACAGCTGCCCACCCCTTATCTTGAGACAAAGTCCATGCCTATCACATCTGCTGTGAGGATTAGTTGGGGACTCCGAGGCACTGGCACAGAGTGAATATAAATCCAGTTTTATTGGTTACAAGAAATGGCAAACTTCACTGGGAAATCTCTCCACCAGGCAGCACCAATCTCAGTAGAGAGAGGAGTAAGTGGGGGGAAGAAAAGACAAAAGGAAAAGAGATAGGGAGAGACAAAGGGAAGGAGAGGGGCAGAGAGAGAAGGAAGGACAGAAGGAACACTGCACATTAAGGTCTGGTCTGGATGAGGATATGGTCATGGAAGTAGACGATTCAAGGCTCCAGGTGGCAGGAAGAGAGCGGGGGGGGTGGTCCATGGTAGTGCCAACTAGAAGGGTAGTGTCTCTTCCACAGGGATGTTGAGGATGACGTCCATGTCTGGGGTGCACCTGGTAGGAAGCAGCAGAGAGGAGTGTGAGGCCAGGCAGGGACGACAGCCTTGGGGGGTACACACCCTCAGGGAAGCCCTTCTCTTTAAAATACTAGTATTTACTGGGGGGAGCCCCATACCAAAACACAACCTGTGACCTTGAAGCCCAATCGTGTGCACACGCACCTAAGGCAAAAACGTCAAACACAGAAAAGGAACAGGTTTGGCTAACGTTCCTCCAAAGAGGTCTGAGGCCAAGGAGGAGCAGAGACTCTGCCTCTGAAATGCTGAGGCACCTCAGGGATGAGCAACCTCTTTGGAGTCGAACGACTGAGTGGGAAACCTTGCTCTGTGTTACTATCAACAAGCTATTTTGCCTCTCTGAACCTCAATTCTTTCAGGTGATACCTATGTAACATGAGCCTACTATGTGCCAGACATCAGGGAACCCTGTCTCCACAGCATAGCTACACAAAGAATCATTTACTGCAAAAAGATCATTTACTTGGGTCTCCGAAGCAGGACATCTTCAAATATGATCTCTCGGTATTCCCGGAGCTGGGCTTGGAGGTGTCGCACCTCGGCTCTTAATGAGGGTATTTCCTCAGTAAACTGGTTGATAAACTGAGGAGAGAGGCACAGCAGGAGACAAGCTAAAGGGCAACATGGACAAGGAGTGAAGACACCTGGGCAATGGCACATGGGCTTTGTCACGGGCCAGCCTCAACCCCTGAGAGGAGCCTCCCGACTTAGGGTGGGCTGGCTCACAAGTCAGTAACAACATTTCAGGGTATCTTTAGAGGTGCAGGGATCATGTACAACAGCGGAACGGTGAGTGTTGCAAAGGGGTGACATTACTTGCTAATGAGAATTAATGGGGGCTGGTGGAGATGATAAGGAGCTCTGGTAGCAAAGTGCCTAAGGCATGTGACTGCTAACCAGGAGATTGGCAGCTCAAACTCACCAGCCACTCTGTGGAAGGAAGATGAGGCAATCTACTTCCGTAAAGATTAACCACCTCAGAAACCCAATGGGAGTCACTACGAGTCAGAACTGACTTGATGGCAGTGAGTTTGGTTTTCTGGTGGAGATAATGAAGCCCACTCATACTGAGAAGTGCAGGAGGAAGGTGAAAGACAATGAAAATTAATGGAAGAGGGTGGTGATAGTTAAGTTCATTAACATTAATGGGTGATGGGCGATGACAAGAATTATGGGGTAAAGATGGGGGTGGTTAATAACAGTAAAACATATGATGGCTGAGCAGGGTCTGCTTGATGACATTGCTAATGGGTCATGACCAACAATGTTGGTTAATGACATAAGACCCAGGCCAGTGCTAATCCTCGTCCCAGATAAATGACAAGTGAAAGTAACAGCAACTTTTCTTGGAAGGCCAACACTAGACTTGGAGATTTCCTGAGAATCAGATCAGGACAAGCCTGACTCCCACAGGTCCTAGGTACCACCCACCCTCTGCTCGTTCACAAGGGGCCATCACCTTCTTTGCCCACTCACATCTCTGAACTTGTCCATGTATTTCACCATATCCTGGTTATCCCGGGTGTTCTGCACAAGAATATCCTGATGGGGCTCCAGGACTCTCTGTGAAGGAAGAAGAGGTAGGGGCTGTGCAGGCTGAGGACAAGGAAGAGAGCAGGTCTGAAGGGGCCCAGATCCTACTGTAGCACCCTGGCTACTCACCACGACCAGAGACTTGAGAATCTCTTTTTTCTTCCTCTGAATCTTATCGGACAATGACTGCAGGACCACCCTGCGCATCTCAGCAAGGTCATCCAACTCATCCTGAGGACCAGCAAGAAAACGTTGGCCACCAGCCCTGTCTCCTGCATGGTCCAGGGCACAGAGCCAAGGGCTCACCCACCTGCTGGCTCTCTCTCAACTGCTGGACCTGGCGCAGAAGGTTGGCGATCTGGACCGACTTGATCGGATACTCATGGTCCATGTAAGTGCTCAGGAAGTTGACTTCCTCCTGGGCCTTCCTGATCTTGGCATTCAGCTGCTCCACCTGCTGCTCCAGGTCTGGGGATGGGTGAGGGAGGTCAGGAGGAGCAGGAGGTAGGACCCTCCCTCAGTGACTCTTCCCAGGAGGCCTGAAAGGCAAGGCTTTTCTTGGCCAACGAATTGGTGTCTGGGCTAAGGTGAGCTCATGGACTGGGAGGCATGGAAAAGTGAAGCCACTGGAGAATCTACCACCCCTCAGGAAAAAAAGCAACACTGGGCAGGAGAAAGTAACTCAACTGGGTACAAGATCCCGGGACTAGTTCCAGCTCTGCCAAGACCCCCTCACCCTCTAGATCTCAGCTTCCTCATATGCACATTCTCAGGAAAATGAAACGAGAGAGTTGGGGCAGCACTGATTCCCAAGACATAACCACAGCAGGATTAAGACAAAGTCTATCCTGCCTTCCTCCATGGAGAGATCTCCAAGGTCTGAGTCTGCCTGACACCCTGGCCTCCCCTCAGAAGGGTTACAGTCTGCTCAGGGAAGAAAAACCATAAGGTCTAATGGGATGCGAGCCAGGAGGCCTGGGTCCTGGGCCAGCCACTGACTCTCAAAGGGGCCTTGGCAGGAAACACAGCTAGTCTGGGATTAGATTCTGGCTGCTAGCTATGTAACCCTGGGCAAGCCACTTCACCTCTCCAATTAGCCTCAGTTTCCTCATCTGTAAAATGGAAAGACAGTGCTTGCCTTACAGGTGGTTGTAATGACTGAGTGAGACTGTGCCCATCAAAGTACAGACACACAGGGCCTGAAAGATACTTTATAAGCAAGCTATTAGCTCTGCATTTTACCAGTTCCATCTGCCTAAGAAGGGAGGGACAAAGTGAATGCCCTCCAGCTGACTTCCCTAAGGGGCCAGAGGTGAGGGTCAAGGAGGCCACTCCAGAGATTCTTACAGTTGATCTTATGTTGCTCCTCCTCTTCCCATTCCTGGAGCTCACACTTCAACTCTTCCAACCTCTTCTTGTTAGAGTACTCCAAAATGTCAATGACCTTCTGCAGGAGGGCGGGGTCAGCTAATTTCCAGCTTCTGCTGGAATGGGGCCCCTCAGGGCAGGGGGTGGGGAGGGGAAGAGGGCACAGCCTGCTGTGGCCACATAGCACTTCCTCAGAGGAGCCCCTGAACACAAGCCCACTCAGAGGCCCAGCAAACAGACTAGAGGCTGGAGAACAGTCACCCATTACCCCAACCCCCTCCAAACGTTCCCCTCCCCTACAACCTCACCTCAGCCAAAGGCCCTAACCATGCACTCGGCCACACAAGCCCAAACCCAGGCATAAGTCCCTACACCCCTCCCACATCTGCTATGTCACCAAGTTGTATCAATCTCACCCCTAGAAGCTCTCATAATCATGCCCAGGGCCACTATCGTATTCAAATTCTCTTTATCTCACACCTTCAATATTACAACCAAACCAAACAGACTGACTGCCATTGAACCCGGCGACTCACAGTGACCCCTCCTTGAGTTTCCGAGGCAGTATCACCACAGAAGTAGATTGTCCAACCTTCCTTCCAAGGAGTGGCTGGTGGGTTTGGACCACCAGCCTTCTGGTTAGCAGTCAGATGCCTTAGGCACTACACCACCAGAGCTCAACAGCTAGTCCTAAATCATCCTAAATGGAGGACCTAAATGGTCCTCCTTCGCTCTGTTCTCCACACACGAGAATTATCTTTTAAAAAAACAGCTGACCTCCTATTTAAAAGCCATCATTACCCTGTGGTAAGGCCCAAACGCCTTACCTTAGCCAACAAGCCTCTCATGTATCTGGCCTGTGCCAACTGCAGCTCTCCCTGATCCCTTCCTCACACTTTATTGCCCAGCCATGCTAAACAACGTGTGGCAGTGCAAACCAGCTATACTCCCTCTTACTCCAGGTCTTGTGCATACCACGTCCTCTGCCCAGAACACTCTCCCCCTCGCTATCACTGAACACCTACTTCTGTGGTTTCAGCCCCATCATCACTTTCTCCTGGATACCTTCCTGATCCTCCCATGTCTTGTTTAGGGAGGCCCCTCTGAGCTCAGCAAGTCCCCCACTCTCATCATAGGACATGTGCAAGGCTGTCTGTCTGTGACCCACTAGACTGTGTGTTCCATCTGGACAAGGGTGTCCTGGTGAATGCTGTTTCCCAAGGGCTTGGCCCCTAGGAGGCAACTGAAATGAACCAAAAAAATATATAAATGGACCAATAGGAAAATCAGAGAACAACTCTATCTAAGCCTGGAGAATGTGCTAGGAAGTTTCCTTGGGCCTTGGTCCCAAAGAAGTGTGAATCTTCCCCTCATCTCAACGACTCCAGGTGAGCTCAATCTCTCTGCTCCCTGCAGTCAGAGGGCAATTACTTCTCAATTCAACCATCCTCTCAGACTCTTCTCCAGCCCAAACTCCTGGGTCCTCTGCGAACTTTCAGCCCTCTCACCCCAACATCACCGAGACTCTCCTAGGGGAGTCAGAGGATGCCCTGGGAGGTCTCTGCAAAGTCAATCTTCCCCACAGGCTATAAATGCTACTACCACTGGGATAAGGGCAGCCAACAACAGCACTGTGGAAAGAACACAGATCCTGGTGCCAGAGTACCTGAGTTCAAATCCCAGTTCTGGCAATGGCTAACGAGGTGACCTTGAGCGAGTCATCTAATTTGTGTTCCCAGGTCTTCATATGTAAATGAGGATAATGCAAGAATTATAGGAGCTCTGGTAGCGCAGTGCCTAAGGCACTTGACTGCTAACCAGAAGGCTAGCGGTTCAAACCCGCCAGCCACTTCTTGGAAGGAAGGTTGGGCAATCTACTTCCATAGTGATACTGCCTCGGAAACCCAAGGAGGGTTTGCTATGAGTCGGGTCCGAGTCAACAGCACATAACAACAACAACAACATGCAAGGATTATATGTGTGTATATGTATGTGTAAGGAGGCTGGCTGGCTCAACAGATAAAAGCTGAACCAGTAGATGAAAGGTTGGCAATTCAAACCCACCAGAGGCTCCTGGGAAGACGGGCCTGGCAATCTGCTTAAAACTCTGATGCAGTTCTCTGAACACAAGGGGTTTATGGCAACCATGAGTCAGAATCAACTCAATGGGAACCAACAACGTGTGTACAGTATGTGCGTGTATATACAGCACTTTGTATACGTTGTACAGGTGACAGCAGCTACTTTCTCTTGCACACCTACTGTGTGCCAAGTGAGGAAACTGACGCTCCAATTGGCAGTATTAACTTAGTCTCCCAGCTAGTGAGCATTTGGATGAAATCCCACCTCCATCTGATCCCAAAGCCCAGAGGGATGGGGCAAAGCAGGAAGGAGGCACATTCTGGGTGGAGAAAGCCAACTGTGCAACAGAGAGGACAGGAGAGGGTGCTAGAGCGGGCAGAGGGCTAAGGGCTGAGGGCTGAGGGCTGAGGGCTGAGGGCAGAAGGCAAAGGGCAGAGGGCAGAGGGCAGAGGGCAGAGGGCTGAGGGCTGAGGGCTGAGGGCTGAGGCAGGGCTGTAGGCCACACAGGGTCTTACCCCAAGGATGTCCTGCTGCTGCAGTATTTCCCGCACTTTTATGGCTGTACTGTTCTCCATGTCCTGGATGGTTCTGACCAGGTCCTGATTGAGCTTGGTGAGAAAGCTCTCATGGTTCTGGAGCTCCTGGAGTGAGGTTCGCTGGTTCCTGAGCACTGTCTGCAGGCAGGAAGCAGGGAGGCAGCGCTGCACAAGCCTGGCACAACCTCTAAAACCCTAAAATTCAGCACCTTACCACCGGATGCCCGCCCCCTTGTGGTCATGGCTGGTAAATGCAGCCACGCTGGGAATGGTTCCTCACCATCTTCCTTTCAGATCATCTCACCTGCTAGTTTACTATTTTCATTCCTTCTGAAACACACACTTTCCCCTAATTTTGCATCTCCGAAGCGAGGATGCAAATATTTTATTCATTAATAGGTAGTTAAAATAACGATGGGTCTTATGCATGAACAGCATCTTGTTGCTTGGCGCCGTCAAGTCATCTCCGACTCATAGAGACCCTGTGTACAACAGAAGGAAACACTGCCCGGCCCTGCACCGCCCTCACAGTCCCTACTACACCTGAGCGCATCGCTGCAGCTATTGTATCAATCCATCTCACTGACTGCCTTCCTCTTTTTCACTGACCCTCCATTTTACTGAGCATGATTTCCTTCTCCAGGGAATGGTCCCTTCTGACAACATGACCAAGACAGGTGAGACAAAGTCTTGTCATTCTGGTTTACAACAAGCATTCCAGCTGCACTTCTTCCAGGACAGATCTGTTAGTTCTTCTGGCAGTCCACGGTACTTTCAACATTCTTCACCGACACCACAACTCAAAAGCAGCAACTCTTCGGTCTTCCTTATTCATTGTCCAGCTTTCACATGAGGTGACTGAAAACACCATGGCTTGGGTTACACGTACCTTAGTCTTCAAAGAGACATCTTTGCTCTTCAGCACTTAAAAGAGGTCTTTTGCAGCAGATATGCCCAATGCAATATGTCATCTGATGTATTGACTGCTGCTTCCATTGGTGTTGATTGTGGAACCAAGTTATATGAAGTCTTTAACAACTTCAATCTTCTCTCCACTTATCATAATACTGCTTATTGGTCCAGTTGTGAGGATTTTCATTTTCTTTATGTTGAGATGTAATCCATACTGCCGACTGTAGTCTTTAATCTTCATCAATAAGTGCTTCAAGTCATCTTCACTTTCAGCAAGCAAGGTTGTGTCATCTGCATATT
>NW_006921607.1:5777746-5782744 GCF_000298275.1 Orycteropus afer afer | reverse complement strand
ATTAATGATATTGTTTGATTTCCACATTCTGTGGGATCACCTTTCTTTGGAATGGGTACAAATATGGATCTCTTCCAGTCAGTTGGCCAGGTGACTGTCTTCCAAATCTCCTGGCATTGATGAGTAAGTACTTCCAGCACAGCACCTGTTTGTTTTGCTTAATGATATCTTAGAATCAATAAAATACACTATTAATACAGGAAATCCTGTGAAAGCCAGAACCCGTATAAGGCAGAAACTTGTCCAAGAAGGAAAACACCAATATTTTCCACTAAAACAAGTGACAGAAAGTGCTAAGACCACCCTTGTCAAATGCAGGAAACCTGCAAGACCCAGGAAAACAAGGCGGCAGTCCTGTCGAGTTGCAGCTCTCCCAGGCTTCACTGTCATAATCCAAGCTGCCCAGGAGGTAAGAAGGCAGCAGAGGTGGCAGGCCATGTCTGGAGTAGAAGCAGGAGAGGCAGAGAGTGGATGGTAACAGCCACCGTTTCCTGCCAGGCAGCTGAGCTAAGTCAGTCCTCTCTCGACAATGCCCCTGTGGAAGCAACAAGAGACTGAAGAGTGAAATGAATGGCCTGAGGTCACACTTAACAGGTACATACAGCCTAAAATTAACAATAACCAACCATTGTTGTGTCTGCCTACTCTGTGCCAAGCACTGTATCTCACTTCACACATGGCATCAATTCCTTCTCCAACTGCCCTATATTTACTACCCCTATCTTACTGATGGGAGCGCCAGTGTCACAGTACCTAAGGCATCTCACTGCTAACCAGAAGGCTGGTGGTTCAAACCCACCAGCCACTCCTTGGAAGGAAGGTTGGACAATCTACTTCTGTAGTGTTATCGCCTCAGAAACCCGAGGAGGGGTCACTATGAGTCGGATCTGACTCAACAGCAGTGCGTTTTTTTTTGTTTTTAATCTTACTGATAAATGGAGGCTCAGAGTGGTTAAGTGATTTGCCCAAGATTGCACAGCCAGAAAGTGTTGGGACTGGAACTGAAAGGCTAGACTTCTGATTCCCAATGCCTGTCTTCCCACTACAATAAGGCCTGAAACTTGCAAGCTACAGCTGGGCCACACAGTGAGACCTTGATTCAAATCCCAGCTCTGCCACTTACCGTCTAAGGGACCCTGGGCAAGTTAATTAATCCCCTAGAGTCCCACTATACTCAGCCAAAAAAAAGGTGAGGAAACCAATACCTACTGCAGAGAGCTGCTGCAAAGGTTATGTAAGGTAACATTCACGAGTGCGTGGTATCCTGCCCACTCCACACGCCCTCAGTGAACAGCAGCAGTGCCTACTCTCCCTGGCTCTCACCCTCCACTCTACTCTTTCCTCCTATTGTGTGTCCTCATTTCTCCACCCTTTGCCAGCAACTATCCCCTTCCTAACCCTGTTGTTGTTGTTGTTTGGTGCCGCTGAGTTGGCTCCCACTCACAGAGACCCTGTGTACAAAAGAGTGAAACACTGTCTGGCTGGGCACCAGCCCCACAGTCCTTGCTGTGCTTAAGCCCATCACTGCAGCCACCGTGTCAGTCCATCTCATTCAGGGCCCCTCCCCCTACTTCACTGACCCTCCACTTCACCAAGCATGATATCCTTCTCCAGGGAATGGTCCCTTCTGAAAATATGACCAAAGTAGGTGAGACCTACCATTCTTGCTTCCAAGGACCATTCCAGGTGCACTTCCTCTAACACAGGTTTGTTCACTCTTCTGGCAGTCCATGAGAGTACCTCAGTATTCATCACCAACACCACAACTCTAAAGCATTAGCTCTTCTTCGGTCTTCCTTACTCATCGCCCAACTTTCACATGTACATGAGGTGAGACAATACCATGGCTTGGGTTAGGTTCACCTTAAGCTTCAAAGAGACATCTTTGCTCTTCAGCACTTTAGAGAGGTCTTTGGCAGCAGATTTGCCCAGTGCAATACATCGTCTGATTTCTTGACTGCTGGTTCCATTGGTGTTGACTGTGGAACCAAGTGATATGAAATCTTTGACAACTTCAATCTTTTCTCCATTCATCATGATGCTGTTTACTGATCCAGTTATGAGGATGTTCTCGGAGTGAGTTTGGGTTTTCCTAACCCTAGACTCCCTTATTCCTTACATAGTAATAATTGTGATAACTCAAATTACTGAACACTTACTATGTGCATTAAAGGAGTTCTGGTGATGTAGTTGTTAAGGCACTTGGCTGCTAAACAAAAGGTCAGTGGTTCAGACCCACCAGCTGCTCTGCAGAAGAAAGCTGAAGCAGTCTGCTTCCGTAAGGATTTACATTCTTAGAAACCCAATGGAGGTCACTATGCGTCAAAATTGACTCAATGACAGTGAGTTTGGTTTTTGGTTTCAGTACTATGTGCATTACTTCATTTCATCCTCACAGCAACCCTATGAGATGGGCACTATTATTAGCCCCAATTTATAGAAGCAGAAGCCGAAGTTCAGAGATGTTCAGTAACTTGCCCACATAGCAGAGCTGTTGTCATTAAAGTCTGAGCTCCTAGCCACTCTGCTATCCTGCCTACACATCTCCAGACCAAAATCTCTCACTCCAGGGACCACGTGCATCTTGTAAAAAATGCCAGTTCCACGTCCTGGGCTCACTGAGCCACTATTGTTTGTGCTAGCACCAGGAATCTGTATTTTTAAGACATACCCTACTCCCAGGTGATTCTGATCAACTCTATAATTTGTGACTGCTGCTCTAGAAAGGGGTCTTCTCTGACCACCAGATCTAATGTAGAAACCCTGCTTTGTTCCATCCCTGTTCCTCACCCCAATCTGTAATTATGTAATTGTAATTTATAATTGTGTCTCCCCTTTCCTAATTTATTTTTCTCCAAGATTTACCACCATCCGACACGATAGGTCTTTTTCTTACTCTCTTGTTTCTTGTCTGTCTCCTCCCACTAGAATGTCATGCCCAGGTGAGCAGGGACTTGGACCACTTTGCCACAGCTGCATCTCCAGCACATACAACAGTGTCTGGAACTCAACAAATAAAGGGTTGAATAAATGAATGACGACTCTTTGGTATTTTTTAATTTGTTTACTGTGTGTCTCCCCACTAAAGTGTAAACTCCATAACAGCACAAACTGAAGTAACTTGTTCACAGCTGCCTGAAAGCAACAGCCCAAGGACATCTGTGAAAACCTAAGTCAGATCATATCTGCTCTACTCAGTGTCTATTAGTCATACTCAGCATAAAAACACAAGGATAACCAAACCATGGTACATACACACAATGGACTATTATGCAAACCTAAAGAATAATATAGACTCTCCAAAACACTGCATAACATGGACGAACTTGGAGGACATTATGCAGAGTGAAATGAGTCAATCACAGAAGGGCAAATATTGTGTTAGTCCATGATTTTAAAAAGTCAAGTAAAGGTTTATACATAGAAGGAAACTTTCTTTGTTGGTTACCAGAGATGGCAGGGGAGGGGAGGCTGAATTAAATTCCTACATAGGCTGAAAAAAAAAATAAATATATATACATATAGAAACCAAAGACTATTAGTGGTTACCAGGGGTAGGAGGGAAGGGAAAGGGGAAGCTTTTATTTATGGGGCACTGAATTTATAATAATGGTGGTGGAATATCTTGGAAAAAGGATAGCAATAATGGTGGTGCAACATGAAAAACGTCATCAATGTCCCTGAGCCGTAAATGGGGAAGTTGTTATGTTGGCAGATGTCTAGTTGTGTACGTTCTCACCACAATAAAAGAGGAAAAAAAAAAAAAAAAACAAGGTCTAATCAGACAAGCTGTCCACATCATCCCACAAACCTACCATCCTACCATCCTACCTCCTCCATCACCTGCTCCAGCCACACCAACTTCAGGGCCTTTGTATGTGTGGTTCCCTCTGCCTGGAACAATCTTTCTTCAGATGTCCACATGGCTGCTTCCTCACTTCCTTCAGGTCTCAGCTCCAATGTCCCCACCTTAGCACCCTTCCCTGACCAGCTTGGCTAACAGTCACTGCCATTCCCTCCTCTGTGCCTCATTGGCCTTTTAAACATCTCACGCTTCTTTGCAGCTCTTATCATCACTACACATATATTTGTCGGCTCATTGTCTGTCTCTCCCAGAAGAATGTGAGCTCTCCCTAAGTTCAGAAGCCAGTTATGACTGAGTCCTCACTACAGAGCAGGGCCTGGCACACAGTAGATCATCCATAAATATCTGCTGAGTAATTAAACGAATGATGATGCTAAGAGACAGTATTGGCAAGTGTTAGGAGCACAGGATTTGGCTCCAGATTGTCCAAGTTCATGATCTGTATCAAACAAAAAGCACATAAACCACTGTTCAGAAGTCAGGAAAAATATAACATCAAAAATAGGAGCTGCATTCTGATCCAAAGAGTCTATAGAAAACTGCTGATCAAAAGGAGGGAAATGCAGAACAGAATTCCAAATTCTCATGGAATCCAGATTTTCTGGAGCCATGGAGGCTGGGTGAACCCCTAAAACTATTACTGAGATCATCTTTAAAGCTTCAACAAAAATACCCCAAGGTCTTCTTAAAACTAAACAATAGTTCAGCTTAACTAGTAAAGAATGTCTGTCTGCTTTGAGCACTGTGTTCTTTGAAGATCTATCTTTATGGGATCACACTGACAGCACAACTCAAAAAATTAGACAGAAAACTTGGGAAGGGGCAATGAGGTTATATTAATAATAGGGGAAGAACAACTTGGAAAAGGATGGTGAAAACAGCTGCGTAACTCAAAGAGTGTAATTAATGCCCTGACCTGGACATGGAGAAAATGCTGAGCTGATATATGTTCTGTTGTGCATGTTCTCAACAACAAAGTAAAATGAATTCTACGATATATATCTATGAGCTCCTCCTCCAATAATACTAGGAAGCTTCTCACCCATTTTACCAGCAAAATAGGTTAAAGGGGGAAAAAAGGCTTCAAACCAAATACATTTTTCCTATTTCTTTGTATAGTAGTCATTTTTCAA
>NW_006921607.1:5770515-5771606 GCF_000298275.1 Orycteropus afer afer | reverse complement strand
GGTGGAGCTAAGATTTGAATCCGTACCTGCCTGGGTCAAGTTCTCAGAAATCCCCTGGAAGGCATAACAATAATGCAGCACAGATTATCCTATGAATTCATCAAAATCTGTTTCCCTTTCCTCCTGGACAGATTGCTGGACTACATTTCCCATTGTCCATTGTGGTTAACGGTGGTCAAGCGATTGAGTTATGACCACATATGAGCTGGAATGATATGCATCACTTCAGGGCTGAGTGTCCCCCACAAAAAAAAAAAAGCCAACAAAATTGTCCATGTTCTTGCTTTCTCTCTTCCCCCTCTGCCAGCTGGATTGCAGAGGTATCCATCAGAGGACTTCAAGGCCTTACAAAATGTCCGAACCACAGGGACAAAGGATGCTGGATCCCTAAGTGGTCATGTGGAACAGATCCCCCTGCAGATCTACAAATGCACTTTGACATCAACGAGAAATAAACTTCTGTATTAACATTTGAAATGTAGGGGTTGTACGTTGTAGCAGTTCTTGTGTTGCTGGGTGCCGTCAAGTTAAGTTCCAACTCATACAGACTGGACGTACAACAGAATGAAACACTCTTGTGCCATCCTCAGAATCATTACTATGTACGAGCCCATTGTTGCAGCCACTGTATCTATCAATCCATCTTGTTGTGGGTCTTCCTCCTTTTGGCTGACCCTCTACTTTACCCAGCATGATGTCCTTCTCCAGGAACTGGTTTCTCCTGATGACACGTCCCAAGTACGTAAGATGAAATCTCACTTCCAACGAGCATTCTGGCTATACTTCTTTCAAGATAGATTTGTCTGTTCTTCTGGCAATCTGTGATAGTTAAGGCTGTGTCTCAACTTGGCTGGACCATGGTTTTAAGTGGCTTGGCAGCTGGATGTAGTTATTTCCTATGATGAGATTATAATCACCTCCATGGTGGACTCTGCTGTGAACAGCTAAGTAGTTGAAAGGGAGTTATCTGCACGGCATGGCCTGCTTCCAGTACATATGGAGAAGGTTTGAGAAAGGGCTACAGTCTCAGGCACATACGTATCCTACATTTCACTGAGTCTTCAGCTCCAGTTCCTGGATTTGAACCAGGG
>NW_006921607.1:5768221-5769625 GCF_000298275.1 Orycteropus afer afer | reverse complement strand
ATCACCAAGGACTGAGAGTAGCCACTCTACCCTGTCCCCAACCCCTACATCAGACCCCAAGTGCCTCTACCCACCTGGCTGGGCACTAATCAAGCTTTTTGTTTTGTTTTTCTTGTAGCCGATGGTCAGCTGGAGTGGAGGTAAAGTAGGCTTGGTTTTCTGATTAGACCGCTGCCAAAGACCATAATCCTATCAGACATAACACAATCAGTCGCACAGTATTGCTGGTTCGAATCCCAGCTCCACCCATTACAGATACCTGTTTATCTCTCTAAGCCTCAACTTCCTCATCTGTAAACTGGATCCAACAATAAAGCCTACCTCTGAGGGCTGATGTGAGGATTCTGAGAAATATTTGTAAAGTATGTGGTAACCAAAAACAAAACCAAACCCAATGCCATAAAGTCGGTTCCAACTCATAGAGATCCCCTTGGGGTTTCCAAGGCTGTAAATCTTTATGGAAGTAGATTGCCTCATCTTTCTTCCACAGAGAAGCTGGTGGGTTTGAACTGTCTACATTCTTGTTAGCAGTCAAATGCCTTAGGCACTGTGCCACCAGTGCTCCATAAATGTTAGCTATCAGTTTTTTATCAGCCAGCCACAACTTACGAAGCACATCGCAGCAGTGAGGTGCCAAGAACTGTGAGAAACAGAAGACATGGAAAAGATCCAATATCCATCCTCAGGAAATGAGAGATGCCATCAGTGATAAATAAGGGAACAGCATAATACATCCTGTCCCTGAGTGGAGCAACTGGTTTGCGCTCAACTACTAATCCAAAAGTTGGCATTTCGAAAGTAGCCAGCGGCACCGGGAAAGAAAGGACTGGCGATCTGTTTCCACAACGATTACAGTCAAGAAAAATCTATGGGGCAGTTCTACTGTCACATGGGTCACTATGACCGCAACGAGTTATAACAAACCCTTCCATTCTGGTAAGGAACGCCTGTGGGAGGACAAAACAGAGATTCAAAGACTTTTCCTAGGTCGCTAGCAGATGTGTGACACAGCTGAGACTAGAATTCAGGTGTCCGGACTCTATCACCCGGGACAGTCACGGCCGAGGGAGTTGAGCAGAAGCAAATTTCAAGCCCAGGGTCTGGGAGGCCCCATTCCCGCCCCAGACCTCCCGGACTCACCCGAACCTGGTACTTATGGACTGTGGAGAGAATTGCAGAGCGGTCGAGTCTGGAAGGAGTTGGGGGCGGGAAAAGAAATTCAGCATCATACTCAGCCCAGGGAACTGCACGCAACAAGCTTCAAACAAGCACGGAGTCTCGAACCCCAAAGCACAGTACAGAGCGGTACAAAGACCGGGGACGACCGGAGAGGTGAAGCTACAAAGATGTGGGCGGGGAGGGGGCGGAGTCGGAAGAGGGCGGGGCGCAGCCACGGTTTGCGGG
>NW_006921607.1:5766308-5767671 GCF_000298275.1 Orycteropus afer afer | reverse complement strand
GCACCCAATCCTATCCCTTCTCATCTTCTCAAGATATTGCCTCAGGTGAGTAAAGCACTGTTTTTCTTGTTTTACTGGTGAATAATTGAGTTTCAGAGAAGTGAAGCCTTAGGGTAAGCTGTTGGTCTTACCCTTACTCTACTTGTACATCCTCCACTATACCATCATTTTTTTTCCTCTCTTCATTCCCATCAGTATACTACCATGTTTTCATTTCTTCTATTTAAACAACAACAATAGTGACCACTCCTCTTCATCTCTCCCATTTCCTAGAAGCTTTGCTTTACTGCAGAACTCCTGGAAGCGCGTTTGTCTACTGTTTCCTGATTTTCCCCCACTTCAGTCCGGCTTTCACACTCCACCTTTCCACTGAAACTGCCTTTGTCAACATCACCACTGACCTCCATGATGCTAACACCCCGGTCACATCTCAGTCCTCACCAAGTAGCATGACTCAGCAGATCACCCCCTCCCTGAAACACTTTCTTCACTTGGCTTCCAGAAAACCACTGTCTGGATTTCCTTTACCTCTCTGCCTACTTTTCAATCTCCTTTGCTGGTTCTCCTCTTCTCTATTATTGGGGTGGCCCAGGGCTCAGTTCCTTCCTTGACTCTCTCCACTTTCACACCATTTGTCAACATTTATATCCCTCCCAGTCTTCTTAGTCTTGTGGCTTTGGATACCATCTGTACTCAGATACCAACCAGATTCACATCTCCAGCCAGACCTCTCTGCTGCATTCCAGTCACACGCATCCAACTGCCTACTCAGCGCCTCCACTTGAATGCTTAATGGGCAGCTCTGATGTGTAATCTTTCCCCTGAAACATGCCTCTCCGGTGGTAGTCCCCAACTCAAAACGGCAACTCTCTTTTTGGAGTCATCCTTGACTCATCTTTCTCTCACATTCCACATCTAATCCATCAGCAGATTCTGTCCACAATAATTTCAAAATACATCCTGATCAGAACACTTACCACCACCGCCACCACACACACACCCCACTTTCTTCTTGGGCCTGAACTACAGTACTGGCTTCCAAGTTCCTCTTCATGCATGTGTATCTACCATATCCAATGCTGAGATGGACCTCACAAAAGATGTCAAAGATTTTGTTCACGTGGACGTAATACTGGACTTCTAATAATGTCCCCTTCACAAGCTCCACCAATCCTCATTTCTGTGGGTGGGGATGATGTTGATCCAGGCCAGACACCAACGGTCAAGTGCCCCCTCCTGGATCAGCTTCTCTCTGGTAAAGAGATAGCAGTTTGTGGCAAGAAGGAGAAAGGACTAGGCAATTTCACTTTTTACACTTATGTATTGTTTAAATTTTAAATAAGCACATACTACTTTCAATTTT
>NW_006921607.1:5751791-5765798 GCF_000298275.1 Orycteropus afer afer | reverse complement strand
TTGGTTCTCTCAGGGTGCTCACCGGTAGAATCCAACCATGCTGTGAGGAAGCCAAAACTAGTTCACATGGAGACCCCGCATGTAGGCGTTCCAACCAAGACTCAGCATCAGTTGCCAGATACGTGAGTGAGCAGGACTTCAGATGACTCCAACCCCAAACCATTGATTCACCCCCAGTCTTTGGGTCCCAAGCGTTGTGGAACAGAGCCCATCTTTGTTGTGCCCTTTCTGAATTCCTAACTCAGAGAATCTATAAACATAATAAAAGACATTGTTTTATACCACTAACTTAGGGGTGTATACTGGACTAATGTGGCTTCCAAAACAATGTTTCATATTTCTGTTGCTGATGTTAGGTCCCATTGAGTTGGTTCCAACTCACAATGACCCTACATACAACAGAACTAAATACTTCCCACTCTCGCACCACCCTCACAATCGCTGCACGCTGGAGCCCATCGTTGGAGCTACTGTGTCAGTCCATCTCACTGAGGGTTTTTCCTTTCTTTGCTGACCCTCGACTTTACCAAGCATGGTATCCTTCTCCAGGGACTGGTCCCTTCTGACAACATGACCAAAGTCTGGCCCTTGCTTCTAAGGAACATTCGTCTGTACTTCCTCCAAAACAGGTTTGTTTTCTCTTCTACCAATCCATGGTACATTCAATATTCTTCACCAACACCACAATTCAAACGCATCAGTTCTTCTGCATTGAAGAAGTCTTCCTTATTCATTGTCCAGTTCTCACATGCATATAAAACTATTGAAAATACTACAGCTTGGGTAAGGTGCACCTTAATCATCCAAGTCACATCTTTGTTCTTTCACAGTTTAAATGGGTCTTTTGCAACAGATTTGCCCAATGCAATAAATACATCATTTGATTTCTTAACTGCTATTTCCATGGTGTTGATTGTGGGTCCAGTAAAATGAAATCTTTGGCAACTTCAATCTTTCTCTGTTTATCATTAATGTTATTGATCTAGTTGTGAGGATGTTTGTTTTATGTTGTGATATAATCCATACTGAAGGCTTTAGTCTTTGATCTTCATCAGTAAGTGCTTCAAGTCTTTCTAATTTTCAGAAAGCAAGGTTGTGTCATCTGCATAGTGCAGGTTGTTAATGAGTCTTCCTCCAATCCTAACGCTACATTCTTTTTCATATAGTCTAGCTTCTTGGATTATTTGCTCAGTACACAGATTCAAGAGCAAGATCCAAGGTCTCTTTTGACATTCATTTTGGTCTTCTCTTCCTTTCCTGTCTTTTTAATGATCTTCCACTTTTTCATATATGATGACCCACAACTCATCTGGTTTCCAGTCATTGGTGTTCAGTGCATCAAATCTATCCTTCTGATGGTCTCTAAATTCAGGTAGGATATACTCAAGGTTGTAGTTTGGATCTTGTGGACTTGTTTTCATTTTCTTCAGCTTCAACTTAAACTTGCTATGAGCAACGGATGGTCTGTTCCACAGTTGACCCCTAGCCTTGTTCTAACTGGTGACGTTGAGCTTCTCCATTGTCCCTTTCCACAGATATAGTCAATTCCTGTGTGTTCCATCTAGTAAGGTCCATGTGTATAGTCACCATTTATGCTGTGGAAAATAGTATTTGCAAAATTCTATCCTGTGACTTCCAGGGTGATTTCTATCACCAAAGATGACGCCAATGCTGCTTCTTTGTTTCCAATTTTCACATTCCAATCACCAGTAATTATGAACACATCTTGATTGCATGTTTGATTAATTTCAGACTATAGAAGTTGGTAAAAATCTTCTATTTCTTCATCTTTGTCTTTAGTAGTTGGTGTGTAAATTTGAATAATAGTTGTATTAACTGGTCTTCTTTGTAGGAATATGTGTAATCTTCACAGTAATCATCTGTGACGAGTAAGACATAGCCTAGCTCTCAAAGATCTCACAGATGTTCCTGAAAGTAAAGTGGGATAATGGTACCTAAGCCAAAGATGGCCCAGACCCACGCATTTATCTGACATGATTGAAATAGAATGCCTGTCCAGTCATTGTTCTAAACAATTCATATGGTAGCAGCTTGGACAAGTGGTCAGATCTGGGATTTGTTTTGGAAAAAACAGCCATCAGTATGTACCAAAGAGGTGAATCTGAAATCTGAGATAAAGAGAGGAGATAAAAGTCCAAGCTTTTAGCCTAAGCAACAAAGTGAATGATGGGTAAATAGGGAGGAATAGATTCAGAAGGGTGGGGGAATCAAGAGTTACGGTTTTGAATATAGTATATTAGAAATTAGGAGCTCTGATAGCATAGTGCCTAAGGCATTTGATTGCTAACCAGAAGACTGGCGGTTCAAACCCACCAGCCACTCCTCGGAAGGAAGGTTGGGCAATCTACTTCCACAGTGATACTGCCTCGACAACCCAAGGAGGGGTCGCTATGAGTCGGGTCTGACTCAATGGCAAACAACAACATATTAGAAATGGCCTTAATTTCTTTTGAAGTGGGAAGACAGATATTTGAGCTGCCATCCTCATTTCCCATCTTCTCAACCTTTTCTAGATCAGAAGAAAATGTCCCCAGAATCCATTACATAGCAGAGACGTTTACTATTCATTGATTATCCATTTGGAAGAAAGACAGCTCCTAGCCTCCTTGCAGTTATGTGGAGCCATGTGACTCATTCTGGCCAATGGGCTGTTTTGCACCTCATCCTAGGAGGAAACTAATCACCAAAAGATGAAGAGAAGAAGAAAGACAAGTTACGGACCTTGGGACCCAAGGCACAACGTGGTGTCAAATTCCATGGGTTCTATACATACTTCAGATGTGAAGTTTATGCAACCAGAACCCAAAACATAAAACAGACACAAAGTCACAGAAAGGCTACTCTCTCTAGCCAAAGGACAAGAAAATGGACAGCTGAGCAGAATAGAAAACTACTCCACCAACCAACACGGAATAATCTCCGTTTCCTTGAGGACAGTTATTAAGTGAAGGAATTGGAAGGACAAATGGCACAAGAGTCAGATACCTGGCTCCCTGAGGTGGACACCTGGAGTCAGGATCAAGGGAAAGATTATGACCCAGGAACTCCCAAGGGCTCCAAAAGGCTAAACAGAAGGGGAAGATGTGGACGAGAATTGGCATGATCCCAAAAGTGCTGGAAAGGAAAAGGATTATTTCCTGAGACCCTACTCTGGACTCAGCTCTTTGATACAGGTTCTCTCTATGAAGCCTCACAGTAGTCCTCTAATAACAGATCCACCTACACATGGGGGTTTCTTATTAACTGCACCACCTCAGGGTGGTTTAACAGGTCTCCAAGCCTCTGATTCTAATCTATAAAATGGGTATAATTACAGTATCATTTTGGAAAATTCCATCTGATAAAGCTTGTGACTTGCTTAGCACAGAGCCCTGCCCTTAAGCACTTGATACATTTGTAATTGTCATCATTCCAAAACCAAACTCTCTGCTGTGGAGTTTGCGACTCCATTGCGACTCACAGCGACCCCTCTTTGGGCTTCCCAAGCAGTATCTCTACAGATGACAATTTAGAGTTATATCTACGGAAGTAGATTGCCCAGTCTTCCCTCTGAGCAGTGGCTGGTGGGTTTGAGTCACCAGCCTTCTGGTTAGCAGTCAAATGCCTTAGGCACTACTCCACCAGAGTTCCTGTCATCATTGGCACTACCAAAATTTTAAGAAATAAAAACGCATTATGACTTACTTGGAAATGCACCAAAGAATAATATTAAGGACTGATGAATGGATAGCAATATGGGTAGATAAGAGAAACAATACAGTACTTTTTTGATGATTAAAAAGTTACTAACGTGTTCACTTTAAAATACTTGCAACTTTTGTGTATGTTTGAAAATGTTCGTGTCTAACGCTAGAATAAAATAATGCATTACGGTATGCTTTAGGAGGAGGGAGACAAGTTTTAACAGAAAAGAGAAAAAAAAAAATGGGCGAGATCTTTTTCCACCGTGTCCCGCCTTTAGGCCGTTAGCAATGCTGCTTGAATTAAATCACCTAGGACCGCTTGCGAAATAACAAATCCTCGAGAGCGAGGCCGAAGGCTGCCAAATCCGCGCAGAGAAAAGGGACGCGCCTCCAAGCTCCCCATCCCGCTTCCGTGCGAAGGAGGTGGGGTTGAAGCCAGCGCTGGAGGAAACGTGGCTCAGCCGTTACAAGGGGGCTCTGGGCGGGCTTTGACCAATATGCGCTGCATGTAAATACCTTTGGGGGGCGGGGGGGAGAGAAGCATCGAATTTCAAAAAAAAACAAAACCCCCACAGCCCCGGGCGGGCGGGCGCGCGCGATGGGCGCTCTTAGGCTGCGGGAGCGAGTGGAGGATGCTGGGAAGGAGGTAAAATGGCCACCGGCGGCGGCGCGGAGGAGGAAAGGAAGCGGGGGCGGCCGCAGCTCCTGCCCGCGGCGCGGCCAGCTGCCCGGGGCGAGGAGCCCGAGGGTGGCCGCGAGAAGCTGGGCTGGGCCCAGGTAGTGAAGAACCTAGCGGAGAAGAAAGGCGAGTTCCGCGAGTCGCGGCCACCACGGCGGGAGGAAGAAAGCGGCGACGGCGCGCTCGGCGCCCCGGCGGGCTTGGCTGCACCGGGCTTCGGTGACTTCCCCCCTGCGGGCCGCGGGGACCTGAAAGGCCGCCGGAGAGACCCCGCTGGTGAGGCGGCAGACTCCCGCAAAAAGAAGGGCACAGCCGAGGCGAGCAGGAGGAAGAAGGCCGAGACGCCGGCCATGGCGGCCCCGGCCAAACCCAGCACGGCAGAAGACGCGGCCGAGCGGCCCCATCAGGACGAACAGGCGGCGGCGGCGGGTCCCGCGGCGGGCCCGGGCAAGGGTCGCTTCCTCGTGCGTATCTGTTTCCAGGGTGACGAGGGCGCCTGCCCGACCCGGGACTTCGTGGTGGGCGCACTCATTCTGCGTTCCATCGGCATGGACCCGAGCGACATCTATGCGGTCATTCAGATCCCCGGCAGCCGCGAGTTCGACGTGAGCTTCCGCTCGGCGGAGAAACTGGCACTGTTCCTACGCGTCTACGAGGAGAAGCGCGAGCAGGAGGACTGCTGGGAGAACTTTGTGGTGCTGGGGCGGAGCAAGTCCAGCTTGAAGACGCTCTTCATCCTCTTCCGGAATGAGACGGTAGACGTGGAGGACATCGTAACCTGGCTCAAGCGCCACTGCGATGTTCTGGCCGTGCCCGTGAAAGTGACCGACAGGTTTGGGATCTGGACCGGGGAGTACAAGTGCGAGATCGAGCTGCGCCAGGGGGAGGGCGGGATCAGGCACCTGCCGGGGGCCTTCTTCCTAGGGGCCGAGAGGGGCTACAGCTGGTACAAGGGGCAGCCCAAGACGTGCTTTAAATGTGGTTCCCGGACCCACATGAGCGGCAGCTGCACGCAGGACAGGTGCTTCAGGTGCGGGGAGGAGGGGCACCTGAGCCCTTACTGCCGAAAGGGCATCGTGTGCAACCTCTGTGGTAAGCGAGGACACGCTTTTGCCCAGTGTCCCAAAGCAGTTCACAATTCCGTGGCAGCTCAGCTCACCGGCGTGGCCGGCCACTGAACACCTGCCAGCCTGCCAGGGTGAACACACAGCCAGCTTACCCCTCTAAGTGCCAAAACTTTTTTTTAAGACCATTTTTTATCATTTTTTGAAGGATATCTTTTTAAAACCTACAGGAGACATCTCTCTCTGCCTTCTTAAACCAAGTTTACTCCATTTCAGCCATTTCTGAATTGGTGATTCTCATCAATAATGACTACCGAGAACTGTGCAGATGCGTACCCCCTCCCCTTTTTTTTGGTTTACGGTTTTCTATTTGGGTTTTTACTTTTTTTTTTTTTAGTTACCCCCCACCCCATACTTTGTCTTCTCCCCTCGATATCCCCCTTGGGCTGCCTTGCTCATCTTTTTGCCCCAGCACTAGGTACGGGGCCCAGCGTGGGGTAGGCATTCTTCCATCAGTGTTTGTTTAATTGAAAACAGTGTCGGCTGTCGCTTTTATCAGAATGTCTACCCTTTGCAGCTCTCCCTCCCCCCTTTTAATTTGCTGCTTCTAATCTACGTGGTCTGAGAATTTGTGAAATCAGTGTTGTTAGAAGTGTATGTAAATTTGATTCAATAAGCTCTGAATGTGGGCAAGGGCCTCTCTTAATGGCAAAAAAACACGTGGATTTTATGCCAGCTCTTTCTGTGGTTCAGAAGCCATTTTTTATAGAATCATAGAATCTAGAATTTTCTTGTTGGTAAGAACCTGAGCGTTGGTGTAGACCAATTCCCTGGTTTTCCAGCAGGTGAAATTGGCCCAGAGAGGTTAAATGACTGGGTCAAAAAACAGTGCTATTTGGTTCCAGAGCTGAGCCTAGAGAGTAGAGTCCCCTGACCCCAAGCCCGGTGCTCATTCCACTACCTCTCACACTTCACAACATTTTTTCCTTGACACTTGAGGGCCCAGAAGAATGTCTGATCTCTCCCGAAGGAAGAGCCCAGAGGAATGCTGAGGTCATCTGGGGGAGGGAGCAGAGAGATAAGGTCTAGAAGGGACTTCTGAAAACACAGAAGATAGGGAAAGGGCCAAGGACCTTACTCCGGGGTGTACCCACCCTGTAAGGTCCTGCATTTGGAATATAGTGTGCCAAGTCCTTTAAGAACCTTACCCATCCCCATTCAGTGCCACCAGTAAGAAATGGGTGCTCCTGAGTAAGGGAACCTACCAAAGGTTTACGTTTGCACCTTAGCCTCCTAGCCAGGAACCCCAGAGAAGCAGCTAGCTGGAGCTCATTTGTAATCTCCTCTCAGGAGAAGTGCGGTTTTAACCCAGAATTATGAGGTATTAACGCTAAAATGTATCTGCGAAATAGGCCAAGCACAAAGGCCGGGTTAACCAAGTTACCGACTTAAAAGTAGAAAGGATAGGACACTGCTTTTCTCTTAGTTTTTGTCTTTCTTTTGCTTTATGTTTTGCTATTTCCTTGTGGCTTAGAATGTCAAATCGATTGTTAAAAGTTTGGTTCTGAATAAATATTTATCTTTTGTATTGCTAATAGTGTTGCAGTATTTCCTTTCAAGGTGTTAGATGAACACCTCTCCCTCCCCTGCATTACCTGCCTGTGAATGCTTAGGCAGTCCCTCCTTCAGTCCTGGCCGCCTGCACACCCTGTTTACCCTGCAAATACATCTCCTGACTCTGCCCGCCAGCACTTAGCACTTACTGCGTTTTGCCGGCAAATAACAACAGCAACAACTGGTGGTGGCTAGGTGCTGTCATGCGGTCAACTCGGAGCTACCCTGTGTACACCAGAACGAAACACGGTGGGCTCCTGCACCAACCTCGTAATGCTTGCTATACCTGACCCTTACGAATAGCCATGAAACACTGCTGTATTACTGGAAATTCTCTGGAGTGTTGCCTTAACCCAATGCATCACAACCACCTAAGACACTTTAAAAAAATTTTACACTTAACCCAGCTCCAGGGAATCTGAAGCACTAGAGTGAGTGAAAATGTAGAGTGAGCAAGCCCAAGCAATTATGGGCAGCTAGGTTTAGTTCTGAACGGTATGGAGATGAATGAAACTGCTCCTGCCCTCAGAAATGACAAACCAGGTGAAAGGGGGTGATACGATGGCAGCCTCACAGTCTTAAAAGTTACTGTAAATGCCAAGAACGGGGCGCAAAATATCCTTAGGCTTAGAAAAATAACTATTCCAGCTCTAAGAGAGTGAGAAGGAAGATCCAGGGAACTTTCCAGAGCTGACCCACTCCTCCCAGCCAGCCCCCCCCAGAATGGGCCCTCTACTGATGGGGCAGAATAAGGTTAAGGTTCTTGACTAGTGTCCTGCAAACCCCAGAAACATCCTCTGAAGAATTTTCCAGCTCTGAGATGTTTAGATGGCCCAATCCTAATAAAGTTCCTGATGCACTGATTTTGAGGCTGTCTTCCGAGCTGATCCTGTGGCGCTTGACCAAGTAGGAGCCCGCTTAGCCCCTCCTAGTCTCCCACAGCAACCAGACCTTTCTAGGTTTGCCCCTTTTCTCTTTCCGCCCCCTCCCCCACGCTTCTTTCCTTTGCTCCTTAGCCCAGCGGTTTCCCTCCCTCCGACGTTGCTGGAGGCCAGAGGCCGGGAGAAAGCCTGCATTCACTATTCTCCCCGCCCCCTCCTCAAAGCCGGCCTTGTGCCAAGGAGCCTCCCTAGAAGGAACCTTCTCTCTCCTCCCCTCCCCCCCCTCCCCTGGAGTGAGCCGAGGAAGAAACTGCTTCCGTGCCCAGCCCCCACAGGATCCGCTCCAGGGCCTCCTGCCTGGCGGTGCTGGGACTGAGCCTTTGGCTAGGGTGGGACAAGCGTCCCCCAGCTTCCTCCTAATGGACCAGCCCCCAAATTACAATCCCTCCCTATTCTTGGGCTCCAGGGGAGTGTGCAGATCCTCGGACTGGGGCTGACACGCGGACGGACGTTGAGTTTTCAGCAAATACTGGGGGTCATTACGAGCCAGACACTGCATAATACCAGTGAACAAGACAGCATTCTCGCGGTGAGACAGAAATAACAAGCAGGCAGTTTTCTAAATCATAAAGTACTTGAAGTACTTGTTCTGGGGAAAAAAAATATTCAAAGAGTGTAGACTCATCTGAAGTAGAGGTTTCTAGAAGAGAGGATAACAGACCTGCAGGATGAGTTAAGAGGCAGACGAAGAAGCAAGCAAGAAAGATTACAACCGCAGAAACTGTCTGCAAAGACCGTGAGGCCAGAGAGACTTAGGGAAATTTAGTTGGGGAAGGAGGCCAAGAGGAGGTCACACAGGGTTTGTCAGCCTTATTTAAAAGTCTCGATTTTGTCCTAAGAGCCTCCAGTCTGGCCTCAGTCCCATTCATTCATTCAATACATGTATGTTAAGCATCAACTCTGTGCAGACAAAATAGTCAAGGCTCCTGGAGCTTAGAATCTAGAATCACATAAATTACAAATGTGGAATCAAATTTGTACTAAAAAGATGTTACTTTTATTCCAAGAGGCCTTTTCTTACCTGAGAGTTTAAAATTCCTGCCTCAAAATTAATCCTACCAGTGATTTTTTTTTTTCCCCTCTCACCCAAAATTGCTAATTTTTACTTTTCTAATCAAGAGCAGACAGTAATGAAACCATTAACTTGTGATTTAATTAAAAAGATTCCAGGCTTTTTTAATTGACATATCTACAGATTTCAGGGCTGCAGGTGGATGGAGGGCCAAAACTTTCAGGAAGTTACCTTTTTAATATTAACTCAGTAGCCATTAAGTACTACATCACCACAGAAGCCTGTGTTCTTGAAGCAAGTTATGTAAGTCGCTGTGAGTTCTCCATTCTCTAGAAATAGGCTTCTGCTATGATTGAAAGTTGCTGTAATTTGTGAATTGTTTATCAAATGACAGAGCATTGTGATGTCTAATATTATGTGTCAACTTGGCTAACTATGATTCCTAGTGGTTTGACAGGCATTAGGTTGATTGCTCTTCCATAATGTAATGTAATGTAATCATCCTCCATTTTGTGATTGGATATGCGCAGCCATTCAACTAAAAGCCAATCCATTTTCCTTGGGGGTGTAGCCTGCCTCCGAGATATATATATATATATATATATATATAGATGTTTGGCAAAGCTTGTTTTCTACTCTCCATCCTGCATTACAACAACCTGCTGTCTGACCTGCAGATTTTGGATTCACCAGTTCCCACAGCCCTGTGAGCTGGTGGTCTGTTGGTTCATTAGCCCTGCAACCACATGACTCACAGGAAGCCTCCAGCCTGACACCTGAGCCACTGGGATTTGGGACTTGCCAGCTTCCACAATAGAATGAGCCATTTCCTTGAAATAAATCTCTCTGTAAATAGACAAACCAAACCAAACTCACTGCCACGGAGTTGTCAATTCCAACTCATAGTGATTCCCACTGGGTTTCTGAGGCTGTAAATCTTTATGGAAGTAGATTGCCCAGTCTTCCTTTCGCAGAGTAGCTGGTGGGTTTGAATGGCTGACCTGGTTAGCAGCCAAATACCTTATCAAGTACTCCACCAGAGCTCCTTAGATAGCTCCACCAGAGCTCCTTAGATACACACACATTGCACTGGTTTTGTGCCTCTAGAGAACCCAGCCTAAAACAGCAATCAAATGTGCTATTATTTTGAATTAATACATGATTGCATTTTTTAACACAAATTAGGATAATGCACTGAAAGAAACACATAGGGCAATAGTGTTTAACAAGTGTTAAAAATAAAACTCACATTTGAGCATGTTTATTCTGAACAGTTATTCTATCATTCTATATGCATATAAAAAAATGCATTGCCATCAAGTCTCTGTGGACTCAGTAGCTCTCTACAGGCCAGAGTAGAGCTGCCCCAAAGGGTTTCCGAGGCTGTATCATTATAGGAGCAATTTGCCACATCTTTCTCCCACGAAGAAGCTAAGTAGGTTCAAACCATGACATTTAGTTAGCAGCCACTTAACCACTGAACCACCAGGGCTCACTATATGTGTATGTTGTTGTTATGTGCTGTTGAGTCAGACTGAGTCAGCAACCCCTCCTTGGGTTTCAGAGGAGTAGCTGGTGGGTTTGAACCACCAACCTGCTTAGCAGTCAAGTGCCTTAGGCACTATGCCATAAGAACTCCCATATGAGTGTAGGGATACCATTTTGATACCAGCAAAAGCAAATGTCTCCAAGAAGCTAGGTACAATGGGTCTTATAAAAAGAGGAGAAAGAAATACAGAAGATCAACCTTTGGCTAATCTTAACATAGTTGATTGAACTCTGTGGTTCCCCCCTTTAACTGAGATCAAGGGATATCAGTTTACAAGATAGTTTCTGTCCCTCCAACCAGCCATATCTTTTGAGATTCAAATTTAGTAACCCTGGCTTCAAACAAGAAAGGATTTGCAACTTCAAGTGAAAGAAAAACTGCTAGCCTGGTTAACTTTGGTCAGGGATTTCTTTAAAGTGAATGTTTGGTTTTGTGGATAAGAAAATGGGTGTAAGACATGTGCTATTAATGTCTCTCTTTGACACAAGGAAAGCTGATCTGTTCTTAGGAGTCAAGGATAACTTCCCAGGGAATGTGGTGTTTGAACTGATACACAAAAGATATATATGAAGTTAACTGAAAGTTTGAGGCGGGGCTTGAAAAGTGCCAAGGATATTAGCTTAGGCAAAAGGAAGAAAATGTAAAACAACCCAGTAGTGAGAGAAGGCATGGCCAGTTCTAGAAACTAAATGAAGTCCAATGTATCAGTCAGGATTTGGAAACAGAAATCACTCTGGATATTGAAAGTTATGGGCCCAAGGTTGGGTGTTAGGAATGACTCCTAGAACACCACAGAACTGACCTACAAGAAGAGCTGCTATCTCTATCATTGTCAGAAAAATGGGAGCCAGGAAGAAAAGCTGGGTTTGAGGGCACGCTGCAAAGCTGAACAGGCTGTTCTGGTTACCAGGTGCCGCTCTAACAGAAATACCACAGATGGGATGGCTTGAACAAACAAGAGTTTATTCTCTTATGGTTTGGAGGTTTTAAGTCCATATTCAAAGTGCCAGGCTCTAGGGGCTAGCTGAAAGCCCCTCAACCTTGCACTTCAGCTCTGCCTCCTGCTCCCGGCCCACTGAAGCTTGAGGCTTTTCTTCACTCAGACAGCTGCTGGCTGCTGAGAATGACAAGCCCAAGGTTGACAAGTAAAAAGGCACAACCAAACCATACAGCAGGCCATTAATTCAAGTCCATTGAAAGTCCCAAGGTCAGCAGAGCATGGCAGACTGCTGAGCAATGACATGGCTGCATGCAGGGTTCAAGCATGCCATAAGCTAGAGACCATTCCCAAAGATGCTTCTTATATACGGGAAGCAGATCACATACCCAAAGCAGCTACTGAGCTGCTCCAATAGATTCCACCATGGAATTACCAATCTTCCCATGGGGAATAACTACATCCAGCTGCCCAGCCACTCAACCAGGCTCAGCCAAGTTGACACACAAACTTAACTACCACAAGGCCAGTGCCAATACCAAGACAATGAAATGTCATGTCTTTTCCATACCTCCACAAAGCCAGAGACTGTACACTAGAGTCTCCACAACCATAGTATGAGCCAAAACTGTTTGACTGACTTCTGCCTTATTTCCAAATTGCATGCAAGCACATCTAATTGCTACCATCCTAGCTGCAAGGGAGTAAAGAAGTGTGTTAGCTTTTGTGTTAGACTGGGTTCTCTAGAGAACAAAACCAGTAAAGCTTATATATATATATATGTATATAGAGAGAAATTTATCTTAGGAAAATGGCTCACACACTTATAGAAGCTTGCAAGTCCAAAGTTCTGGATCAAATGTCAAGCTGGAGGCTTTTCCACATCAAGCTGGAGGCTTTTCCCAACTCTTACACCTGCAGGGGCTGAGGAGCTCTAGGCTGGCAGGCAGTACACTGGCTGTTGACTCCAACGAATGATGAATCCAAGATCTCCAGGACAAATGGTGGATTGTTCGCTCACGGACAGTTGTAGACAGCACAACAGAATCCTGATTCACAGAAGACTATCTCTTTTCCCAGAATGTCCATAGATATACTGGAAGCAGGCCACACCCCTAGGGAAACTCCCTTTCAACAGATTGCCTGCTTAAAACATAATCATCTGATCCCATCATGGGAATAACCACATCACAACAGCTTAAACCACACAGAATTGTGGTCCAGCCAAGTTGACACACAGCTCCAACTATCACAGCTTTACAGCCTCTGAAGCACAGGAAGGCACATAGACAGAGTGAGAATGGATGCTGCCTGCCAACCAACAATACCCAGCACAGCAAATGTGGCTACATACTGAGTGAAAGGGAGCTAATGACACAAGATGAGGCTGGAGATTTTGGGGGGTCTGTGAAGTCCCTGGTGACACAAACGGTTTGCACTTAATCAAAAGTTGGCAGTTCAAACCCACCTAGCAGAACCTCAAAAGAAAGGTCTGGTGACCTGCTCCCATTAAATTTATAGTCAAATAAACCCTATGGGGCTCAGTTCTACTCTATAGCACATGGAGTCACCATGAGTTAGAATTGACTCGGTGGCAGTGGGTTTGGTGTGTTGTGGTTTTTTTTTTTTGGTTGTTGTTTCTCGGTAGGCCATGTTAAGAATTGGAGGTGAAGGTCTTGAATTTGATTTTCAGAGTGATGAGTTTGAGTTCTCCAAGTGGAGGTGTGGAGTAAGTGATTGGATATTTAAATTCCAAGGAGAATTCCTGGCTCAAAAAATAAACATAGGAGTCATTGTACAGTCTTTGGAGTCCCTGAGTGGTTCGCCTGACAGCTAGCTAATTGAAAGGTTGGAGGTTTGAGGCTAACCAGAGGTACCTCAGAATAAAGTCATGGTGATCTGCTTTTGTAAACCCAGCCGGTGGAATCCCTGTGGAGCACCATTGTACTCTGGCACACATGGGGTCACTATGAGATGGAACTCACTTGACAGCAACTGAATTGGTTTCAAACTCTTTAACTACATCCCACAGTAAGATATACATTTTACACTACAGGCACCATATAGATGCATTGCATATTTATATATAAATCTGAAGCAAGTTTCCCTGAAAAAATATTTATACACAGGATGTATGCTGCACGTTGATGTTTTTCTATTCTATTGCTTCATTCTTTTTACAAATGCTTATATGACCCATTGAATTGACTTCACAATCTTCTAATAGGTCATGGGAAAAAGCAGAATGGAAGAAGATTGCAGCAACTGGGATCCTACCTTGAGTAACTCTGACTTGTGAGAATTTCCCTGATGGAAAAGGATATGGTAACAATTAAATTAAGGGACAGCCAGAAAGGAAGAACAAAAACGAGAGTGTAGCATTCTGTAAACCATGGGAAGACAGTGCAAGCTGGAGAGGTTAGTTAACACCTGTATCAAGGGCTGTAAGAGGTCAAGTAAAATCAGCTTTGAAAAGTGTCAATAAAATGAGAATTGAAGAGTGCCTA
>NW_006921607.1:5747566-5748059 GCF_000298275.1 Orycteropus afer afer | reverse complement strand
CCAAACTATGGTACATACGCACAATGGAATACTATGCATCCCTAAAGAATAATGCAGAATCTGCAAATCACCGCATAACGTGGATGAACTGGAGGACATTATGCTGAGTGAAATAAGTCAATCACAAAAGGACAAATACTATATTAGTCCGTTATTGTAATAGTCAAGGAAACGTTTATCTGTGGAAGATCTTTGTTAGTTACAAGGGGTGGGAGGGTAGGGTAGGAAATACTGTTACACAGACAGAGGTAAGTTTTGATTTGTGTGAAGAAAAGGGCAATGTACCAAATGTGAGTGACCAATATGGCGGCATTGAGGAAGAGAAAGAGACAGGTACGTGGGAAGTACAGACAACAAAGATGAACCCTTTTGCGCATATAGTACTGCGTGGTCAGTGAAGGCAAACACGGGTATAAGGGTGGATAGATGGGTGGACAGGCTGAAATATTAGGTATGTATATGAAGTGGAGAGTGCACACAAGAACATGTATAG
>NW_006921607.1:5739368-5746208 GCF_000298275.1 Orycteropus afer afer | reverse complement strand
AAAAAAAAAAAAAAAACAGCAGCCAACTCACTGGACTCCCTACTTCTACTCTTGGCTTCCTTCAGCTGGTTGGGTGAGGGGAGGGATCTTGGACCTTTCCCCAAATGCAATTTTATCCCAGTACTCCCCCTTCAAAGATTGTGCCCTCCCTAGGGTTCACCATGCCCTGCTCCACCCACTGTGCTGCCTCTCTGGTCCAAACTCACCTCCCATGGCCTCACCCCATCTCTGGCTTCTCCAGTCTGTTACAGTAATTTATAGAATTCCTTCTGTTCCTTCCCCACTGCCTTGGAAACCCTATGGGGCAGTTATATATCCTGTCCTAAAGGGTCTGGCGGTTCAAACCCACCAGCCACTCCTCAGAAGGAAGGTTGGGCAATCTACTTCCCTAGTGATACGGCCTTGGAAACCCAAGGAGGGCTTGCTATGAGTTGGGTCCGACTCGAAGGCACAGAACAACAACAACAACAACAAAGGGTCTCCATAAGTTGGTATCTACTCCATGGGCAAGGGGTTTGATTTTGGTTGCTCTGCCACCTATGGTTAACTGTACTGTTCCTGGGCACTCAGTTGCCATGCTTGTTCCTAACCAGAGCCTTCTGAACCTCCTAGACCCTTTACACTCTACCTAGCTCCCTGGCCCTGTCTTCTAGCAGTTACTGCAAGTGTGATGTGTTTATTTGTGTCATGTTTTGATTAATACCTGCCTCTGCCTCTCAACTTTAAGGGTAGGAACAACCATGTCTCTTTTGCTTATGGTTGGTATCTCCAGTATTTAGTACTATGCCTGAAACATAGTAAAACTCAATAAATATTTATTGCATGAATGATCAAGACATTACTTGGATGAGATGACAGATCAGAGCATGTGTCTATTTTTCCTTCTTCAGTGGCACTCAAAGTACCCCTTGGGACACTGATCACTGACTCTTTCTATTGAAGAAAGGCTTATTCATTCATTTCTATAAGGCATCAGTGAATCACCCCCATTCTTCTCACCTTTGATAATAGTTTCCTTCAGCCCCACGAATGCTCCTGTTTGGCTCTGTCATTTCCTACTTCAGTTTACCAGCCCATCTTCCTCTATTGGTCTCAGGGCATGAAATCATGGAAACTCAGCCTGGGTGTCCCATGACCCTGTGAGGCACAAGGGAGGAGCACTAGAATGCCTGCTCTGTAAGCCTGGCTTGAACACACCCTTCCCCCCTCAAGAGGGACCCCTTCTCTGAGCCTCTGTCACTTCTCATTGGGTGAGGGTTCTATGAGCATAAGAGAAACTGCTAGCCCATGCTGTGAAATCCCAGAATTCTCTTGCAAAATGTCACTAAGCTTGGTTACATCTGAGCCGCTCATGGACCTCACCCCTGGGTCCATCCACCTGAAGGCAAATTGCATGGCTTGATTCATACATCACAGACCTGAGGCCTGAGGGTAGGTGCTTGAAGAACACATGGACAGAGCTTGTATGTGAGGGTTGGGGTGTCCACCCATGTGTGCCAGTTCCCTCACTGAATAGCTGGACAAGGGCTGGATGCAGGATGCAGGGGGCAACTGTCTTCAGGCCAACACATTCTGGCACAGAACTCTGAGAGTTTTAGAATTCTAAATTCAAACTGGGCTTTCCAGGTTGTTATTAAAGTTCATTTGTCAGAGGCAAATAGAACATTGCTATTTAACATTTCGTAGAATGATGTGCAGCTTCTGACTAGGTAGAGACCTACAGTATATGGGCCTCCAATTATATTTTTGCCCTTGGCCCCACATGTGACCCTGTTTGGCTTTGTCCCTTCTTATCTCAGACACACCACATAACTTGTCTGAGACTCAATTTCTTACCAGGAAAATGGGTCTAATGGTAACTACTTGATCAGGACTGGTGAGAAAATAAAATAACCCGTGTAAGAGGGGTTGGCAGAGTGCCAGGCCCTCAACAAACAGTAGCATCATTATATTCCTTTTTATTGTGTGCCCTCAGGCTATCATATTCTAGGATTTTCTATATGACTTCCAAACTGGCCTCTTTTGTAACATGGCCACGCTGTTCCTGCCTCTCACCCTTTGACCTCCCCCTAGTCAAATCCTACCCCCTCTTCAATTATGATAATAACTACTGTTGATTGCCCATTTGCTATGTTTCAGGCATTGTATTAACAACTTTACATGCATTATCTCAACTCAGTTCTGACTTCAACTCAATGAAGTGGGTACTGTTTATTATTCCCCAAACACAAAGACACTTGGATCTGGAGAGCTGGAGTATTCACAGCTGGTAAGAGGCAGAACCAGCGGGAATTTGAACCCAGGGACTCATACAGCAGTCTCTCAGAAACCAGCATCTTGTCAAAGAGCTGTTAGCCTCTCCCTCCTCCACTGCCAGGTGACCCCTCATTCCTCCAAGCCCCCACACTCCAGCCTGTCCCAGCCGGTCAGCCCTACAGGTCAGTGTTCGGACTTTCAGCCCAACACGGCAAGCACTTTGTCTCCCGCCACGTTGTCCACATCAACACACCCTCTCTCTCTCCCCTTTTTCTTCCTGCCTTTTTTTCGTTGAGTGCCTTCTATGTGCCAGGCTACGTGTTCTCTGCAAAGTGTTACCAGCAGAGCGCTCAGGGGAGTATGGAATTATATGCCATTTTTCTCTTTCTTCTTTTTGCTACTTGGCTAATTTTTTTTTTTTTTTTTTTCCAAGCGATCAAGCAGGCCCGATACTCCAAGCCTAATCCAAGTATCTCCTTGCTGCGTTAGTTTGGTCCAAAGCCGACCCTGTCCCCTTAACTCCCAGCCCCCAAGCCTCCTCCACCGGCCCTCAAATCCAGGCCACCCTGCCCCCTCCGGAAGGGGGAGTTGGGGACGGGCGCCGAAATCTGAGTGGCTCTTTTAAGCCTCAGTTGCCGTAGAAACCGTCCGCACAGGCCTTAGCGGTCCATGACACCATCCTCCAGCGACACAGCCAATAGGCTTCGAGCTCCGTCTCGGGCGCCCCCGCCCCCCCCAGCGGCCGGGCAGCCAGCCAATGGGCAGGTCCCTTGGCTTAGAGCCCTGCCCTCGGCCGAGAGATACCACCAATGAGCTACGAGCCTGCTCTCCCTCTAGCTTCAATGTAGCAACAAGACTCGATTTTTTAAAAAGGAATTCTCCAAATTGGAAGAAAGCAGCGCTAACGCCTCTGTCAGTTGCAGCTTGAATAATCTTCGTATTTTATGTAAGGAGAGCACAAATGCTTCAATTACGCAAAAATAAACGCCATTCTATACTAACATAATTTCAAGCAGTGAAAATTTAGGCGGTGGAGTTGATATTTAAATCTGCTCTGTGAGGATTTCATTTACATTAGAACGATTAAGGAACTAGTCATCTTTCCTTGTTTGTAATTAAAATACATACAAATTAAAGACCCCGATATTTTAATACTGAGGTCAGGGGATATGGACCTAATTAATTGGTAGCAGATTGTATTGATTAATTTACTCCTGCATTCAGAACATATTAAAATCAGAACTTCCAACCAGTTCATACCAGTTAGGCCCCCCTGCGGAGAATTTGCCTTTCCATCCCAGATATACTGAATCAGAATCTACATTTTAACAAATCCTCAGATGATTCTTACAGATCTCCAGATCTTGAGAATCTTGTAAAATGTAGATTCTGATTCAGTATATCTGGGGTAGAAAGGCAAATTCTTAGGAAGGGGTCGAACGGGGATGAACCGGTTGGAAGCCCTGATTAAAACTGTAGCATAAGTGAGCATTTCGCTGAATCCGAGAGAAATCCCCTTTTTGAGTCTAGCTGCATTTAAAGGCTTTACACTCTAAATAAACGTAAGTGTATTTTTAACAAAATTAAAAAAAAAAAAAACTTTAGTTTTTTGAATAGTTTTAAGGAAAAATTGTGAAGACAGATAGTACCTACAATTCTCATATACCCCTCAACCCAGTTGCCCTATTATTAACATATAAATATGGTATATTTGTTACAATTAATGAACCAATATTAATTAATACATTAATTAAAGTCCATTATTTAATCAGAGTTCCTTACTTTTTACCTAATGTTCTTTTTTTCTGTTCCAGAATCCCATCCAGGATACCATATGATACAATTTCAGAATCATGTTGAAGGGGAAGAATGATATCCCAGGAGATGTGGAGATGTACCAATGGGGTGTGATTTAGAGTAATCGCATGGGTTACTGGGTGGGTCAAATGGTTAATATGTCTCAGAATAACCACATGGGACCCACTGTTCAGATAAACTCTCCCTCCCCATTTAGTCACCTCAATCCTTCCTTCTCCCAATGTGATTGTCCCCCACCCCCAGTCATGACTCTGACACTGTCCTCTCCTCCCCATGAACATCTCCCCCAGTCCTGGCCTCCTCTGCTTTGTGCTTTTCTTGAAACTCAAACTACATCTCATGGCTGGCAACCCAGCAGTCAGTCAGGGCTTCAAGAAAGAAGCACTACTGCCACCACCCAAAAAGAGAACACATTTTAAAAACTGGCAAAAGATTGATACATTTTTATGTTCCCAAGACAAGAAAAACCTTCACCTTCTATATTGCTGCTAATATAATGCAAGCCACAAGAGTAAATTTAAATTTTCTAGTGGTGGTGGTTGTTATGTACCACCAAGTCGGACCCGACTCATAGCGACCCCTCCTTGGGTTTCCGAGGCAGTATCACTACGGAAGTAGATTGCCCCAAAAAAGTGAAATTAATTTCAATATATTTTATTTAACCCAATACATCCAACATCTTATAATCAACATATAATAAATCAGTAAAAAAATATTAATGTTATACTTTACATTTAAAAAAATACTAAGTCTTTGAAATTTGGTGTATATTTTGCACTTAACAGCACATCTCAGTTTAGGCACAGTTCAAATGTTCAACAGCCATATGCGCAGTTCAATACTATCATTTAGTGAACAAAAGGGTGTTGTAACCTTAATGCACACAATTATAATCTCCCATTTTTTTTAAGTGAAGAAATTGAGATGAATTAAAAAAAAAACCAACTTGTCCTTATTGTTCTCTCTTTTCGTTATGAATGTCTTTGTGGACAGTGCCAGTTTGCAGACAGGGGTTTTAGAGCTACACACAGTTGGAATGGATGGGTGGTGTTGATGGTAATGGTTTCTTGGGCAGCCACACCCATCCCTGAGTTGGCTCTTTCCTTTCTTCATCGATCAGGTATTACTGAGAGTCCATGTAGTGCCAGGAGCCCCTGGGTAGTGCTCCTGGTTAACATGCTTGCTGTTAACCAAAAGATTGGAGGTTTGATCCGTTCAGAGGCACCTCTGAAGAAAGCCCTGGCAATCTACATGCAAAAAATCAGCCATTAAATACCCTAAAGGGTCTTCATGAGTTGAGCCGTCTCTACAACAGCTGGTTGGTTGTATTGCACCAAGCACTGCTAGGTACCTGGGATTCGCTGATGAGAGTGCACATCAGATGGGTCCCTTGCACTCACAGAGCTTTCTGTCTACACAAATGACGGGTTCATTACAAAAGGAGCCCAGTGCTCTGCAGCCATCGTGTGGGTGTCAGGAGCAGCCCCAAGCAGACAATGAGGGGTGCATTGTCTGCACAGAATGTAAAACCATAAAACTGATTGAAAGTTGGTCTAAACCATGTCAGTGATAAAATACTCCTCTCTGAAATCTTTCATGGGTCTAATTTGCATTTTAATAATATATTTCCAAGCTTCAAATCAGCACATTTTAATTACCTTTATATAAATATTATATTCTACAAAGAAGCTAATCCAGAGAACATCCAGTTACATAGTCGGCCCCCAACGCAGGCAGACTCAGTCTCAGACTCAGCCAAGAGTGCTCCTTTGGAGTCAGTTCTTAACAGGTCAGAATTGTTCAAGCTTGCTTCCCTGCAGTCGTGTCTCCAACCTCTTTGTTACTGCATTTATCTGTGTTTAAACAGTAGAGTCAAAATAAGCATTACTAGTATGGTGATGGTGAAGCTGGAGAATCAGAATTTGAATTACTCTCTAATTCTGTCATTCGATGGGACCACCTGAAGCTTTTATATTTAAAATTTACAACAGTGAGGCAAAAGATGAACTGCAAGATGTAATATTTTTGCATGGTAACTGCTAATTTTATTACTGAGTAAAATTATATTATTTTGTAAAATTATATTTTACTAAATTGGAATATTTAAAATTGAAATGGAGTTTATTTTTAAAGTCTTATTTTTCTTGTTTTTAAACTGTACTCTAATTAATGTCATTAATATTTAACAAACCACTATATGGGTATGTTTTATATTTACATTTTCTTCCCCAAAAAATATATTAATATAACTTGAAAGCATTGATCCATTACTTTTTTCTGTTTTTTTTGGTATTGTAACATTAATATTTACTGACATAATTATATATACAATATACAAATGTTCCAGCTGCTTTTCTTTTCTGGCCATTATCAATTAGCATTATTCATTACATTTCATGACTGGTACTGAAAATAATTTTGTTACTTAAAGGAGGTGGGTGTTAAAATAGTATCTGCTCTGGGTGTCAAATGCGCTAGCTAAGCCACTGTTGGGAGCTCTGGTAGTGTAGTGCCTAAGGCACTTGACTGCTAACCAGAAGGGTGGTGGTTCAAACCCACCAGCCACTCCTCAGAAGGAAAGTTGGGCAATCTACTTCTGTAGAGATACCTCCTTGGAAACCCAATGAGGGGTTGCTATGAGTCAGATTGGACTCCACGGCAATAAGGAGGCCACTGGTCAGTGAAAAAGGGGACGACCCTCAACAAGATGGATTGACACCCTGGCTACAACAATGGGCTCAAGTATACCAAGGATTGTGAGGGTGG
>NW_006921607.1:5680925-5738963 GCF_000298275.1 Orycteropus afer afer | reverse complement strand
GTGGGACCCAGGAAGGAAGTGGGAAGAGTGCTGTTACATTGAAAGGATTGCAACTAATGCCTGGAAACAAAATGTGTATAAACTGTTGAATGGGACAGACACTAATTTGCTTTGTAAACTTGCCCCCAAACCATATAAATGTTTGGGGGGGGGGTGGGAAACAAAGAAACAATTAGATTTATGACTGCAAAATAAATATAGTCACTCTGGCTTCAGGAAGGAGAATGGAATAGAGGGGTAGATGTAGAGAGAACCCCAAGGAGGCTGAGCGGTGCCCAGGTGAGAGATGATGGTGGCCCTGATCTGTGGGATGGTCAGCCTCAGTATCCAAGAATCTCACTGCCCACCCCCTGCAGTCTGGTACTGAACTCATGTGATCTGCAAGGCTTAAGTTCTGGAGTACCCATTTGGAAGGACTTAGGGTCATCTCTATATACTAAAAAGCAACCACATCTCAGTGGTAAACTGGAGTTTGGGGTTTCATTTTTCAAAATTTCACTTCCTTCTCAGGGCTCCCATCGGAAGTTGAGTGCACTCCTCACAGAGCACTGATGATTTTGATTCACTCCATAAGTACTCACTGAGCACCTATATTGTATGCCAGGCACTCTCCTAGGCAGTCAACGAGTCAGGCAAAGAGCTCTGCCCTCTTGGAGTTGACATGCCAGTGCAGAGGAGTGTCTTAGTTATTTAGTGCTACTATAACAGAAATTCCACAAGCTTTAACAAACAGAAATTTATTCACACAGTTTAGGAGACGAGAAGTCTGAACTCAGTGCACCAACTCTAGTGGAAGGCCTTCTCTCTGTGTTGGCTGACAACTAGGAGGGAAGTCCTTGTCTCCTCTCAGCCTCTGTGGGCCCAGTGCTCCTTGGAGATCTCCATGTATCTTGGCATCCATCTTCCCCTGGGTCTGGGAGGATCCCAGCACAGGGACTTGAGGTCTAAAGGATGCTCTCTGCTCCCAGCTCTTCTTTCTTGGTGGTAGTAGGTCCCTGTGATTTCTGCCACTTGTTTAATGCCTTTTATATCTCAAAAGAGATTGACTCAAGATACACTCTATATCCTGCCTCATTAACATAAATGCCTCTACACCTGCCTCATTAATGTTCTAGAGGTGAGGATTCACAACACATAGGATGATTACATCAGATCACAAAATGGAGGATAATTACATTATTCAGCCAAGTTGATACATATTTTGGAGTGTGTGTGTGTGTGGGGTGGAACGACACACAATTCAATCCATAACAAGGAGACAGGCAAAAAAACAAGTGAACAAAATAGTTTCAGAATGTAAGTGCACAGTTTTCCTCCATGGAGTCTCTCTCTCCACGTGGTCTCTCATCACTTGTAAGTCTAACCTGAGCTGCTTTACCTGGCAGCCCTCTTCCAAGTGGGCAAAACTGGAAGCTGCAAAAGTCCCTGAAGGTCTAACCTGAAGTCACACATCACTTCCATCATATTCTTTGATTTGCAAATCACAAAAACAGCCCAGGTTCCAACATAGAGGAAAGAGAGCTATACCATTCAATTGGAGAAATGGCAAAGTCACATTTCAAAAGGGCATGCAAGCTGGGAGGGCTGGTTGGATATGAATTCACTTACATGACATAAGTGAGTATATAGAAACCAAAGATTATTAGTGGTTACCAAGGGTGGGAGGGAGGAGAAAAAGAGGAGTTTTTGCTTAGGGAGCACTGAAGTTATGTTAATGGTGGTGGAATGATTTGGACAAGGATAGTGAGAATGGTGGTGTAACTGGAAGCATGTAATCTCATGTGTAACACACCACCACTTCTGCCATGTGCTATTAGTTAGAAGCAAGTTACTCCATACAGCCCACACTAAAAAGGGGAGGGGGCGAAACTGGGCTCCTCCTTTTGATGGAAGGAGTATCAAAGACCACCACAAACTTTTTGGCTCATCTTCCTGCTTCCAAAATTCCCTTCTCTGATCCATCCACAACACATGAAATCCCTTAATTTTCCCAAAGGACAACTGTTCATGTCACCCTCCAGCTCAGAAACCTTATCTCACTGCCCACAGCTCAGGGAACTCCTTAAAGTTGGCTTCCAAGGCTGTGGTGCAGTAAATTACTTGGCATGCCTCTTCTAGCCATGGTCTTTGTGGTACCCACCAGATGACTGGGTGGAACCGTGAGGCACGAGGCAGAGCAGCAAGCTTGGTGGCCCAGAGAGAGAAATCCGAGTGCCTTTGTACTGGAGGCTTGCTGGCAGAGTGGGGTGCACCTAGGTGTACCTATGGGCAGAGCTAAAAGAGCTAACACTTGCCTCAGCAGGGCAGAGGCCAGGCCAAGAGGCCCAGGGACAAAGAGAAGCGTGCCTGGGGGCATAGCTGAGGGAAGACTGTCCTGATTGAAAAATAGTATCCTGAGCATTCCTGAACCTGAATTTTAACCGTTACTCAACAGCATCTAACAATTCTTCCTTGAGAACAGGGACCTTGAGTGTTTCGGTCACTTCTGTGACCCCATAAACCCAGTTTCAACCTCAGTGCCTGGCACACAGTAGGTGCTCAATAAGTATTTGTTGAATTAAATGTCCTCTTTTCTATGGAATTATCTTATAATGGATAATACATTGAATAAATGTCTGTTGAAAAAGAAAAAACAAAAAACAGAGTGAACATGCTATGTCCCTGAACTCCCCATCCCATCCTGTCATCTTTAATGTGTCTGGGAGGGGGTCCATAGCTAGGATCCTTTGAGGGCCTAGACTCTGCATTCAATCTTTCTCTTTCCAGTATCCATCTTAAAACCAAACTCACTGCTGTCAAGTCGATGAGTGCCCGACCCCTCCTTGGGTTTCCAAGGTGCTACTTCTACTGAAATAGATTGCACAGTCTGCCATCTGAGGAGTGGCTGATGAGTTTGAACCACCAGCCTTCTAGTTAGTCAAATACCTTAGGCACCATGCCACCAAAGCTGGGAGACAGTAAGTCTTAATGTTTGTTTAATGGGTGGATGGATGGATGAAGAGAAGGGAGGGAGAAGTGGTAGAACAATAGATGGATTTTCTTTTTTTTTACTGAGATGAAAACCTATTCCAAATCAGGCAGGCTGGCTGTGAATACGGTTAGGGACTGTTCAGATGTTCTGGAATTCTGATGATACTACTGCTACTAGCAGCTACAGAACCAGAATAAGACCTCTGAAAAGCTGTAAGCACTGAAAAGATGACAGTGCCATCATGTCATTTAAAATAAAACAAATATAAAGTGGGAGAAGTATTAAAATGTTGGAAAATTCAGAAAGCTTTTATTTTTCCCATGATCACTACTTTGATAGTTTTTCTGAAATGCCAAATACAAACCAGGTACTGTCATTTTTTTTTCTCATTTTTTTTCCGTGTCTCTATTTTGTGGATACCTGGGAATTCATTGGAGAATCTAGTCCAAGATAATTAATACTTATTGAGTATTTACTAGGGTCAGGGATGTGTTTACACCCATTATCCATATAACCTGTAAAGCAACGTATGAGGAAAAAATTGCATTATCCCCATTTTAAGGATAACCAAAAGGGAACTGGATATGAACACAGAATATGTGACTCCAAAGGCATTAAATCGTTAAGCTTTTCAGCTTCCTAGGCTGTAAGTGATCTCCAGGTCTTGCCAATAAATCGGCGGAGGGAGCTGGAGCAGGCCTTCACCTTCTTCCAAGAGTCCTGTGCCTTTAAGAAGCGTCCCCTCCCGCGGAGGATGCTCCAATTACCCTCCCAGGCAGCCAGAGCAGCACCCCGCCCCCACCCGCGTCCACAGAGCCGCGCCTCGGCCCTCCCCCAGCCCCACACCCTCCAGCTCGGGTCTCAGCCCTCGCCCGCTCCGAAGGGGTGAGCTCTGCAGCTAGAGCGTGTAGTCCACGGTCCCGGACCGTGCGTGCTGCGCTCCAGCGTAATGCCACTTTCGGAACCCTAATCTCTACCCCTCCCAGCTCCAGATCCTCAAGGGCAGGGTTCCAGCGCCCCCTCCCATCGACCGGGCCCGCCGCGCCATGAAGGTGACCTCCCCCGGGGCAGCACATGCCCCGCGGTACCCAAGCCGGCTCACACGTGGGAAACGGGCAGTGCGCGCCCCCTCTCTGCCACGCGCTTGCGTTCCGACCACGCCCCTTGGGCTGGCTCCGCCTCTGTGCCCGCGCACGCTTCTCCCCGGGTGAGGGGAGGAAAGCGCCCTAGTGGGCCTCTAGGCTGGCCGCCGGGTGGGATGGGACCTGGCATTAGAGCACCCACGCATCCTCTAACCTCGGCCCGGCCAGAGGACCGTGAAAAACGGGAAAGCCGTTCTGCTCAGAACCTTTGGCTGGCAGGAAGGTGCCCAGCCCTTTCGTGTGCTGAGCCGGGGAGAGGGTTGGGACCGACGTCAGCGTCCTCGGTGATCCGTTTTTGTAAAGTGGTCGTCTTATTCTCTTCTTTCTCAGCGTCCTTGTGGCCCCTCAAACGAGATAAGAAAAAACGAAAGGGATTCGTTGGTTGGATCCAAAAGCATTTGTTGAGCTCATAATATAGCGGGCTACATCTCTGCACAAGATGTATGAACCCTTTAAGGATCTTGTGGCGACCATATCCTGAGCTTTGCCCACCCCCCAAAATTCTGCTCTGGGACGGTCCCAGAAGACGTCCGGAAAAGAGGAGGGGGCGGAGGTCCTTCAGACCTGCCCGCAAGTGTCACTGAATAAGCTAAAATTTCAAAGGCAATTCGAGGCGGGGACAAGATTTGAGAACCAGATGGGGAGCATGCTTGACGTCCTCCCCACCCTCCCTCTAGCCCCTATCCTAAGAAAAGAAACCGATCTCATCAGTCTCCCCCCTATCCCGGTCGCAAGACCGCCCAACCCCGCAGCCTGAGCCCCGCCCCATCCCTAAGACCAGCGATTGGGAGATGCAAATACCGGGTTCTCTGCCCAGCAACCGGTGACGCGCCGCCCGAGCGCGAGGCGTGGCCGGGCCGCAGCCCGAGCGGGCAGGCACCTCGGTGTTTACACGGGGCGGCCCCGCGCGCGCCGCAGCGGCCCGCAGACGGCGAGGGGGAGGGGTGGCGCGCGCGCCGGCGGGGCCGCGCGGGGAGAAAGACACTGGAAGGCGGTGGCGGTGGGGCGGGGAGCGGCGCGCGCGGGCCGCGGCGGAGAAGGCGGCTGCAAGGAGAGCCTGCGGGGGCCAGTGGCCCGAGGGGCGCGATTCCTTCGCCCCCGCAAAACAATGTGTGGCGAACAGCGGGACGCAACTTGCCGGAGGCGGCGGGGGCGCGCCGAGCCCGCCTGAGTCCGCGTTGCTGACCTTCTCCCCCCGCCGTCCGTTGGGCCGGAGAGCCCAGTTCTTAGCTCCTCAGCTCGCGGGGGCCGGGCCGAGCCGCGGGGCGGGGCCGCCCCTCCGTCGCTGCTGCCTCCTCCCCCACCCCCAGCCGCGGAGGATGCTGACTGCCCCCGGCGGCGTCTAGCGGCCCCGGGCCCGAGCGCGATGGTGCAGCAGCGGGGCGCGAGGGCCAAGCGGGATGGCGGGCCGCCGCCCCCGGGGCCCGGGACTACCGAGGAGGGGGCGCGCGAGCCCGGCTGGTGCAAGACCCCGAGCGGCCACATCAAGAGGCCAATGAACGCGTTCATGGTGTGGTCGCAGCACGAACGGCGGAAGATCATGGACCAGTGGCCCGACATGCACAACGCCGAGATCTCCAAGCGCCTGGGCCGCCGCTGGCAGCTGCTGCAGGACTCAGAGAAGATCCCGTTCGTGCGGGAGGCGGAGCGGCTGCGACTCAAGCACATGGCGGATTACCCGGACTACAAGTACCGGCCGCGCAAAAAGAGCAAGGGGGCGCCCGCTAAGGCGCGGCCCCGCCCCCCCGGCGGCAGCGGCGGCGGCAGTCGGCTCAAGCCCGGGGCGCAGCTGCCTGGCCGTGGGGGCCGCCGAGCGCCGGGAGGGCCTTTGGGGGGCAGCGCAGCAGCGCCGGACGACGACGACGACGACGAGGAGCTACTGGAGGTGCGTCTGGTGGAGACCCCCGGGCGGGAGCTGTGGAGGATGGTCCCGGCGGGACGGGCCGCCCGGGGACCGGTGGAGCGCACCCAGGGGCCGTCGGGCGAGGGGCCGGCAGCTACCGCCGCCTCCCCGACCCCGTCGGAGGACGAAGAACAGGAGGAAGAAGAGGAGGAGGGGGCGGCAGCGGAGGAAGGCGAGGAGGAGACGGTGGCGTCGGAGGAGGAGCCGCTGGGCTTTCTGACTAGGCTGCCCCCCGGCCCTGCTGGACTGGACTGCAGCGCCCTGGACCGCGACCCGGACCTGCCACCCCCTTCGGGCACGTCGCACTTCGAGTTCCCGGACTACTGCACCCCTGAGGTTACCGAGATGATCGCAGGGGACTGGCGCCCGTCTAGCATCGCCGACCTGGTTTTCACCTACTGAGCCCACCGTCAGCGGGGCGCGCACGCCCCCAAACCAGCTGTTTACATACAGGAATCAGGTATTGGGGCCCCTCGGAGGCCGAGGCTGGCACCCCATCTCCCGCGCAGCCTCCCCCCTCCTAGACGTGCCCATCCCCCCTTTAGATCCAGACTTGCCCTTCCCCCGCAGACACACCCCAAGGCTGCCCAACCCCCACCCCTTCTTTAACATTTACGCCCCTCCCCATCTTGCCCCTTCCCGCACAGCCACCAGCAGCCAGCCCCCCTCCTTTACACCTCCCATCCTTTCCTAGGGACCTGCACCCCTCCCCCATTTTGCACACGCCCCTCCTCGTGGCCGGAGGACACGCCCCCTCCCTTGCTCCAGAATCCCTCCGCCTCTGCCCAGCCCGCTCCTCTCGGTTGTGGGGGCGCTGCGGCTGGGCGGCTCTGCGCGCTCCTCCCATTTTCCGCCTCTCCCGCAGGAGGGGGAGGGGTGGGCTCCTTTCCCCCCTCACAAGGGTTAGGCCCCGCCCCTTCCTCGCGCATGCTTAATGCTTCTTGGGAGGAGGGGGCTGGTCCCAGCCGAGCTGCACGCCTCCGCCTCCTGCTTCGGGAAGGAGTCGGGCGGGTGGAGAACGATCCTGAGAAATCCTTTGATCCGGGAGCCGCGGCTCTTTCTCTCGACCCGACGGGGCATCACTGCCTTAGTGGGAGGAGCACTCGGAAGGGAGTAAATAGACTAGTTGGTCTGGTGGGTAGGTTTAGAACCTGGAGTTCACCTAAGTGGCAGATCCCCTCCTCTCTTAATGGGGTCGCTACACCCACCTGCACCACCTCCCTACTGCCTGACTACACCCACAGCCTATCTTGGTCACCAGAAATGTTTCTTTTTCCCACCTGGGAATTGAGAGTAGGATCTCTCTCTGGAATCCCACTAAGAGAAGGGGCTGCCCAAGAAAACTGAATCAAGACACTGCTAGACTGTTTGGGGACGAATCACCTGCTGCTCCCTCACCCCTGGAGAAATGCCCTATCACTTCAGGGTACCCTCCCGGCAGCTCCTCCCTAAGCTCAACCTCTTTCTATCACCCAAATCCTCTGTCAATACCCACAGCCACAGTATTCGGTGGGAAAACTGAGGCACGTTGGTGCTATGGGGTTGAGACTGAGGCATAACAGAGGGGGTGGCAGGAAGAGCCTCGCTTTTAAACAGCTGGCTTGAGAGGGACCATCATGAACTGGACCCAGTGAAATTGAGAGGGTGCAGTCAGAGCAGTGGAGATGGACCATTTGCACCTCGGTTTTTCCTTGTTAGAAATGGGGGCAGGAGGAAGTGGTGTCCAGTTCAGGGTACTCTCAGGGCCCTGCCCCTGACCTGTAACCCTTTACTCCCAACTCTTGCTGTAGCCCCGCCCCTCCGGCCTCCCCATACCCCTTTGCCCTCACTACCTGTATCTCACCGGCCGTGTGTTTCACCCTCCGGGTGGGCCACACACTCTCATTCACACACACAAATCTCAGGAACAAACGGTCCCAGAGTCCTCCGGGACCCCTGCCTAGGGTCTCTGCAGGTCTCTGCCCCACGCGTTCCCGTCGCTGACAAAGCCACCAGCTGCCTCCTTTAAGCTTGGTGCTCCGGCTCTGGGCCTTTTTTGCGCGCGCGCTCTTTCTCTCTATTTCTCTTTTTTTAAGAAAAACAACAAAAAAGACAATGAAAAAAAATGTTATGTGAGTGAAGAGGTGTCACTGTCTGTGGTCTTGGAGAACTAGTCTCGTAGCTGAGAGGAGGGGGTCCCTCCATCTGGGGCACTGGCACCCACAGCAGGACTTGCGCCAGTCTGATGCCAGGACTGAATAAAATATATTTGCCCCGACTTCGCCTTGTGGTTCTGCATGTCTGTGCTTTTTCTCAACGCCCCCCTGAACAGTTTGCCAAGTTCAGATTCCTATGATTTAGCTACATGCCGGTCCCCTACAGGAAGAACTGGGTGTCCCAGGGTGAGGCACCGGTTGCTCGGCCTCTGGCTCCCCTCTTTCAGAGCTCTGTGGTCTTCATAAAGGATGACAAACATCCTTTCAGGGGCCAGGTAGGTAGCAAATGAGTAAGAGTCTGGGTTCATGACCCACTGGGGAGTGTATGTTTACCTCTTCCCACTTGGAGACTGTGGGAATGGTGACCGCATGGTTGTTGAAGAGAAGCTGGGCATTTCTATGAATCATCTCAATTTAAAAGTGAAAGCTGACTCAAACATCTTTAAATCCCTGTGGCCCAAATGAAAGGAGTGTGCGGGCAGGTCTGGTCCAGGGTGGCCAGTTTGACCCTGCTTTTCATGAGGATTAAGTAGTAGGGTTGAGCCTCTCTGCTCAAAGCCTAGCTTCACTACCGAGCACCCGTATGATCTTGGGCACACCCCTGGCTCTTCCATCTGTGTAAAATGGATAGTAGCTGCTTCACGGGATGAAACAAGGTTTGAAGGGAGAACCCTTTAGCATGGTGCTCCATAAATTGTATTACTCCATTGTCTCCAGAGGAGAAAATGGGTTCAGGATAGTGAAGCAACGTGCATGAGGGCCTGCCGACAGCCAAGGTCAGATACAGGGCCCCGAATCCTCTGTCTCCTGGTGCAGTGCCATTTCAGGGTATTCTCTCTGCCTCTGTACAAACCCGCAGATGTTAGGCCATCACCTTGGGTGATGGAGGTTGGTCGCGGTGCCTGGCACACATTGGCTGGTGTAGCTTTAAATGGCTTAAAACATCCCCACCCCATTCTTCTACCAGATCCAGTGGATTCCTGAACTTGAACAAAGGCTCTGCTTTCCTGTGAGAGCCAAGGCTAAGAATGCACACTTCATTTGGAGAGGATATTTAGGGACTGGGGTTCCCATAAAACAAACGAAACCCACTGCCATTGAGTTGATTTTGACTCACAGCGACCCCCATTAGGTTTCTGAGGCAGTAAATCTTTACGGAGGTAGATTGTCCAGTCTTCCTTCCATGGAGTGGCTGTGGTGGGTTTGAACCAGCAGTATTCTGTTAACAGATGCCTTAAGTCACTGTGCTACCAGAGCTCCTTGCGGTTACTATAGAAGCTTTAAAAGGGAGCTATAGCAGGTTTGGGGCTGGGGGAGCAGGAATTCCCAGACTACTTCCTCAGCATGCCTGGTTGGAAGCAAGATGGCAAACCCTGTAAAAAAGGTAGAGTTGAGATGTGGAAGACAAATGCTACCTATACCCCCCTTCAAAGGAAGCCCTGCCCAACTCTTGGGAAGTACAGGCAGTGGATGGCTTCCAGCTGTAGGCACCTTTCAGGATCTGCCACAGCCACAGAAAGCCACCTCGCCAGAGGTCATGCTCTCCTGTGGCAGCCTGAATCTGGTGTCTGAGTGAGATGAGGCATGAGGGCCTGGCCATTTCCTGTTTCAGCCCAATGTGGGACAGACACCCACAGGCAGCGCTCACCCCAGGGCTCCCAGCAGTGTGGCCAAGGCTTCATGCAGACCAGCGGTTCAACCTTTTCCTGGGCTCACTCCTGCTTCCTCTGTCTTTTCACAGGCGTTTACTCCTAATAAACATCTTGCACCTCAAACTCGGCCTCAGCGTCTGCTTCTGAATTCAGTCTGCAGGGGAAAGTGCAAGGGGCTGGACAAGGGGGATTGGGTCCCTGGCCCAGCAGCTGTAGCTGGTCACCTTGGATGCCCTCAAATTTGGGGTAATCTTCCTTCTCCAATACCACCAGCTGCAACCCTGGGCCTGCACCCTTTCACAATATTTAAACCAGTTGGCATCGGTTGGGAACTCCAGCTCAGCTCACAACCATTCCAGAGCCCTCCAGCTATGCAATTCAGTTCTCACTTGCAGTCCTTCCCTGGTCAAAGCCACATGAGTTCTCACAGCATTGGGAGGGTAGGAAGATTTTCAATCTGTTTGTTCTTCAGAACTCCTTGGGAAGGGAGGAGGGTGGCAGGAGGGTAAAATGCCTGACTGGGAGATAGTTCTAGAGTGCTGTGGGGCCTTTTCCCCATGTGCAAAGTTTTTTGGGGTAAGGGGGATGTTAGAGTAAAAGGAGAAGAGAATCTTCTTTTGTTGTTCTTTCCATTTCAGATTCTAACCTGTGAAAGGTGGGGAAAGACTTGCTTAGGGGGACACACTGGGGACACCTAGTGGCTGAAAGAAGTAGGAAGCGCAAGCTCTCTGCAGTTTGAGGGTGGGAGGAGGTATGTCCAAGTCTCACTCCAATCATAGAGTCATTAGCTCCTCTCTTGCCTGGACTATTTGAGCCATCTTGGCTCTCATACATTGATGTACTAGCTATCTTTTTCTGCCAGCAAATTGCCACAAATTAGCAGCTTAAAACACCACCTATTTTAGCTGGGTGCTCTGCTCAGGGTGTCCCAGGTAGCAATCAGGTGTTGGAGGGGTTGTGTTCCTGGAACTGGGGAACTCGGCATGGCTTTTGGCAGAATTCAGTTCCTTACAGATTCCTGTTTTCTTGCTGGCTGTCAGCTGGTGCTGCTTTTAACTCCTAGAGAGGTTGCTCAACTTTCCTCCCACATGGCCCTCACAGGCCCTTTCACAAGGGCTCACCTGATTAGGTCAGGCCCACCCAGGATAATCTTCCTTTTGATTGACTCCAAATCAACTGATTGGGGATCACATCTGCAAAATCCTTTCATCTTTGCCATGTGATGACAGCTAATCACAATGATATCCATCACATTTCATGGGTGTCACCCACACTCGAGAAGAAATTATGTAGGGTGGTGTGTACACCAGGGGGTGGGAATCTTGGGGATGGTCTTAGAATTCTGCTCATCATAGCTGAGCATTCTCAAGTCTATATCTCCATCCCTGAGACTGCCAAACTTACACCTCTAGCTGCCTTCTCATCTCCACTGGGATGTCTAGTTGGCACCTCAAACTTGACATGTCTAAAAATAAATTCTTGTTTCTACAAGACTGCTCTCCCACCCCACATATTCACATCTCATACCAGTGAAAGGCCAAAACCTTGCAGCCAGCCCCGACTCCTCTTTCCTTGCAGCTTCATAGTGCTGTGTCCTGTTGGCTCTACCTGTAAATGTGTCCTGTGCCTTACCACTTCTCACCTCTTGCACGTTCACCATCCTGATCTCAGCCTCCATCATGTCTCACCTGATACACTGTACCAGTGTGATCGCAGAGGTCCTTGCTTTCTCCCTTGCCCCATTCACACTCTTATTTTCCACACAGAAGCCGCAGTTATCTGGTTAAACTATACATTCTCTGATGGCTCCCATCTCAATAAAAGGGAGAGTCCTCAGCATGGCTTGTGAAACCCTATGTGAACTGGCCCATGGCCCACTCTGGGACTCAGCTACTAGTGCTCTTTCTTTCCCCATGCTTCAGCCACATTTGCGTTTTGCTGTTACTCATAATTGCCAAACCCATTCCCAACAGCACATGCTGTTCCCTCTGCCTGAAATGCTCTTTCCCCAGATAACCACACAACTCACTCCCTCACTTCCTTCACATCAGCCCCAGTATCATTGCCTCAAAGAGTTCTTCCCTAACCATCCTGTATAAATAGCGACACCCCCTATGACACTATCCCTTTCCTTTGCTTTATTTTTCTTCATAGCATTTATTCCTACGTGGCATTTATCATAGTTTTTTTTTTTTTTTTTTTTAATATGTCCCTCCTATTAGAATGTAAGCTTCACGAGGAAGGAATGATGTTTGCATTGGACCCCATACCTTAATTCATTCAAGCGCTCATCCTTTCCACAAACTTTTATTAAGGCTATGCCTTTACCATGTCCCATGCTAGACACTGGGCATACAAAGATGAACATGGGCTGTATTCACTGAGCTTACAGGTCTGAGGAGAAGAAAGACACATAAACACGGGGATGGCAGTGCTTTGATGGAGATGGGTGATGGGGCTGAGAGAACACAGAGGAGGCACCAGGTCACCTCCTGAGGGAAATGATTAAGCTGTGACCTGAAGCCTCAGTAGTCTGTGGTGATTTTAGAATATAGCTATACATTCTTTGGCATTCTTCCCATAAATTTCCTTCCCCCTTGAATCTGGGCTGGCCTTTATGATCCACTTTTAACCATAGAACATAGTGCAAGTGATGCTGCAGGGTTTCCAAGCCTAGGTCACTTGGAACCATGGTGGAAGGAGTCCCAATACACAAGACCATCATACTGGGAAGAAGTCCCAGCCACGTGCAGAGACCACGTGTAGGTTGACAGTCCCAGCCCAGGCCCTAGACACAAGTGCTGAAGCTTCAAGGTGATTCCAGCCCCCAGTCGTTCCAGTCACCCTAAAACTGTTGGACTTTCTGCAGAGCTGAGGCTCCAGGCATCAAAGAGTAGAGACAAGCCATTCCCTCCATCCCTTGTCTTAATTCCTGACCCACAAAATCCATGAGCTTAATGAAATGGTGATTGTTTCACACTATGAAGTTTTAAGGTAGTTTATGATGCAGAAATAATAACTAGAACAGTAGGATGAGGCAGATTCAGGTGAAGAAAAGGACTTTCCAGACACCAGCAACAGCAAGTGGGAAGACTCAGCCAGAGAGGCTGTCACTGATGGAAGTTGGCTGTGGCTGGAGCGGATGGTGGGGAGAGACGAGGTAGAGCATGAAGGGCCATGAAGGAGTTTGGACTTTACCTTGAGTGTCCACACTGCAGCCTGAAGCATCTTTTGAAAACACAAACCTGATCACTGCTGAGAAAACCTTTTGAGGGTTCCCTGTTACCTTCAGGCTAAAGTCTAAAGTGCTTGGCCTGTCATTCAAGGCCTTTTACAGTTAACTCCTTCACTCTTACAGACTCATCGTTAGCTACCAGCCCTACCCTCAAACTGCTTTAATCATGTCATACTTCTCAGTGACAATGCCTTCCCATGCCACTTGTCTTTGCTTTTGTTGGGGAATCCGAGGGACTTTGGGCTAGTCGCCTTGCCTTTTGAGGCCTCAGTTTCCACTTAAACAATGAGATGGTTGGACTATGAGAAGCCTCTAAGAACATATCCAGATCGTATTCTGTGAGTCTGTGGAAAGGAGGGAGAAAGTGTTTGTAGTCAAACCTGCCTGTCGTCTAGCTTCTAGGTTGCTTAGCAATGGGTGCCAAACCTCTCCCCCTCTCCTGGAGAGTTTCTTAGCAACCCAATTTCTCATCCTTCAGATGTTTTCAGGGCTTTCCTTTAACTAAATGTCAAGTTCTCTTTCTCCTCCAAAAAAACCTGAGGCCGTGAGTCTCTGTGGAGACCTAGACAGTGGTAGATTTAAACCCAGAATGGAAAGAGGCCTGGATCTGAGGTCAGTGGATAGTTTGCTGTGTGACTTGGAGAAGCCACTGACTTCTCTGACTTTTACTTCCGATTGTGACTACTTTTCAGGGGCTCCTTGGGGTCTCTCTCTTCTCTTGTATTTGGTCCCAATGCTGAATTTATTCACTCATTTGACACATTTTTCAACCAATCCCATTACCATTGGGTGATTCTGATTCACAGTGACCCTATAGGATAGGGAATTGCCCCATAGGGTTTCCTCATCTTTCTCCCACAGAGTACCTGGTGGGTTCAAACTGCCAACTTTTTGGTTAGCAGTCGAGTGGTTTAACCACTATACCATCAGAGGTCCTTCGACAAATCTTTACTGAGCACCTATTATGTACCAGCCACTCTCTTAAAAAAATAAAAAGAAACTTACTACCATCAAGTCGATTGCAACTCACAGTGACTCCTGTTGGATTTCCAAGGTTGTAAATCTTTACTGGGTAGCTGGTGGGTTCAAACCACCCACCTTCTAGTTAGCAGCCAAATGCTTTAACCACTACACCACCAGAACACCTTAGATACTGTCTTAAGCATTGGGAATTCATCAATGAACAAAAGAGACATAATTTCTGTCCTCATGGAGTTTACACTCTAGTGGATGGAAACACAATGATTAAACAAATATATACAAGATGCCATGTGGTGAAGGGGACAAAGTGGGAAGAGGGATTACTGTTTAAATAAAGTGTTTGTATTAGTTAGGATAGGCTGGGGAAGCCAGAGGAGCAGGGGGACAAAAACTCTGGCTTCTTCCACTCTGTCAGTGCTGCACTGGCTGTGTTTAGCTGGAGGCCGACTGATGAGGGAGGCTGGGAAACGAAGCTTCCAGGAGTCAGTTCTAGGAGGCCTGGTGGTGCAACAGTTAAGCACTCAGCGGCTAAACTACCCAGAGGTTGGCCATTGGAACCCACCCAGCAGCTCCAGGGGAGAAAGACCTGGTGATTTGCTGCCATAAAGATTGTTGTTGTTGTTGTTATGTGCCGTCGAGTCGGCCCGACTCATAGTGACCCCTCCTTGGGTTTCCGAGGCAGTATCACTACGGAAGTAGGATTGCCCAACCTTCCTTCCGAGGAGTGGCTGGTGGGTTTGAACCGCCAGCCGTCTGGTTAGCAGGCAAGTGTCTTAGCCATTATGCTACCAGAGCCATAAAGATTACAACATAGAAAACCGTGTGGCACCATTGTACTGTCACATGGGGTCAACTCAAGGACACCTAATGACAACACAAGTCACCTGTGCAGGGCAGGAGAGGAAGGAATGGATTAGAAGGCAACAAGGCTCAGAACTGCCTCTTGCACCGTGGGACGACACAGCCTTTCCAGCCCACCGCCTGCCTATAAAGTGTTCAGGATCATTTTTTAGGCCAGGCATGTGAGTTTTCTCAAAAACTGAATAGGCTTCTTACCTGTTTAACTCTAGTCAGTTCTACGTATTATAACCACACCTGCAATTCTTTACAATACATACTTCTTAAAACCAGATGCTACTATGGTGATCCCACGTGTGTCAGAGGAGAACTGGGTTCCGTAAGATTTTCAGCGGCTGATTTTTCGGCAGCAGATGCCACACTTCTCTTCTGAGTCAAACTTCCGAGCTTTCCGACCTTGTTAACCATTTGCAGCACTGAGGGACCCCACAGAGATCCTTAAAAACAAAACCAACTCACTACCGCAGCGTCGGATCTGACTCATAGCGACCCCTCCTTGGGTTTCTGGGGCGGTATCTCTGTGGAAGTAGATTGCCCGACATTCCTTCACGCGAGGAGTGGCTGGTGGGTTTGAACCGCCAGCCTTCTGGTTAGCATTCAAGTGCCTTACGCACTATGCTACCAGAGCTCCTTCATAGTTCCTAGGTCTGCTTTACTTCCTTGTTTTTTTATCCCAAAGTTCTCTCAATTTAAAGGCAGCTATCAAAGCCACCCACAGCTATAATACGATCTTAACTGTAAATATATCTATCTGAGAAGTTTTATAGAGGACTTTTCACTCAAAGCCTTTTTTAGAATTCAATCTCTTATTTTAATTGATTTTAGCCCTGAGGTACTTTATTCAGTAAGAGGACTTTTAAAAATTGGTGTGAAGGCCAATTTTGCCCTGAGACATTTGAATGAATTGATAAGATTTAATATACTCGGCAGGGGCAGTGGTGATTCGGTGGTAGAACTCTCCACTTCCATGTCGGAGACCCGGGTTCTGTTCCCCTAGCCCAGCTTCCTTAGTAAGGGGGGACTGAGCCTTTAAAAGAGGTAACGACTCCAAGAGCATGGAAGGAGAATGAAAAGACTCAGTGAGAGGATGAGGGCTCTAGCTATATAGTTAAGGGGCTCCGGAAGCAAGAGGGTGGGGCCTCCTGGCCCAGCGAGAGAGGGGTGGAGCTCAAGGACAGAGCTAGGACTCCGAGAGAGGAGTCTGAAGAGGTTGGGGGCTCAGACAGGAGATGGGAGTTTTTATACTGGGATTGGGACGTCAAGTATATGGGGAGGGAGACTCCAGAAAGGAATCTGCGGACACAGAGGAGATGAAGGCTCAGCGATGGAATGAGTCTTCAGTGAGAAGGGTGGGAGCTGGAGGGGGCGATGGACGCTTGGGTGAGGAGTTTGAGAGCCCCAGGGAGCTGGTGGGGTTTCCATGAGGGACTGGGGTCTCGGAAAGAGGAGAAAGGAATTCTGGAAGGGGAAGGGGGCTCGGGGAGATGCAGGGCGGCGCATTCTGCAGAGCCAGCCCCTGAGGCGGGCGGGCGCCCCCTCCTCCTCGCGCCCCTGGGTCACCCCCGCCCCCCACTGCGGCGCAGGCGCGGACTAAGCCGGCTCTTGCTCGGCTCCGGCTCCGGCTCCCTCTCGGCGGAGGCAGCAGGCGGAGAGGTGAGACCAGCCGCTGCTCCACGCGCGGCCTGACCCCTACCCCGCCCTTCCCAAGGGTTCCTGAGACACCACCCCTCCTTGACCTGCATCCTCAGTCCTGGCCGCGCCCTGCTTCGGCAGGACGGCGGCGCCCAAGCCCTGGCGAGCCTCGGCCTTTGGGAGGTGGGGTCCCGGGGTAGTAACGGGGACATGGACTGCACCAGCCCCATCGCACCTCCACACATCGGGGTTGACAGGCTGGGCGGAGATTTCCAAGGACAAGACCCCACCCACCTCTCTACTTAAAACCCCTCCCCATCCTGCTCTGCCTCCGTTTCCCCCTAGGGGGAAGGCTGCAGTTAGTCTCTACCAGGGGACGGGTCCGATCCGAAGCAGTGATCCGGGCTGGGGCAGAAGATAGCAGAGGCCTTATTTCCCTGACCTAGACCTCCGGACGGCGCCCGGTCTCTAGGTCTGGGCAGCGCTGGACGCCCCAGTGGGCGGGTCCGGGGGTCCGGGAAGGAGAGCTGAGTGTGGAAGCCACGGAGAGGCGAGAGTGTGTCCATCTGCAGGCCGTCGCTCCTGTCGCCTCCTGGTATCCCCCTCTCCCCTCGCCTCCTCCACCGCAGTCGCTCCTCTCGGACACCGCACCCCCTCCTCTTCCCGCTCTCTTCCTCCGGAGCTCCACTTCCCTCCTGGCCAGGAACACCTCCCCAGCGGTTCCCATGGAAACCCTCGTCCCGGGTACCCGCGCTGGCTCCCCAAAATCCCCGCCTTCTCTCCCTCCACCTGCCAGACCGCCTCCCTGCTATCCCTAAAATGAGAGGGGAGATAGCGTCAAGGTCACCTTGCTTCTTCGGTGCCAGCAGGATTGAGGGGTTTTATATATGTATTTAGGGGAGCGGGGCGGTGACGTGCAGAGGAGGAGCTGACCCGAGCTAAATACTCCCTGAACCTCCCTCCTCGTCCCCTCACCTAGGGCCATAAATTAACTGTGTGCCTTGAGGTTCCAGGTGCCACTCCCGCCTCCTCCATTCTCCCTGCCCACGCCTCCCCAACCTTCGCCTGAAGGGGCTGCCGCGCTGGCCATGCCCCGCGCCGGGCCGCTCCGCCCACCTCCCTGGCCCCGCGCTCCAATCCTCCCTCTCCGTCTCTCTGGTTTTCGCTCCTCCTGTTCTGTCTTAATTTTTTCCTTGTTTCGCCTCAGAATTGTGGGTGAGGGGCGTGGAGAGCCGCGATTTATGGGCAGGCTTTGTCTACAGCAGTCCTTTGCACTTATGTGGCTCCATGAGCCGTTCAAGAAGCTCCCCAGCACACACTGTATAGGTGTGTGTGAGTGTCTGTATGTGTGCGTCTCTGCATTTTTACGGGTGTGTCTGTGTGGTGTATGTGTGTTTCTCTGTGGCGTGTTTCAGTGTGTGTCTATTTGGGTATGTTTGTGAGTGTGTGTGTATGCACCTCTATTTTTCTGTGCTACGTGTCAATGGTATGTGTCTCTGTAGTATGTGTGTGTCTATCTGGGTGGGTCTCTTTGTTCTTGTGTGTGATTGTGTGTGCTGTGAGTTCTATAGGGGAAGATTTGAGGGCTACATCTGATTGGAAGTGACAGGAACCTTGAGATTTGTCTTACCTTTCAGAGCAAGCACATGGTTTTATTGTAGTTGAAGATGTGAAAAAATAAATGAAGATGCTCAGAGGATCTGAGGGCCATTCATCTTGGGTGGGGGCGGTGAAGGGAGGCAGGCATCCCAGCCCTTCTCCAGTACTTCCTGGGACTTTTGTGTGTGTGTGGTGAAAATATACACAACAAAACATCACCAGTTCAATCATTCCTCCATGTATGATTCAGTGACATTGATTACATTCAAGTTGTGCAACCATTCTTGATATCTTTTTCCAAATTATTGCACCACCATTAACACAAACTCTCTGCTCCCTAAGCAAAATTCCCCTTTTCTCCCTCCCTTCCATCCCTGGTAACAACTAACAATCTTTGATTTCTATATGTTTGCTTATTTCATAGAAGTGGGATCATATACTATAATTTGTCCTTTTGCAACTAACTTAACTTTGTTCATCATATTTTCAAGGTTCATCCATGTTGTGACATGCATCAGGACTGCACTGTTCTTTATGTCTGAGTTGTATTCCATCGTATGTATACACCACATTTTGTTTCTCCATTCATCCATTGATTTCAGTTTTGGTTGACTCCACCTTTTGGCTATTGTGAAAAATGCTACAATGCTGACTTTGGTTTTGACACTTAGTTGTGTGTGCATACACAAGTACCTTCTATTCCATGTCCCCATTTGTGACAAGAGAGGCACTTAGATGAGTTTCTCTAAGAAATCTAACAGCTCTTGAGCCTAAGAGGCTCTAATCCTGACTTTCACCTCTGGTGGAGTGAAGATTCTTTGGAACTTGGAGATTGTCATTACCTTCCAAAGGGTAGCTTAGGGAGGGACCTCCTAGAGCCTTATAGCCTGGGAGCCTTGACTGATTGGAGAAGTGTCAACCATGACAGTTACCCTCAGGAACAGCTTTGAATGGGGTGGATGTGGAATGGGATGAAGACGAGGATCTCTTGGCCCAAATGTGGGACCCAACAAATTCATAATGGCAATAATATAAATTAGAGCAATAATAATTACACCAGTGACTGTTTCTCTGTGCCAGATACAGTACCTATGTGAAGCAAGTATGGTTTTTAGCCTTGTACAAATGAGGACATTGAGGCACAAAGAAGTGAAGACCCCTGTCTGAAGTCACACGGTGAGGAAGTGGTAGATCTAGGCAGTCATGCTTCAGAGTCACTGGGCATCCTCCAGATTAAATACCCATGTTAACTGATACCTGTAATTGCCAAACACTGGACTAAGCATTTCAATGCATTGGCTTATTCACAGTGTAATTAGGAAAAGATAGACCCGGATTCCAGAAGACCAGGCTGTGCTATGAGTGTGGTGGGATCTCTTGAAGTGGCAGGAGAAGTGGATGGGGCACAAAGATTCAGGGGGGCCTGGGAGGATTACCGTGGGTGGGCAGCTCTTACTGACCCCTCCCTCTGTCAGCTGCACCAGGGATCCATGATGCCAAGCTATGATCCTTCCTGTGGCTGTAGCCACAGCCCCAACGTGGAGGATGGAAAGTGGTATGGAGTTCGCTCCTACATCCACCTCTTCTATGAGGACTGTGCAGGTGCTGCCGTCAGTGACGACTTCGAGGGTCCCCCTGTCCTGTGCCCCTGCCGACCCTGGCCTTCATTGTGCTGGAAGGTAAGGCCAGAGGAGGAGCAGCTCTTGTGATTTCCTGTGGCTTTACAGAGGAGATGGGACTGAGTTGAGGCTTAGAGGACAGAAAGAAAAGGCATGGTGTAGCAGTTAGGAATCTTGCAAGGTCAAACAACAGGAAAAACAACTCAGACAGGTTTACACAATAAAGGGAAAATACTGCTAATTTTATACAAGAGACCAGAGATTGGGTGACTTCAGGCAAAGTTTGATCCAGAAGTTCAAACCATCACACTGAAGACTTCTCAGTCTTCAGGGCCTGTGCTACTCCCTCGCCTATGGTCCACTCTCATCTTCGGGCTTTTCTGGCATGTTCTTCAAATGACTGCTACCATGCTGACCCCAGATCTTCACTTCACACACCATCCAAGGGAAGTCAGTGTTCTCCAGTAGTTCCTTCGGAAAAGAGACAATGCTTTTCATTCCCTGAAGTCCTGCCTGAGCATCACATTGGCTTTGATAGGGTCACTTGCCCGTCCCTGAACCAGTGACCAATGAGGAGAATGGGATACATTGACTGGCAGTCAGAGTAGCAGTTAGGCCTGGATATACATGGGTAAAGGTGTGGAAGGGGCAGTGAGCTGAGTTCCTGCTATGTGCACAGCTCTTTGTTAAACATTGTAGGCAGATGGAGGCGTAGGGTTCTCTAGGTGAGATGCCAACCTGTGCAGAGTGAGTGCACGATCTCATACCAGGTGTGCACAGGATGCCAGGAGAAGTAACGGTCTCAGTACCTAGAGGCTCAGGGAAAACATCCAGAGGAGGTGAGAACATAATTAAAATCTGTGAGCGTCTTCCACTGTGAGACACTGTACTAGGCTCTTAGGGACACAGAATTTAAGAAGACATAGTTTTCTTCTTCTCATTCTTTCTATGAGGTTCTTGAGGCACTCCTAGTTGTGATTCATTTACTAATGCAGCAAACATATTTCCAGCTGTTGTTCTGTGCCTGTACCACCATGGTTCACATAGTGAACCAGACAAAGTCTTGCTCTCATGGGTCTCTCAGACATCATGTTGTTGTTGTTGTTAGGTGCTCTGAGTCAGCTCTGACTCACAGCGACCCTGTATACAACAGAACCAAACTCTGCCTGGTCCTGCGCCAACCTCACAATCCTTGCTATACCTGAGCCCATTGTTGCAGCCACTGTGTCAATCCATCTCGTTGAGGACCTTCCTCTTTTTCGTTGATCCTCCATTTTACCAAGCATGATACCCTTCTCCAAGGGAATGGTTCCTTCTGACAACATGACCAAAGTAGGTGAGACAAAGTCTAGCCATTCTCGCTTCCAAGGAGCATTCTGGCTGCACTTTACACATCATATATATACATATATAAAATCTAACCTGTTGCCACTGAGCCAATTCTAATTCCTAGCAACCCTCTAGGACAGAGCAGAACTGCCCCATAGGGCTTCCAAGGCTGTCATCTTTATGGAAGCAGACTGCCACATCTTTCTCCCACAGAGAGGCTGGTGGGTTTGAACTACTGATCTCTTGGTTAGCAGGCAAGTACTTAACTAGTGCACCACCAGGACTCCTCATCACTTATATAGAAACCAGTGTCACACATGTCAAAGTGTGCACCCAGGAAAGCACTGAAGAATGAATGGGCAGGATTTGCTTGAGTGCAGAGCCGGGGGCCTACCCCAGGTTTAGGTGATCCTGGAAGGCTTCCCTGAGGAGGTAACATTTGTGATGAGATCTAAGGAACATGTAGGTGTTAACAGAGAGAAAGAGGGTAGATGGGACATGGGGATAAGATGGGACCCGAAGAATACAGGAAGAGACTCAGGGTTGCCAGGAGAAGCCCACTGCTGGTTGGGAGCTGGGAAGGAAATTAATCAAGAAGCTTTGGAATCTAAATAGAATATGACTGTTTGTGCCCCTGACGGTTAGATCCCAGTAAGTATGTTCTGTGATTCCTACCTCTTAAGGCTGGACCAAGAGGTGACCTTTAATTCCAATTGGGATTAAAGGTGACCCTTTGGCTTGGTGCCCTGGCTGACGCTGACTGCCTCCTGGTCTGTCTGTCTCTCCCCAGATCAGCTTGTCCTCAGGGACCCTGCTTCTGTTGCTGGGTGTGGCAGCCTTGACCACTGGCTATGCAGTGCCCCCCAAACTGGAGGGCATTGGCGAGGGTGAGTTCCTGGTATTGGATCAGCGGGCAGCTGACTACAACCAGGCCCTGAGCACCTGCCGCCTGGCAGGCACGGCACTCTGTGCAGCGGCTGGAGTCCTCCTGGCCATCTGCCTGTTCTGGGCCATGACCGGCTGGCTCAGCCAGGACACCAAGGCAGAACCCGTGGACACTGAAGGTGACGGCCACGTGGAGGTCTTTGGGGATGCGCCAGAACAGCAGCTGTCCCCCATCTTCCGTGATGCCAGCAACCAGTCCTGGTTCTCGCCACCTGCCAGCCCTTTTGGGCAATCCTCAGTGCAGACCATCCAGCCCAAGCGGGACTCCTGAGCTGGCCACTCGGCCAGAGGAGGAGTGGGGCCTGGGATCTGGGCCCTTCTGCCTCCCCACCACAATCCACCCTCCATTGTCTTCCCAACTTCTCCCTTTCAGCAGAGCCTCTTTCATTCAAGCTCCAAAAGACCCAATCCCAGGTCAGAAAGTCTGGATGTTAAATCTCCCTGTTCCTCCCCCATGGGTAGGATCATAACTCATCCAAAGTGCCAGTCTTGCCCACATCCTCCTAAAAAGTGGCACCTACAAGGGACAGTACACATCTGTCTCAGAAGGGCACCGTTCTTCCCACTGTGTGACCTTGGGCAAGCCCTTTACCCTTTCAGACCAGCAGTTCCTGCCTCTGTACTAGAAGGGATTTTTGCCAGATTCTAAGTTCTGAGACTTTCCTATTTCTTTCTCCTAGGGACAAACGCTACTCTCCATAGGCAAGGATGAGGTGAGGGGTAAGAAGGGTCTGTTTTCTCATCTACCAGGATGCCTCAGGATGGGTTGAGGATGCTCACTTGGCCTTCCTACCCCCCAACCAGGATGATGTGAAAACACCCCACTTTACCCCATACAGTATGTTTCCTACAGGTATTTGGCATCAGAGCCCCACAGTCCACCCTGTCATGGGGCTATGATTGGCCTCAGTTTACAAATAAGAGGTGACGTGTGCAAGGTCACAAAACAAGGCAGTCTGCAAAGACTCAAATCCACATCTTCAGACTCCTCCTGGGCCAGCTCTTGTTCCAGGGACTCACACTGTCCTGGTTCCCAGGGGACCCACTGGGCGGCAGGGCAAGTTTGCCCAGAGAAACCAGTTGGAGGCCTGATGGTCCCAGGTAGCTTGGAAGATATTTTGGACGTGGATTTAAGTGGTCTTGAAGAGCCAGAAGGCAGGAGACCTGGGATGTCTTTTCCCCTCAAAGCCCTCCCACCTAGGCCAGGCCCAGACTGTGACCTGCTGTCTAACCAGTCCTTCTGGAGGGACCAGTCCTGTTCTGCAGGCTCTCCAGCCAGAGTGTCCTCCCTCCACCACTAGGGGGAGCTCTAAGACAGCTGGAGAGAAACGCCCATGGCCCTCCTCCCTACCACTCCCCAATACCACCCAGTCTCAGCCTGGGCAAGCCAGGAGGGAGGGTCCTCAGTACTCAGAAGGCCAGGCCCTATGATAGTTGTGTCCCTTGGCCTTCCCCATCCTGCACCCCTTCCATCCCTCCTTCCCTTTCAATAAACAGTTGGGATGGATGCTGACTTTGCCTCATTTCTCTCTGACCATTGGGACATGAGGAGGGAGGAAAAAGATCTTTATGTGTACCTACTCTGTGCTGGGCACTTATGTTTGTTATTTCTAATTTGTTTTCATGATATCCCTGAGAAATGGATTATTATCCTTATTTTGGAAGTCCCTTGGTAGTTCAGACAGCTAAGTGCTTGGCTATAAACAAAGTCTGGCACCTCAAACCCACCAACAGTGCCTCAGAACAAAGCCCTGGCAATCTACATCCAAGAGGTCATGGGCTTGACAACCCCATGGAGCACGGTTCTAGTCCGAAATGCATGGTGTCACCATGGGCCGGAATTAACTTGATGGTAACTGGTATCTAAGGTGTCTTCATTTTCCAGATGAGATACCTGAGGGTCAGAGAGGCAGTCACTTACCTAAGTCTTCTCAAGAGGTGGATTTAAATACTAATCTCATTGGTCCGCTGCGTGAGAGTGTGTGGAGCTCCCATGCCAGGTAAGAAGGAAGTTTCTCAGGCATTTGAGGACACACTGCCCTCATCCCATGGCCAATCAAGGCCAGCAGACAAAGAAAGGACTAGGAGGGCAGGTCCTGGGGAGAGGACAGGATCCAAAAGTGGGATTTTTTTCCAGGGTCATAACAATAGCTAATACCTATTTGAGTTTACCAGGTGCCAGGTCCTATTCTCAGTGCCTTACAGACATGAACTCATGTAACCCTCACAACAGCCTGTGAAGTGGTGGTGTGGATTGAATTGTATTCAAATCTGTATCACCTGTGGTTGTGATCTGGTTTGGAAATAGAGACTTCTTTTGTTGTGCTAATGAGGTCGACCAAAGTGGAGTGGGTCCTGAACCTAATAATAAAAACAACAGAATAGAAACAGACACACACACACACACACACAGAATACACCATGTAAGACAGGCACACATACAGATGGTAAGTACAAGGCCCAGGACACTAAGAACTGCTTGCTAACAGACTCTGAAACAGGCAAACAAGCCCCCCCCCCCCGCCACGCCCCGAATTGCGAATTTTAGCTCCTGAACGCTGAGAAAATAAATTTTGATTCTTTAATATCCGCTTGTGGTATTCTTGGCACAGCAGTACTGGCTAAGTCAGATGGGGTCTGTTATTCCCAACTCTCACTCCCAAATTCCAGGGTTAATTGTCCAACACCATTCCTGGATGTTGAATCTCCAATTCAGTTATCTCAAACCGACCTCCTTATCCTCTCCTGCCCCTAAACCTGCCCCTACTTCATTGTCCACATCTTAGATAGTAGTAGCTCCATGCTTCCGGTTGCTCCAGCCCAAACCTTGGAGTTATCTCTGACTCCTCTTTTTCTTTCACACCTCGAATCTAATCTATCAAGTCCTGTCAACTTAACCCTGGAAACGCATCCCAAATCCAACCACTTCGCATAATCCCCATGATGAGCTAGCTTCCTGGTCTAAGCCACCATCACTTCTCATCTGCATGTTACCCTAGCTTCTCCTTGGTCTCCCTGCATCTTATTTTTCACACACACACACACACACACCCCTCCAACTCTGATTTCCACAAGTGAGCCAGACACATCCTGTTAAAACATAAGTAGGTCATGTCCTGCCTTTGCTCAGAACCTTCCCATGGCTCCCATGTTACTCAGAGTAAAAGCCAAAATCCTCTTCATGGCCCACAAGGCCCCACAAAATTTACCACTCCCTACCTTTCCCTGTGACCCCAACTCTCACTATTCTTCCCCATTCCGTCTCCTCTCCAGCCACACTAGTCTCCTTCTTGTTCCTTCTTCAACAAGCTAGCCTCCTGCCTCAGAGCTTTTGCCTAATTGTTCCCGCAGCTCAGGGTGTGGCGGAGTAACATCCCCAGTTAACCACCTGGCCAATTCCCTCACCTCCTTTAAGTCTTCGCTCAAAAAGGGAATACACACCCATGACCATATATAAGTTTGGCAGATGATATTTCTACATATGTATTTTTATGTGCTGTAAGAATTTCTAGGTGTACAGAACTGACAAGGGACAAGGTTGTGGTGGCTTCTTGGCCACAGCCAGCTACTTGAAGGAGCAACAGGAGAGTGGAAAATAGCAAAGGCCATAGCTAGCTATTTAGGCATGCTGCACCCCTCGAGGTGATCCTCGAAAACAAAGACAAGTTCTCCAGGCTGTCACAGGATTGGCTCCCCCGAAAGCCACAAAGCTGAGGAAAATGTGAGAGGGATCCAGATCAGATACAGACACATCGCTAATGATATGGATTGAGAACCAAACCCCAAAGCAAATCTCTCTAAGCATGTTGACAATTACTACTAAGGCACAAAGCTTGTTTGAAGTGCTTGAAGAAAAAGCAGGACCAGACTACGATATGGTGCTCTTAAAAAACATCCACTGCCGTAGAGTAGATTCTGACTCATAGTGACTTCCACTGGATTTTCAAAGTGGTAAATCTTTACAGAAGTAGATGCCTCAGCTTCTTTGCATGGTGTTCTTACGAGGTCTAAATCACATAACATCCTATTTCACAGAAAGTATCATGGGTGTTAAATGATGCATGACTGTAGCAACATCTAATTCCAAATATGACTAGGCACTGTGCCAAGCAAACAAAACATTCTGGGGACAGCTTTAACCCGTGGGCAGCTCTATGCAGCTCCAACTCAGACACTCTTGGGTACTGTCCATGGCTGATCAAGACCAAGGATAGGATTTCGTGTTGACTAAATGGCCCAGAAACCAATGTAGACCTCTGCTATCATCCCAAAACATGTCACTTCAACTTTCCTTTTCCCGGCTGCTATCTGGGAAGCCATCTTTTGTTTGTAATCTCGATAAATCCCAGGTATCCACACATCCCAGTCTCCAAAAAGCATCCCATCTCAGAGAAGCTGCATCCAATAACCATAATCAATAACCAATAATCTCATCTGTCACTTGCATCCCTGGAAAAAAGGTAAAGGAGGTTCAGTGTCACTGATATACTGCTAATGAGGGTGTGAATTGCTGCAGTCTACAAGAAAGCTATTTGGCAATATCAAAAGGAAAATAAGTGTGTCCTTTGAGTCCTGTGGTTAGTGGGGGTACATCTGTAAGTTTAATTCTACATATTGGAACACTGAGGAATAGTTTGTAATAGAAAATGTTTGGAAACAGCCAAGTGTTCATTGGTACAACGCTAGTTGATAAATTATGGTCCATTTATAAACTGCAACACTATGTAAAAGAATGAGAAAACTCTTTACGTACTGATCGGGACTCATCTGCAAGTTGTATTGTTAGATGAAAAGGCGGAGAACATTGTGACTGCTGTGATGGTTAAGGATGCGTGTCAATTTGGCTTGGCCATGCGTTTCAGTGGTTTGGCAGTTATGATGTAGTGATCTCCCACGGTGAGATATGATATAACGTAAACACCTTCATGATGGGATCTGCTATGAATAGCCAATCAGTTCAAAGGGAGTTTCCTCAGGGGTGTGGCCTGCTTCCAAAATATATGGATGTTCTGGCAAAGCTCTCTGGCTTTTTCCTTGATCTGGATCCTGCATCTGGCTAATCGTCATCCGACCTGTGGTTCTTTGAACTTGAACCAGAGGCCTGCTGCATTGCCTGCCGACTTTGGGTCTGTTGCCCTCACTGCCTGTGAGCCAGCGGCCTGCCATCTCACCTGCTCATGTTGGATTCATCAGCTTATGAAGTCAACAACCTGTTTTATTGCCTCTTGATTTTGGGGTCATCAACCCCTACAGCTATGTGAGTCAGGAGAAGCCTCCAGCCTGATGTCTGACCCATAGACTCGGACTTGCCAGCCTCTACAACTGGGTGAGCCATTTCCTTGAAATAAATCTCTCTCTCTCTACACACACATATATATGTATAAGCTTCACTGGTTTTGCTTCTCTAGAGAACCTAGCCCAAGACAAAAACTTTTCTAATATTAAAAAAAAAAAATTTATGGGCATTGCTTATATAAACCTAAAATCTCTATTATCTTTGATTGCATTTGGGGAGGGGACCTGAGTAGCCGGAGGTAGGTGTGAGATGAAGATTTTCACCATATAATCTCTCATTCATTTTGAATTTTGAACAATGTGTATGCATTAATTTAAATTTTAACCTTAAAAATAGTAATATAATTGATTGAATAAATAAATAAATGGAGAAGAAGAGGGAAATCCTCCTTATAGAGGAATTCTAGTTAATAAACACAGAAGGATTGAGAGAAATAGATAAATCACCATGAGATTACTACAGCAGTAATTGCTATAGGCAAAATCCACTGGTGAACGCTAAAGTTATGGGTGAAACTTTAAGGAGAAACAGAATATTTGTGCAGTCTCAAGCTATCTCTGCCCAAATATTTATTTATTATTGTGGTAGTGGTAACAAGTGTGGAGAAATTCTTTGATACTCCACCCTACAAGAAGTGGAGCTTAATTCTCCTTCCCTTGAGTGTGGGCTGAATTTAGTAGCAACTTGCTTCTAACAAATAGAACAAGGAAAGGAAAACATAATGACTTTGCAGTGAGGAAATCTGGCAGACATCACCTGAACCAAATGCCCAAAGTTAGCATCACTATAACAAGTCCTATTGATGCCATGTACCCATCATAGGATATGACAAAAAGTACACTCCATTTCTGTGGTATTCAATTCATACCTCATCATGAGAAAACCCAAATTGAAGGATATTCTACAAAATACCTGGTCAGTGCTCTTCAAAAGAGTCAAGGTCATGAAAGACAAGGAAGGCCAAGAAATTGTCAGAGACTGTAAGAAAGTAAGGAGACATGGGGAAAGGGGACATACTGGGAAAGGGTACTGTCTTTGAAACCCTTTTAGAAATTGAATTCAAAGTAAAAAGTTTTGGTTTTTTTTTTTTTAAAGCAATGGTTCCAGGCAAAATAGAGTAACAGGGATTAGGCTTACACTTGCACCAAAGAATGGACCAGCAAATAAATGAGATGAGGCCTACAGTTGCCCCAGCTGACCTCCCTGGGAGTTTCCAGGCCACAGAATAGATTTCAATACCCTCTGTCAATAATTACGGAACACTCTCACTGCGGTCGAGTTGATTCCCCTCCTTGGGTTTCCGAGGCGGTATCTCTACAAAAGTAGATCGCCCAATCTTCCTTCTGAGGAGTGGCTGGTGGGTTTGAACTGCCAGCCTAAGTATAGAACAAGGAGACAGAAGATGGAACAAGGATACATAAAATCAGTAGGGATAAGAAAGATTTGAGCAATACTATCAGTTTGAGAGTTGACATTTATATTGCTGTTGTTGTTAGGTGCCTTGAGTTGTCTCTGACTCATAGCGACCCTGTGTACAACAGAATGAAACACTGCCCAGTCCTGTGTCAGCTTCACAGTCCTTGCTTTACCTGAGCCCACTGTTGCAGACACTGTGTCAATCCATCTCATTGAGGGCCTTCCCCTTTTTCATTGACCTTCCACTTTACCAAGCATGATATCCTTCTCCAGAGAATGGTCCCTTCTGACAATATGACCAAAGTAGGTGAAATGAAGTCTGGCCATTCTTGCTTCCAAGGAGCATTCCAATTGCACTTCTTCCAGGACAGATTACTAGTTCTTTTGGCAGTCCGTGGTACTCTCAGTATTCTTCACCAGCACCACAACTCAAAAGCATCACCTCTTCAGTCTTCCTTGTTCATTGCCCAGCTTCACATGCACATGAGGCAATTGAAAATACCATGGCTTGGGTTAGGCACACCTTAGTCTTTAAAGGGACATCTTTGCTCTTCAGCACTTGAAAGAGGTCTTTTGCAGCAGATTTGCCCAGTGGGTTACATTGTCTGATGTCTTCACTGCTGCTCCATTGGTGATTATTGTGGAACCAAGTTATACGAAATCTTTGACAAATTCAGTCTTTTCTCCATTTATCATGATGCTGTTTATGGTCCAGTTGTGAAGATTTTTATTTTCTTTATGTTGAAGTGTAATCCATACTGCAAACTGTAGTCTTTTATCTTCTTCAGTTGACATTAATTAACATTTATAGAGCATTCTATCCAACAGCAAAATACATAAGGCTGTAGGTTCTGGCAGAAGCAGTCGTTAAAGTGCTCAGCTGCTAACCAAAAAGTCAGTGGTTCGAACACATCAGCAGCTCCGAGGGAGAAAGATGTGGCACTTGTCTTCCATAAAGACTTACAGCTTTGAAAATCCTACGGGGCAGTTGTACTCTGTCCTATGGGGTCCTATGAATTGGCATCTACTTGAGGAAAGTGATTTTTTTTTTTTTTTTTTTAAAGACTTTGGCAAAAGAACTCTGGTGGCATAGTGGACAAGGCATATGGCTACTAACCAGAAGGTCAGGGGTTCAAATCCACTAGCTGCTCAGTGGAAGGGAGATGGAGCGATCTACTTCTGTAAAGATTTACAGCCTCAGAAACCCAGTGGGGGTCGCTATGAGTCCGATTTAACTCAATGGCAGTGAGTTTGGTTTTGGTTTGAGAGGCTTTGGCGGCTGCTGGAGACCGGAAGGGTATGTGGCGGACACAGAGCCCATCGATCCTCAGGGGGCCCTCTGGTGTCCTGCGCAAGTGATAGCAGCTCACAGTTAACAGCTTCCTGCCGACCAGAGAGGCAAGCTGCGTCTCCTCTTGCCACCATTCCCTGTCTACTCTGCAGTGCCGAGACCTGGGAGCGGAAGAAAGGCTCACCAGTGGGGTCCACTTTCTACTCCACCCTCCAGAGCCTGAGCACCCCGCCGCCCCCCCCCCCCCCCGGGGAGCCGGTCCCACCTGCTGAGTCCTGCCTACCCTCCCCCATTCCTACGAACTCACAGAAAAACCGAACTCACTGCCATTGAGTCGCTCCGACTCAGTGAAACTTTAGGGCCGAGTAGAACTGCCCTGTAGGGTTTCCAAGGCTGTCAATCATCTTTCTCCAGTCTAGCAGCTGGTGGGTTCCAACCGCAGACCTTTGCGTTAGCAGCCCAATGCTTTAACCACAGCGCCACCATAGCTCCTTCCTGCCCACTCAGAGGACTAGTAGTTTCTCAAGCCCAATACTCCAGCTTCTGAGAAGCCCCCTCTGCCACCCTTAACCGGACCAAAGAAGGGGTGATCTGGAGCCATCGCCTGACCTATGGGGGCGCTTTCCAGGGAAGGGAGCTCAGATATTCTGAGGTGAGAAAGAAAAACAAAGGTATTCATGTGAATGGGGAAAGTGTCCCTGGGAGGATGGGATAGGTAGATATCCAGCAACAATTCATCCCCCAAACTCTTCATCCCAAATCTTACGGGGAGTTCAGCCTAGAGTAAGACAGTACACCAGGCTTCAAGTCGTTATGTGATCCTGGGCAATTTCTTAACCTCTCTGAGCCTCAGTTTATTTGTCTCTAAAATAGGGACAGTGATGATATCAGTCTCTTGAGATTGTTTGAAGGCTGAATGACTTTAACACAGTGCCTGGCACATAGGCGTGCCCAGAATACATTAGTTATCATTAAAGGCACCCCTGAGTGGTGGAAATGGTCAAGCTTTCAGCTGCTAATGGAAAGGTTGGTGGTTTGAGTTCACCCAAAGGTGCCTTGGAAGAATGTCCTGGTTATCTACAAAACCCTATGGAGCAGAGTTCTCTGACACACACGGGGTCACCATGAGTCAGAAATGACTCCATGACAACTGGGTTTATTATTAAAGAGGACCGATCTGAGGCAAGAGCAGGCAATGCACAGGCTGTAATTATGGATGGCTCAGACCTGGTCTTGCTCTCCAGGGACTCACAATCTAGTGGAAAGAGGAGTCCTGTAGATAGACAGTGGCAATATAATGAGTGAAAGGAGGGACAGTGTAATGTCATACCACTGAGGACAGACACGGCAATTCAGAGAGTGAATCACATACACAGCACTCACCTGTGCCCAGCACTATACTCAGTAATTTATGTGTGTCAGCCCTTTTACTCCTCGTACCACTACAAAGCGACGACTATTGTCACAGAAAAGAACTCACAGAAAAGGAAACTGAGGCAGAGAGGGTTTAAGCAGTCTGCTCCAGGTTGCACAGCCGACAGAGGGAAATCTGAATCCAAGCGGTTCAGGTCCTGAGTGCCCCATACCTCTGGTATTGACAGAAGCAGAAATGACTCTACCAACTAACTGCTTAGTTAAGAGATGGAGTTTGCACTCATCACCCCATACACATGATCATACAAGCAGGAAATCCTTTGGAATACCACCCCAGGATCGCGGCACCCTGTTGGGGGAAAAAAAAAAAAAAATTAGCCCTGAATGAACTCAACCACACATCCTTAGAGGTGTGAATTGATGGATCCGTATCCGAGTTCTTGAATAAGCACACCACATGTGTTGGTCCACACCAGCATATATTCGTATGCACACCCAAAGGCATGTGAATTGTTATGAGGATGCTGTCGACACACAAACACACTCAGTTGTGTATTTGCACTTCTTCTATGACTGATTTTAGCAGCTACATTCCTCAGCCACCTATCATGCATCAATAATTATAGAAAAAGGCTAGAGAAGTGAAGTGGCTTACCCAAGCTCACACAGCTCATACATGGCCCTTAAACCCTGGTCCCGTAATACTAGGCTGCAGTGTCTACTCCACTGTTATGCAGATATGTTCATGAGTGAACAGGTGTGCTTTGGCTGGATACTCACACTGACATTCCTTGTGACCTTGGACACATCAGGTCTAGGCCACGTCCTCATGTATACTCCATGGACTGCCTGGTGATGGGACCAGTGACCCCTGGCCCCTGTCCAAGTCTTAGCCTGGGCTGACATCATCGAGAACTGTGAGCTTCCTGTCCCAACCTCGCCGTGCCCCAGAGCACATGGCTCAAAGCCAAGCCCTGGGCACCAGGCCATCAGAACCCTGGTGATGGAAGATCTCACAGGATTTCGTAAGCATCCGGCCTGGGGCATGTGCTCAGGGCAGGGACAAAGAGGCAGGAAAACAGGATGTCCCCTGGGGTGTGTGCACCCAGCCAGCGTGCACAGATTGGGCTTGGTGGGGAATTGCTGCCAAGACTTGACAGCTGATGGGCATTCAGGAGATACATGCTCTGTAAAGGACCAAAGGGGATGAAGGGAGGAAGTGCTGTGCAATGGCATGACCCTAGAGGCCTGAAGTGAGTGAGTGAATGAATGAATGAAAGAAAGAACAGATAAATTAATGACAGAATGACAGAGAGAGTGAATTTACATTTTCCATAAGTCTTGAGTGCCTACTCTGTACCAGCCCTGGGTGGGGTACCATGGATGCTTGGTGAACAGGGTGGACTCAGCCCTGTGTAAGTAGAGCCTTGTTCTCCCGGCTCCTGAGCCTCTGCCCTGCCCCTGCTCTGCCCTGCTGAGCCTGCCCTAAGTCATGCCAACACCATTCACAGCTGCTTCTTCCGACCAGAGGACAAGGACCTCCTCAGCCTGCACTTGCAAAGGTGAGAATCAAGAGCCCTAATGACACCAGTAAGGAGCTCTGGTGCCACAATGCCTAAGATATTTGACTGCTAACCAGAAGGTTGGCAGTTCAAACCCACCAGCCACTCTGCAGAAGAATGATGGGGCAATCTACTTCCTTAAAGGTTTACTGCCTTGGAAACCCACTGGGGGTCGCTATGAGTCAGAATAGATTTGATAGCAGTGGGTTTGGGTTAATGACACCAGTAAGGAGCTCTGGTGCCTAAGGCATTTGACTGCTAATCAGAAGTTTGGTGGTTCAAACCCACCTGCCACTCCACAGAAGGAAGATGGGGAAAAGCTACTTCCATAAAGATTTACTGCCTTGGGAACCTGGTGAGGGTTGCTATGAGTCAGAATTGATTCGATGGCAGTGGGTTTTTTGGTGGAATGACACCAGTTGGGCCAAGGTCCTGAGGACACTTAATGTGAGCAGGGTTGTCAGCCTGGCTAGGAGAGCAAGAGTGTTCAAGAGACCTATCTGTGTGTAAGCTTGTGGGCATGAACACACGCACAGCAGTCAAATGCCTTAGGCACTATGCCACCAGAGCTCCTGCCTAAAACATTCCATGACTCCCCATGACCCTGGAGTCCTTTTCAGGGCCTCCAAGGGTCCACATGGTCTGAATCCCCATCATCTCTCTGACCTCGTCTCCCACTGCCTCCTCATTAGTAGCGCCACTCCAGCCACACAGACCTCCTTCTCCAGCACACTAGTCAAGCTTCCCCTCAGAGACTTGGTGTAAGCTGTTGCCCCTGTCTGGACAATTTGCCCCCCAGGATGTCTGACGGCATCCATTGGACCACCCCACTCCCTTTGGCCACCTGCCTGCCCCCACCACACTCTCCTTATCCTCTTTACTCTGCTCTTCTATTACTTTTCCCCATAGCCCTTATGCTCTGACACGCTCCATAATTTATGTATTGTGTTGATTATTTCTTGCATATTTTCCCTCTACTAGAATTTAAGTACTATTTATGTCTATTATTTTCACTGCAGTATCCTTAGCCTCTAGAAAACTCCTGGCAAACAGTAAGTACTAAATAAATAGTTGTTGAATGAATGAATAAATAAAAGTGTAAATGATTTGGTGGATGGGGAATGGAAGGACGATGGTTGACCAATAAAGCCTGGTGGAACCACTGAGACTATGGCCCCTAGCTGCTCTTCAGGTCTGGAATTGAATCCACACCTGTGGTTTCCAGCCAAACAAAATACAGGCATATGAATTGAACATTTACCTGAGGTAGATATACTCCTTGGAGAGAACAATCATGGGAGAAAGAAGGGCTGTTTATGCACAGGGAGACAGCTCAGGGGGCAGGAGTTCATGGAGGGATGGACACTGGGAAGAGGTAACTATGGGGAGGAAGTGGGAGGGAGCTGTTGTATTGTGGTAAACTGGGGTCAATGTCATGAGACAAAGTATATGTGAACTGCTGTATGGAAAGTAAATTTGCTCTGTAAACCACCCACATCACAATAAAATATATAAAGAAAGAAGGATGATGGTTGAATGGAGTAGATAGAAGAATAGAGAAATGATAGGACAAAGTTAATTAGATAGATGGGAGAAGATGGATTGTGGATGAATGGTAAACAGACGGATGAGGGATGAATAAATGGATGGAGGAATTTAATTCATTCAGCTGCTATTTACTAAGAACTTTCCATGTGCCAGGCACTATGTCAAGTCATAAAGATTCAATGGTGAACAAAACAGGTAATGGAACTTGTAGTCTAGTTGGGGAGACAGACAGTAAGCAAATAAACTAAAATGACATATATAATTCCAAATTATGGTAAGTTCTGTGAAGGAAAAGAACAGGATGCTCTGAGAAAGAATGTCATGGTAAACAACGGATAAATGAAAGGGCAGATGAGGGTAGACCGGGCCTGCTTCACCTTAAAGGCCCCTCCCTGGCCAGCCACAGGCACCAGGCAACATCTTCAGACCTGGGGCCTCCCCGATCCACCAGTAGCTATGGCCTCAGAGAAACTGTCTCCTCTCTCCCCACATTGACTGAGCACCTGCTTCAGCCCATCTCCAATAGTCCTCCCTGACTCCACCCCCCAGTCCACACCCTCCTGTGTTATAGTCTTGGGCTAGTCAGAGGATGACTCCATGGGGCTCCCAGTTCAGTCCAGCCCCTTAGCCACACCACACATGTCTGGGAGAGACCAAGAAGACTGGACGGGAGGGTAACAGGTGCCAAGCTCCTGCTGTCTGTACCTGAGCACCTGCTTTCTTGATTCTGGAGAGAGTATCTATGACCAGGTCTGAGGCTAGAGTCAGGGCTTATCTGGGGGCTGGGCTCAAGTATGTTTGAGCAAAGTCTACCTCCAGTACTATAACTCAATCAGGAGCTAAAATTGGGACTCAATTTTATGGGAAAAGATGGATGTTCAGTCTGTGTTCAAGTTGAAGTTCTATTTAGGGCAAAGGTCAGGGTCAGCCATGGCTAGTCAGCACTCAGGACTCAGTAATCTATGTCTAACAGTTCAGGTCAGACTTCAGAATCAGGGAATAAGGCTCAGTCTACAACCAGGGTCAGGGATCAGGGATCAGTCAGTGTCTAGGGCATGGTTTATGAAGCCAGCTAGTCTAGAAAATGATTTTAAACTAGAGAGAAAGCTTCTTATCATTCCTGGGGATGGGACCTATGAGCACCATAAGCAATACACAAGCACTAATTAGCCAAGCGGGAGCTCTGGTGGCATAGTGCCTAAGGCACTTGACTGCTAACCAGAAGGTTGGCGGTTCAAACCCACCAGCCACTTCTCGGAAGGAAGATTGGGTGATCTACTTCTATAGTGATACAGCCTTGGAAACCCCAGGAGGGGTTGCTATGAGTCGGAGGCTAAGGCAGTGTTTTTATTTTTTTGTTTTGTTTTTGGAATCAGCCAAACTAGAAACAAACACCTCCACCCTACTTCCTATGAATCCTCCTGCTTAGACACCTTTCAGCCATAAATTCCGAACCAGTCCCAGCCAGACTCAGAAGCATGGGTAGAAAGAACAATTTTGCTCTCTAACTGAACCGAGAACATTAAAACCCACAGCAAGGAACCACAAATCACCAGAACTATGTTATTGGTGCTCAAACTCACTGCCGTGGAGTCAGATCAGACTCATAGCGACCCCTCCTTGAGTTTCCAAGGCAGTATCTCTACGGATGTAGATTGCTCAATCTTCCTTCCAAGGAGTGGCTGGTAGGTTTGAACCACCAGCCTTCTGGTTAGCAGTCAAATGCCTTAGGCACTATGCCACCAGAGCTCCCTCATTGGTGCTACCCAGACCCATTTCCAAAGCGAGGGTCCGAGGGTCCGTGCCACTTCCGTGCTAAGCTATAACCCTGCCTCCAATGAATAAGGCATAACACCTCCCCTAAAACTTTGAATATGTGTAACTGCCTACTTCCTCGTATGCTATAAAACTTCCCTAACTACTTTTGTTGGGGGAGACAGACCTTTGAGCAAATGTTCTTGCTGTCTTCTTACTCATGCCTAGAGATAAAATCCATCTTACTCATTTAGCTTATCTCAGTCATTCTTGTTTGAGTTAAAGTGGGGAACCCATTGTATTCAGTAACACTTAGTCTCTTCTTTCTCCAGAAAGGTCCTTTGGGGGTGGAGTTCGCTCTGGACTCCCACCTTCCAGCCTGGAATTCAATCACCGGGGCAGTCTGGGCCAGCTTAGCTCCTGTCTCCAAAGTCTGCCTTCCATCCCAGGTCACTCCCTGAGGGCCTGGCCTGGCCTGGCACAGTGTTTCCCAGGAGCCTAACAATCCTGACTCAGGCACCCCAGGGGACCTGAGTAGGGGTAAGGGCCACGGGGCAGGGCTCCCTGCCTGACCCAGGAGGTCGCTTTGCGCAAGGCATTCTGATGCAACCGGCTGAACTCCTCGACACCCTCCTACCCCCACCTTAGCTTTTCTCAGAAAGGGAAGGGCTGGGCAGCTGTGGGGATTGAACACACGTAATCTTGTCCCTTCCCTGGCCTCTGATCCTCCAGGCCCTGCAGGAGGCAGGCAGCAGGAAGGAAGGCAGGGCAGATGACTCAGCAGTAACTCCAGTGCTGAGGAGTCCCAGGGAAGAGAGGCAATCTGGAATCCCCACCTTCTTCTTCAAGCTGGAAGGTAAGAGTAGGGAGACACACATACACACAAACACACACACAAAGCAGGAGTTATATGGCTGAGCCCAGAGAGCAACTGCTGGCTGCCCGAGGTCACCCTGTTGTCAGAGGCAAGGTCAGAACAAGAAATCAGCTTCTTTGCTGCTGCCTTCAACACTCGGGCTACCCCACCCTTAGCCCGCTCAGCCCCCATTCCCTCCCAGAACTTGCAATCCATTTCACTGTTGTTGTTGTTATGTGCCGTGGAGTCAGTCAATGGAGTCGACCGACTCATAGCGACCCCTCCTTGGGTTTCTGAGGCAGTATCACTACGGAAGTAGATTACCTTTCCTTCCGAGGAGTGGCTGGTGGATTTGAACTGCCAGCCTTCTGGTTAGCAGTCAAGTGCCTTAGGCACTATGCTACCAGAGCTCCATTCCATTTCACTGAGGCTCCTGAATTAGTGGAACAACCTGGGCTTTGAGACCTCAGAGGTCTGGATTCAAACCCCACTCACTGGTTTGCTGTGTGGCCCTGGGCAAGTTCCTTCCTCTCTCTGATACCAGGTTTACTCACTTGTAAAGGGACATTAATCCATCCTTAGCTCATAGGTTGTGGTGAGGGTTACTTGAGAAAGCAGGTGAAAAGAGGCAAGCCCTTGACCTGTATCAGCTCGTTGAATCCTCCCGATAGCCCCATCAGGAGGACATGATACTTTATAAATGAGGGCTCTGGTCTCAGACTAATTAAGTGACTTGCCCATTGTCACTCAGCCAGCATCGGCCAAGGAGGTGGGACAAGGTAGAGGACAGGAGACCACACTGACTTGGAGCCACACTGGCTGGCTCCTAATCCCCCGTCGCTTCTCACTCCTTGGGCCAGTGATGTCACCTCTCTGAGTTCTATTTTCCTCATCTGTCTCTGGGGATGAGAACAGCAACTTCATGGGGAAGGTTTGGAAGATGCAGTGAGATGATATAAGGGAAGCACCCACACAGGGCTTTACATTTCTTGTGGAAAAAGCAGAGGCCCACAGGGTGCCTGGAGCACTCTGCAGGGCTTGGCTGCTGCTGGGACGCACCCCTGGGCCACCCTAGACGGTCACTCTCCTGGGGCCCAGCCTGAGCTGGATCTGGATGATGAAGGATTTCTGCAAAGCCCTTGGAAGACTCCAGAGAAGGAGAGGTGTCTCGTCTCCTCTATCAGGACTTCTAAAGGAGCGTGGGCCTGGAGCTGCAACTCTTGAATCATCCGCCATCTTCCTCAAACTGACTGGCCCAAATCCATTGACCGACCCGTATTTTCTTTTTTTCAGCATGGTAAATATGTTTTGTAACAAAACATTTGTCGTTTCAACATTCTTCCCAGGTGCAACATCGTGACATTAATTGTATTCATCACGTTGTGCAACCATCACCGTTATCCATTTCCAACTTTTTCCATCACCCTCAGCAGAACCTCAGTATCTCCTAAGAAGTGAGTCCTTTTCCCCTCCCCACACCACCGTCCCCGGTAACCACTAGCAACCTTAGGTCTGCATACATTTGCCTGTCCTAGGCCTTTCATAAGGAACTCTGGTAGCATAGTGCCTAAGGCACTTGACTGCTAACCAGAAGGCTGGTGGTTCAAACCCACCAGCCACCCTTCGGAAGGAAGGTTGGGCAATCCTACTTCTGTAGTGATACTGCCTTGGAAACCCAAGGAGGGGTCGCTATGAGTCAGTTCGATTTGACAGCACATAACAACAACAACAGGCTTTTCATATAAATGGAATCATGCAATATTTGTCCTTCTGTGACTGACACTCATCTGTATTATTGTTGTTGTTATGTGCTGTCGAGTCGGACCAAACTCATAGTGACCCTTCCATGGGTTTCTGGGGCAGTATCACTATGGAAGTAGATTGCCCAACCTTCCTTCAGAGGAGTGCCTGGTTGGTTTGAACCAGCAGCCTCCTGGTTAGCAGTCAAGTGCCTTAAGCACTATGCTACCAGAGCTCCTTCTGTATTATTAGTTCTGTAATGTTTTTCTTTCAGTAAGGTCATTTTTTAAAACTTAGGTAAATGTATTTGAAACAGAAAATGTACATCACTGGCCTCAAATGGAAAACCATTATCATTTGCATAAAGTGAAAGTAACCATAAAATTAAGTACAAGAAAAGCAAAACAAGATTATTAAAATTTAGCTAAATGCTGTTTCTTGCCTAAAGCTTGGAGCCAGAGCTTAGTTCTCTCTTTTTAACAAGTGAAGTGTTAAAGAAACTAACCCATTGCCATTCGACTCATAGTCACCCTGAAGGGCAGAGTAGAACTGCCCCATAGGGCTTCCAAGGGTGTAATCTTAACAGAAGCAGACTGACTCCTCTTTCTTCTGTGGAGCAGCTGTTGGGGTGGAATCGCTGATATTTTGGTTAACATCTTAACCACAGCGACACCAGGGCTCTTTGTTAAAGACATAAAACCAAAAGCCACACTCACTCCCCTCTATTTAGTCAATTCTGACTCATAGCAACTCCCATTGGGTTTCTGAGCTGGTAAATGTTTACAGAAGTAGATTGCCTCATCTTCCTTAAGCTAGTGGGTTTGAACTGCAACCTTCTGCTTAGTAGTCAAATGCCTTAGGCGCTATGCCACCAGCGCTCCTCTGTTAAAAACATACCAAAAAGAAACCAAACTCACTGCCTTTGAGTTGGATCCAACTCATGGAAACCCAACAACCCCTCCTTGGGTTTCCGAGGCAGTATCACTATGGAAGCAGATTGCCCAGTCTTCCCTCCAAGGAGTAGCTGGTGGGTTTGAACCGCCAGTCTTCTGGTTAACAGTCAAATGCCTTAGGCACTACACCACCAGAGCTCCTTTGTTAAAGACATAGCAGCTGTTAAATGAGACTTTCTCCCCCAAGTAATTAGAGGAACAGAAAGAAAATCAGAAGGAAACATGTATCTCCAATCAAAAAGGAACATGTATCTCCTGGCATGACTCAATGTTATTTGATACAGAGTCTTGAGACCCTAAAACCATCTGGCATCCCACCAGTGTTATGCCTATTATGTTTCAGAAAACACTGACCTAATCCAATTCTCTCTTCCTATTTCACAGATGAGGAAACTGAGGCTCTGAGTGGGGAGGTGACTTGCCCAAGATCTTAGAGAGTCAGACCTGGAATCCAGACAAAATTCTGTTCAAAGCATAGCTTTACTTTTGTGAGGGGCATTGGTGAAGATGAAATGTTAACGACTGATGGTGGAACTTCAGGCCTATAGCCATCACCAGGGACAGCCTGGTAGAAAGGAAGGAGGGAGGTGTGGCTCCAGTCACAGACTCCACCTCCTTGCCTGTCCCACTGGAGCCACCTCCACCTCTTCCTGGTTCCTCGCTTCAGCATCAGGGGTCAGAGATCAGAGGCCAGGCCTCCTCAGAACTGCCACAAATAGAAACTCAGCCTGCTGGCTCAAACACCTGCATAGAGAGACATTCTACAGAGAAGGGGATTCATGAAAGCCCAACTGTCTCAGGGAAGGGCACTTAAAAAAATTGTGATTTGGGTGATTATTTACAGAGTAAATTCATTTTCCGTATAGCAGTTCATACACATTTTGTTTCATGACATTGACTGCAATTCCCCACAATGTAACAGCTCTCTTCCCACTTCCTCCCTGTAGTTACCTTCTTTCTGTGTCCTTCCCTCCCATGGACTGTCCCCCCACCCCACCCCCTATCTCCCTGTGGAAACACTGCCCTTCTGATCTCCACGATTGATTGATTGATTGATCATTCTAAGTAGTATGCCTACCTGATGTAAACGTTCACCCTATATGCCTGTCTATTGTTTGGCTGGAAGCCACAGGAGTGAGTTCAGTTCAAGGCCTGAAGGCTAACTAGGGCCACAGTCTCAGGGGCTGCACCAGGTTCTCTATCAGACCACTGTTGTTGTTGTTGTTATGTGCCTGACTCATAGCGACCCCTCCTTGGGTTTCCCAGGCAGTATCACTACAGAAGTAGATTGCCCCATCTTCCTTCCGAGGAGTGGCTGGTGGGTTTGAACCGCCAGCCTTCTGGTTAGCAGTCAAGTGCCTTAGCCACTATGCTACCTGAGCTCCCATCAGACCACTAGCCTAGTCTTTTTTTTTTTTTTTTTGTATCATATTGAGTTTTGTTCCACATTGTTCTCCTATTCTATCCAGATCTAAAGGGCACATTTTTGCATTTAATTTTTGGAAGTCGATAACCATTTATTTTCTCACTTTTTAACAAATGTTTATATAGCACACATTTATTTATAAATCATGAGGATTTATAGCATTGATCCTCATGACAACCCAAGGAGGTAGGTGCTATCACTATCCCTGTTTCACAGAGAAGGAAACTGAGGTATGGAGAGCTTTAGTAACTTGCCCAAAATCTCACCACTAAGCAGAAGTGGGTTTGAACCCAGGAAATGTCATTTGACAACATAAGGCTAATTCAATTCATTTAATCCTTATGACTGCAGTGCATAATGAATGCATAATGAATCCCATTTTATAGATGCAGAAAGTGAGGCTCAAGGGTATTCTATTTGGCTTAGGTTGTAGACCTAGGAGTCAACCCCTAGTCTGCCTAGGCTCCTAAACTCTTTATTATACTCCGGTTCATGCCTCAGGAATCTTGGTCTAGGGCTGCCATGTTCAGTAGGGTAGCCACTAGCCACATGTTGCTATTGAACACTTGAAATTTGGTTTATGTGACCGAGGAACTAGAGTGACTGAACTTTCAACTTAATCTAATTTAAATTTTAAAACCAAAGCAAGCAAATTATTTTTCCATTAAACACAACTTACTTGTTTTTAGCAGCAACTGAAACAGATACTTGTACACCAATGTTCATTTCAGCCTTGTTCACAGTAACCAAAAGGTGGAAATAGCATAAATGTCTCTTGACAGGTGAATGGATAAAGAAAATGTGGTATGTATATACATACATACCCAGCCATAAAGAGAAATGAAGTCTTGATACTTACTACAACATGGATGAACCTTGAAAACACATGCTGAGTGAAATAAGTCAGTTACAAAAGGCTAAATATTGTATGATCCCACTTACATGAAACATCTAGTGTTGGCAAATGTATAGAGAACACAGTTTATCAATGGTTACCAGGAGCAGAGGGAAGAGGAAAAGGGAGTCATTGTGTGGGAGCACTCAATTACTTTTAAGGTGATGGAAATACTTGGAAGTGGATAGGAGTGATGGCTGCATGACATGATGATATAATTAATGTCATTGAATTGCACATGTAAAAAATGTTGAAACAGCAAATGTTTGTAGTATGTATTTTTACCACAATAAATTAAAAAATGAGTTCATTCATCCCTCCCTAGTAGGGGAGTCCCCAGGGTTAAAGGGTATACCAGATCCCCGTGGTGTGCCTCAAGGGGGGTGTGAGGGTTCTGAGATCCAGGTGAGCTGGTCCCCAGGGCCAGGAACAATGAACGCATAGGTGACTCTGTCATTGCTCCCATCCAGCCTCTGCCTGAGGACAGACTGGCTGAATTCAGATATCAAGACCTAACAGAGATTTCCAAGACAAGTGTTGGCCGCCTGGGGCTGCTCAGGGAGGCTCCGCTGAACAGCAAATGGTACCAGGGTCCCTAGGCCATGGGTTCAAGTCCTTGTAGGCCCCCCTCTCTGAGCCTCCATCGTCTCCACTTTATTTATGAAACACCTACGGTATGCTACACACTTTAAAAAAAATTTTTTTTTTATTGTGATCTGGGTGAACGTTTACAGAGCAAATTCAATTTCCATACAGCAGTTCATACACATTTTGTTTCATGACATTGAGTGCAATTCCCTACAGGGTAACAGCTCTCTTCCCACTTCCTCCCTGTAGTTACCTCTTCCCCGTGTCCTTCCTTCCCATGCACTCCCCTCCCCAACTGTCTCCTTATGCAAACACTGCTCTTCTGTTCTCCCACAATTGATCACCCCAACTACCTGATATAAATATTTACCCCATATGCCTATTGTTTGGCTGGAAGGCACAGGAGTGAGTTCAGTTCCAGACCTGAAGGGCAGTTAGGGGCCATAGTTTCACCAGGCTCTACCAGACCAGTAAACCTGGTCTTTTTTTTTTTTTTTTTTAATGATTTTGGGTTTTGTTCCACATTGTTCTCCCACAGTATCCAGGATCTCCTGAACCAACCCCCCCCCTCTGAGGCCACACACTGTTTTAAGCATTTTGCATGTGTTCACTTATTTAATCGTCAGAACAAACTCTATGTGGTAAATACAGTTGTAAGCCCTTATTGTTGCTGTTGCTCTGTGCCTTCGAGTCAGACCTGACTCATAGCGACCCCTCCTTGGGTTTCTGAGGCAGTATCACTATAGAAGTAGATTGCCCAACCTTCCTTCCGAGGAGTGGTGGGTGGGTTTGAACCACCAGCCTTCTGGTTAGCAGTCAAGTGCCTCTATCAATGAATGCTGTAAAGTACACCAGACTATGAACCTCAGGCCTCCCCAGGCACCCCAACGGTTCTTAGGAGCCGGCAGTCAGCTTTAAGTCTGTGAGCCTTTACAAAGCTCCTGGGCTGCTTTCCCGCCTCTGGGGCTCAGGCTGTCCTTCCACAGAATGGAGACAATGGGGTTTTCTGCCCAGAGTTCTCCTAAAGTTTTAATAAGACAATAGTGAGCTGGTGCTTTATAAACAGGGGAGCACCCGGGAAAAATTCATAGTTTGATTTTTTTCCTTCTCAGCACCATCATTTCACAGATGGGGAAACTGAGGCTCAGAGCAACAACTTGACTTTTCCAAGGTGATCGGGAGAGATGGTGTCCGCATTCAGCACTGGACGCGAGTGGCGGAGTGGTGGTGGGAAGGGTGGTGACAGACTCGAACTCGGCCCGGCTAGGCTACAATAGCAGAAAGCGAGGCTGGGGTGCCCGGCTGTGGGCGGACGGAGGAGGCGGGGCCGGGGCGGGGCGAGCTGGGGCGGTGACCTCGGGGGCGGGGCGCGCGGGATGGTGCAATCCCCAGCGAGAGGCCGTCAGCCGCAGATTAGCACAGGTTTACATCACCCTGGCGGGGAGCAGAGGTGCGCCAGGCACCCCCGAGACACTCGCAGCTCCAGCGACGGCGGCAGAGGCGGCTTCACAAGGGTCCGGCGGCTGCAGGCCATGGGAGGGAGCTAGACCAGACCCGGAGCTCAGCCGCAGCGGAGCAGCCCCTGGTTCACCTCCGGGGCCCTAACAGCTCTGCGCTCGGCCGGCGCCGGTACCCGCTTTGGACGCGAGGCCAAGGTACCCGCGGGTCAGGAGAGCGAACGGGCCGGAGTCAGCGTGCTGGGGGCGCCCCGCGCGCATGGGGGTCCGGAGCCCCCCGGCGCTCGAAGGTTGTTGCGTGTTATACACACGCGCGCGCACTCATACACACGCACTTTTCCACGAGCCCTGCTGTCCGTGGGGCGATCTGGGCTCAGTGTCCCCGCTGGTCTCAGGAGATGTGGTCCCTGCGGGTGCAGGGTCACCTGCGGGCATGGCAGGTGTGACCCAGAAGGACAGGTGAGCCCAGGACGGAGGTGTCCGGGCGTCACCCCGAGAAGTGTGCGGGGTTGTTTGTTTTGCGTCAGTGTGGGCTGGGGCAGTTACGGGTTTTGTGGGGGAGGTCTGTGTGACAGGTCTGTGAAGGGCATTGGAGGGCTGTAGAACTCTGTAGTTTCTGTGTGTCTGCTGGTTTTGCGGGGGTTCGCGGAAGTTTCCGGGGCATGTGTGCCTTAGTGGATGGTGCGAGCTGTGGGGAGGGCTGGACACCTGGTGGTAAGTGTTGAGTGTGCAGACGGCATGGCCAGTGCAGAGCTGGGGGCGCCCTGGAAGCGGGGTGCGGGTGCAAGGCAGTGGGAGCGTGGAGGCCGCAAGCGGGGTGTAGGACCGAGTTGAGGGGCGAGGGGATGCCCTGAGGGCCGGGCGTGGGCAGCAGGTGTGCAGCCGGCAGCATGGCAGCGGGTTCGTACGTTGTACTGTGCGCAGGTGGATTTTGTTCACCCAGTTTGTGCAGTACCTGCAGACTCTGGGGTAGGGACAAGGGCCCAGGTCCGTCCCTTTTCTGAGTCCCGGGGTCCAACCTCCTACCCTTTGCCTCAGCCCCTTCCAGTCCCAGGGCCGCTCCTCGGTTTCCACTGAGTCTTCTGTTCCCAGATAGGAGTCGCCCGCCGCTTCCGCTCTCACCCGAGGCGTCCAATTGCTGAAGGCAGGCGAGACCCCCGACGGCCGGGACTCCCCGCCTCCCGGTTGGGTGCGTGTGGTCTTATTGGTGTCAATCAAGGATATGAAAGCTCGGAGGGCTGAGTGTGTGTGCCATGTAATGAGGTGTACGCCCCTCTCTACTTTCCATGTGTGTGTCCCCAACTGGCTTGGATGAAGTGTATTTTTTGTGTGAAGTGTACACTTGTCTGCCCTGGGTGTGGGTGTTTGGTTTAAGACTTGTTCTCACTGCCCAGTCCCCACCCTCCATGGCAGGGAACGGCGGGAGGTGGATATGGGGAGCTGCTTGCATCCTACAGTGAAGGCTGTAAGTTGCTGAGTAGCCTGCAAAGTCTCTTGCTCATTTAGAGACTCAGTTAACCCCATCTGTGCAATGGAGCTTATCCCAGGCCCCACCAGGCTCTGCAGCTGGTGTATTGTCCAGGTCAAAATGTGCATTTACTCAGCCACGTACCATCTATCTTACTGGACTCTTAGAACAGCCCTGTAAGGTGAAGTAAGGACTGTTGTGGGGAGTGTTGTCTTAGCCTCATTCCTGAGGGATATTTCTGGGGAGATTTCCAAGACTCCCAAGAGTAACACTTATGTACTTTTAGCTCTGGATAATAATAATAATAATAATAGAACTAAGAGTAGTGCCCACTTCCTGACAGGCAGTGGTTAAGTGCTTGGCTGCTGGGAAAGGTCAGAGAGTCAAACCCCCAACCATACTACAGGAGAAAAGATCTGGTAACTGCTCCTGTAAAGATTACTGTCTAGGAAACCCTATGAGGGTAATTCTTCTTGGTCCTATTTGGTTGCTGTGAGTTGGAATTGACTGCACACACAACAGCATCCTACAGCGGGCATCCTGGGTGGGGAAACGGTTCCAGTTGGAGTCCGCACAGAGACACCTCTGAGGGAAGGCCTGGGTGTCTACTTCCAAAAAATCAGCCATTGAAACCCTTAGTGAGCACAGTTCTACTCAGATACACATAGGGTGGCTGTGAATCGGAATTGACTTGGCAGCAACTTTTTTTTTTTTTTTAAATTAAATCCTGCAACAGGGCCATGCTAAGCTCCACAGACCCGATGTTTCCATTTAATCATCACAAAAATCCCTTGGGCTTTGCACCCTGTTCCCATTTTATGGACAAGGAAACTGAGATTCAGAAATTTGAGAAACCCTGCCCAGGAAGGGACGGAGCCAGAATTAGAACTCAAGAATAGCTGACTCCAGTCACCCTCCAAACACATTCTTTCCAAGAAGGGGTTATGGGCTTTATTGGATTGGGGTGGGGGGAGTCCCCTCCCCCTTTAGGCAGCCTTTACATCTGGGAGCTGCATGACTAGGGTGGGCAGCCTTGGTCTCAGTCTCAGAACAGAGTCTTGAGTGACATTGCCCGTTAATCCTGTCTCTGCTGGGGCTGTTCAGCCTTCCCAGGGCTGAAGTCTGGTGGCCCTAACACCTCAGACCTAGGTCTCTATGTCCTCATCTGGATCCGAAATGGGTGGGCAGATGGGTCCTGGAGAGAAGCTTCCTGCCCAGCCATCACATTGTCCTCTCCTTCACCCACCACCCACAGCTCACAATGGGCGTGTGGCAGTTTCCCCTACAGTTGAATGAATGCATCTCAGGGCCTTGGAGGGACTCGCCCTGCTCAGTCCCATTTCTCTGATAGTGACACTGGAGCATTCAGATGTCTTCTCTCTTAGACCAATTCTGTCTGTGACTTCTGTGATTCCAGCAGCTCTGGGGCTATTGGCCGATATATCAAAGTCACAATTGAGAAAAAAAAATATATACTCTTTTTTGAAATACCCAAGCAGTAAATGAATGCAGGATCTTTATTTTAAAATTTTGAAATAGAAAACTCTGTTGCCTCTCTTCCAAATCCCTTCCTCCCCAGAGTTCCTGTGGCCAGGTTAGTCCAGGTCCTTCCAGGCTTTCCTTGTGCACTTACACACTTACAGATAAGGCGATGAATCATTGTATGTGTTGTTAGGGTATTGCCCCCCTTCCCCCCCAAGAATGGAATCACTTCAAGTGTATCATTCAGCAGCTTGCTTTGTTCACTCACTTGACAGTATATATCCATTCCGTACATATATTCATAAGGAGCTCTGGTGGTACAGTGGTAAAGGCATTCTACTGCTAACCAGAAGTTTGATGCTTCAAACTTGCCAGCCCCTCTGCACAGAAAGATGTGGCAGTCTGCTTCTGTAAAGATTTACAGCCTTGGAAGCCCTATGGGGCAGTTGTACTCTGTCCTATAGGGTCGCTGTGAGTTGGAATTGACTCAGTGGCTCTGGGTAACATACATTCACATCTACATCCAAAAGGTACCTAGTGCATACCTAGTCCATTCATTCATTAGCCTTCTTTCCCCCTTCAGTAGATAATAAATGTCTACTCAACAGGTAGAATGCAAAGGCTTAACACCCAGCCACCAACTCTCTCTCTCTCTGCTTGACACCTCTGGCTCTTAACATTTCACCATGAAGATCTTTCTAATTAGCATATAAAGAACCCCCCCCATCTTTTAAGTGGCTGCATAATATCCCATTGTATGGATGAAGTAATTTACTTAACCAGTCCCCTAAAAATGGACATTCAATTTCCTATTTGTCTATTTCTTATGTCAGGACAAACCTTGTACTGCATTAATTTGAGGTTAGGGTGGCACAGTTGCCCTTGGCCATTAAGGTAAGGGGTGGCATCTGAAGGCATTGTGAAAGAAGAGGCAAAGATTGCAGCCAAGAAAATGCTATGGAGTCCTCCGGCTCTGTAACACATGGGGTCGCCATGAGTTGGAATTCACTTGACAGCAGTGGGTGCATCATTACACACACACACACACACACCCCTAAAGGATACATTCCTGGCACTGGGGTTAATCACTGAATCGAAGAGTGTGTACATTTTAAATTTTGATATTATTGAAATGTGTTACACTAAGGTTGCACCATTTTTCCCCACCAGAGTGTCCTTGCTGGAGCTGCATTGCTGTATAGTCTTCCATGCTGTATACGCTCTTACAACATCTCCAGTATGCCACTCTTTCTGGTAAGATGTAACAATGTCTAAAATTCAACTCAACTAACCTTCCTCCAAAGTAAAACTCACTGTCAGTGAGTCGATTCCAACTCATAGTGACCCCTGTTGGGTTTTAAGAAGGCTGTCAATCTTTACAGAAGCAGACCGCTTCATCTTTCTTCCGCAGAGCAGCTGGTGGGTTCGAACCACCAACCTTTTGCTTAGCAGCCAAATGCCTGGACCACTACAGTGCCAGAGAGCCTTCACCTTCCTCTAGAGTTCCCAAAATAAGGGTTTCCCCCCTCGCTCAGAAAATGAAGCTACGATACTGCCTCCTTACTTCCTTCAGGAGCCTGAGACTGGACCTCACCTTCACTCCACCCTCTTTCTCACCCCCTGAGTCCAGTGCACACTGAGCCCTCTTGATCCTTCTCCTTTGAGCCCTGGAATGCCTATCTCCCTTCTCCTTCCGGCCATCTTCAGGTCTCCTGGACCAGGCTATCTGGAAAATTGTGCTGACCTTCCTTCCAGCTAGTCTCCCTGACCCTCTGTTTCTCCTGCAAATCCATCCAGTGTGTCACTCCCCCACGAAGAATCCTTCAGTGGTTCCTCACTGCCATTGGGATAATGTACAAATTCCTTTCCATTGTTTATTAATGAGGCTTGGGCTCAGCTGTAATATATACCACAAAAACGCATAGCCCTCCAGTGACTCCAACTCGCAACAACCTATAGGACAGAATAGGATTGCCCTATAGGGTTTCCAAGGCTGGAATCTCTCCAGAAGGAGCCCTGGTGGCACAGTGGTTAAAGTGCTCAGCTGCTAACTGGAAAGTTGGAGATTTGAACCCAACACCCTTGCCGGGGGAGAAAGATGTGGCAGTCTGCTTCCGTAAAGATTTACAGCCTTGCAAACCCTTTGGGGCAGTTCTAGTCTCTCCTACAGGGTCTCTATGAGTCAGAATTGACTGGATGGCATGGGTGGGTGGAATCTTTATGGAAGCAGACTCCTGCACCTCTCTCGCACGGAGGGACCGGTGGGTTAGAACTATCGACCTTTCCAGTTAACAGGCCAGTGCTTAACCACTGCGCCACCAGAGCTCCTTCAGCTATAATATAAAAACAGCCAATTTAATGGTAATAGTTTCTTTCTAGGAGCTCTGGTAGCGAAGTGCCTAAGGCATTTGCCTGCTAACCAGAAAGCTGGCAGTTCAAACCTCCCAGCCACTCTTCAAAAGGAAGATGGGCAATCTACTTCGGTAGTGATGTTGTTGTTGTTGTTGTTATGTGCCGTTGAGTCGGCTCCGACTCATAGCGACCCCTCCTTGGGTTTCTGAGGCAGTATCACTACGGAAGTAGGATTGCCCAACCTTCCTTCCGAGGAGTGGCTGGTGGGTTTGAACCGCCAGCCTTCTGGTTAGCAGTCAAGTGCTTTAGCCACTATGCTACTAGAGCTCCTCCTTGAAAACCCAAGGAGGGGTTGCTATGAGTCAGATCTGACTTAATGGCGGTGAGTTTTTTGTTTCTTTCTCTTCCGTGTAAACTGGAGACAGCCCACAACTAGTCTATGCTCCACGTGTCAGGGACTCAGGCTCTGCTCTTGTTGCTCTGCTGTGGGTAGTAATTCCTGGTCCAAAATGGATGCTGGCGTTCCAGCAGTCAGGTCCACATTCCAGCCAATAGGAAGGAAGAAAGGAGATGCATTCAATACTTTCACTAGCCACGGGACAATACCTTGCTGCATGGCGAGGCAGAAATGTAGTCTTTATTCTGCTTGGCCTTGTGCTCAACTAATCATCTCAGGTCCCAATTTTACGTAAGAAGGGGAGACCAGGGATTGAGGGACCACCAGCGATTTCTGCCAGGTGAGACTTGTAGAGCCCTTCAGAATAGGACCCCTACTCACCCCACCAGCCTTATCTCTTGAAACATCACACTTTACTGCAGCCACACCTAATCCCCAACTGCACCTTGTTCTTTTGCCCCTCCCCTCTCCCAACAACAACAACAAAACAGCTGTTGTCAATGCACAGCGACCCCATGTGTGTCAGAGAACTGTGCTCCATAAGGTGGCTTTTTTCTTTTTTGGTAACAGCTTTATTGAGAGATAATTCACATACTCTGCAATTCACCCGTTAAAAGTGTACAATTGATTGTTTTTTTGTGTAGAGTTGTGCAACCATCATCACTGTCAATTTTAAAACATTTTTGCCACCTCAAAAAGAAACCTCATCTCCTGAAGCTGCCATCTCTTACCACGTACATCTCCCAGCCCTAAGAAACCACCGGTTTGCTTTCTGTCTCTACAAAGCCCCAAACCAAACCCGTTGTTTAGATTCTGATGCATAAAATTTCCCTATTTTAACATCAAATATAAATGAAATCACACAACATGTGGCCTTTTGTGACTGGCTCCTTTCACTTAGCTTAACGTTCAAAGTGTCTGTGGGGTTCCAGTGACTGATTTTTCAGGCCTTTCTTCTAAGACACCTCTGGGGAGACTCGAACCTGCAATCTTTTGGTTAGCAGTGAGAGAGTTAACTGTTTGCACCATCTGAGGACTCCTCTCTCTCCCTGGGACAATGGTTATCAGACCAGCACAGCAACCTCACCTGGGAGCTTATCAGAAATGCAGATTCTCGGGTCACATCCTAGACTTCCTGAATCACCTACTCTGAGGATCCCACTAAAAAGAGCCATTGTCATCAAGTCAATTTGTATTCATAGTGACCCTGTAAGGACAGAGTAGAGCTAACTGCTCCATAGCACTTCTAAGGCTGTAAATCTTTACGGAGGTAGACTGCCTTTTCTCCTGCAGAGTGGCTGGTGAGTTTGAATCACCAAACTGTTGGTTAGCAGCTGAGTGGTTTAACCACTGTGCCACCAGAGCCCCTACTCTGGTGCCTAGAAATGTGTGTTTTAACAAGTCATCCATGTGATTCCAACGTACACTCAAGTTTGAGAACCACTGGCCTAGAATATGCTTCTTCACATCACCTGGCTGCCTCTTATTCTACTTCAAGTCTCATTGTGAATACTCCTTCCAGCCTGGAATAAGGTGGTGTAGTGGTTAAGGCACTTGGCTGCTAATCAAAAGGTTGGTAGTTTGAACTCACCAGTTGCTCCATGGAAAAAAAGAATGTTGGTCAGTCTGTTTCCATAAAGATGTACAGCCTTGGAAACGCAGTGGGGTTTCTATAAGTTGGAATTGACTTGATGGCAGTGAGTTTGGTTTTCCAGTCTGGAATAGAGGCCTCTCAGCTTCTGCAGCCCTGTGATCCCCACCCCCCCCATACTACCAGTGATCACACTGTACTTGATTTTCTGATTCCTTGTCTGCCTTCAAGTGGACTGGAAGATCCCAAGAGCACAATGCTGTCTGATACATCCCTCTTTCCCAGCACCCACGTAGGGCCAGGCCCACGGCAGCTGCCAGTGAGGACTGAATGAATGAATGAAGATTGCATTTCTGTAGCATCTTTGAATGTCCTCGACCCATGAATTCTCAGATGGGTTGATTTTCTTTACTATGATTTTTTAGGTACAAGCTTTGTTTTTGAATAATTTCTTTAAATGTAAATTTTTTTAATTTTACATTTAAACTGTGAAAGTTACATAGTTTAAAATTCAGAGTATAAAAGTCTTCTTCCAACCTTACTGTGTATCCTTTCAGAGAGTTTATGCATATATAAGCAATTTTTTTGTTACTTTATTTCATATGAGAGTATTACATAGATAGTTCTGTGGTTTACTCTTTTCTCATAATATACCTTGGAGATAGGTCCAATGTAGAGAGCTTCCTGGTCCTTTTTCAGAGCTGTATAGTATTCCACTGATGAATGATGTTTTCATCAGCCCCCTACTGCTGGACTTTTGGGACATGTCTGCCCCAAATTTGGGACATTTTCAGTTGTCTCCTATTAGACACATGGCTCTGATGAACAACCTTCCTTGTACTTGTTTTTTTTTTTTTGGGGGGGGGCAGTTTAAGTGGAGGATAAATCCTCAGGAGTGGGACACCCAGTCATGGATGTTTGCATTTGTTATTTTGAGATACATTGCCTAAGCTCCCTCCATTGAGGCTGTGCCTGTGTACCACCCTCCCAGCAGAGGAAGAGAAGAGCCACCAAACCCCCTGACCTTAGACTCTTTTTTCCCTTCTCTCTAGATGCAAGCCACCCTTCCGGCTGCTCCTGCAGGTGCCCTGTCCAAGAAGAAACGGCTAGAGTTGGACAGTGACCTAGACGCCAAGTGCCCCACCCAGAAACGAACTCGAAGCCAGCCCCAGCCCTGGCTGCCCCCCTGCCTGCTGCCCCTGAGCCCACCCCCTGCCCCAGATCCTGTACCTGCTGAGGCCACTGCCTCCCGGCTTGGGCCCTATGCCCTCCTGGAGCCTGAGGAGGGTGGGAGGGCATACCGTGCCATGCACTGCCCAACAGGCACTGAGTACACCTGCAAGGTACGTCCCCAGGGCCCACTCTGCCCTAAATCACAGTAGTCTGGAGGGGACCTTGGCTCCAGAGGGTTTCCAGGGGGTTGGGAGGTCCTGATATTCATTTATTCCTTCATTTATTAGAGAAGCAGCCCCCAATTCTCTGTCAGGCCCTGGACTGGGCTGAGGTCATAAAGGCAACCAGACATTGAAGGAATCCCAGCCCTTGAAGAATTCACAGCTTAGGCTCTGAATTCTGAATCAGGTAGAATTGGGAGAAGGGAGTTTCTAGTAGGGGAGAAGAGCTGTGCAAAGGCCTAGAGTGGAGTGAGCGTAGGGCCCGTCAGAGAATGCACAGGACGATGACTGGAGTGGAGAGGATGTGCAGAGAGGGGCAGGAGGTGGCCGTCGGTGGTGGCTGGTCGAGAAAGCACGAAGGAGCTTCTGCTGGGCTGTGGAGAGCCACTGGTTACACGGGAAGGGTGAGGTATGGTGGATGTCGGAACTCCTGGGATCCCCGAGGTCACTGGGTCTAACCCATGCCATTTTATAGTTGAGAAGACAGGTCAAGAGAGGAGAAGGGGCCATGCATGAGGTCACATGGCATTGGGCCTGGTCCCTAGGTCAAGGTCTGTTGTTGTTAGGTGCCATTGAGTTGATTCCAACTCATAGCAACCCCATGTGAGAGTAGAACTGCCCCACAGGGTTTCCTGGGCTGTAATCTTTGCAGAAGCAGAGCCCCAGATCTCTCTTCTGCAAAGCCACTGGGTGGGTTTGAACCTCTAACATTTTGGTTAGCAGCTGAATGCTTAACTGTTGTGTCATCAGGGCTGCTTGGGGCAAGGCTAAGGGTATAGCCGTGTGAGAATTCCTGGCAGGAGTTAGGAAATGGGCAGGGTCAAGGCCCCGTGAGGATCAAGCCCAAGCAGAATGTTGTCAGGTCACAGCCTAAAAGGACAGAGGTGAGAAGAGAGTATAGCACTAAGCATTTACTGCGTACCACATACCGCGAACTGTGTTGAGTGCTTAGTGTGCACTGTCCCCTTCAGTCTTCACACACCCTATGAAGTTGTTACGATCATTGTGCCCATTTTACAGGTAGAAGACACTGAGGCTCAGAAAGTTGTAGTTACTTGTCATATTGAAGAGCTAGGAGGCACTGGAGCTGGAATTAGGCCCAGGCAGGCTGAGCCCAGAGCTGTGTGTCTCATGCTAGGATGAGTGTTCTAGTCTAGGGGGCAGGCATCCCCCAGCACACAGGGGTAAGGAAGTTGAGGATCACGCAGGTTTCTAATGGGAAGGGCAGAAGGGCACCGGAGTCCCTTTGGGAATGAACAGAGAGACAGGGCAACTCCAGCCTCCAACAAGGGAGCAGCTCCTACTGATGGGGGTGCAGTAGGCAGAGGACAATCTGGACAGATGGCCCAGCTACCAGCTTTCTGGGCTCTGGGGCCCCTTCCCGCGGTGTCACAGGTTCTCAGTTCCCACTGGGGAGAGGAGTCCATGCCCAGAGGAACCACCAAAGCATGCAGAAGGCAGAAGGGTCATGCCTTCACAAGACCCTGACTCCTCAGAAATGTTTTTTGAGGGGGATCTTCTTGGGGGTGCTCACCCCTGTGCCAGCATAAACCCCAAGGGGTGGCCTACCATCCCCAGGTCACCTGGGGTGTTCTAGCCAGCATTAACATCCATCTTTGTCAATTATCACCTTTGTCATTAATTCAACAACCCCGTGTCACAGTGTCACCAAGCTGTGGCTTTAAGAGAGACAAAGCTCTGCTCCCATTCCCATTGAACCTGCGGGGAGACAGACAACAAACAAGTGGATAAGTAAAATCTGTGTCAGGTGATCCTAAGTGCCATGGAGAAAAATAAGGCTGGGAGCAGGGTGAGGGGGTGGGAAGGGTGGGGAGTGCAGGATATCATTTCACCTAGGGCAATCCAGGAAGACCACTCTGAGGAGGTGCCACAAGAGTGGCAAACCTGCATGAACTCAGGCGGCTGCCTATGTGAGTGTCCAGAGCAAGAGCTTCCAGGCAGCAGGAACAGCAAGTACCAGTGCAGACAGGAGAATGCACTTGCCTGAATTGAAAAGCAGAGTCTCTGTAGCACCCCAATTGCTTGCTTGTTTTTAAGTACCTACTTAAAAAAAATGATGCATTAAACACATATATCCTTTATTTATTGTTCTGTGTGACACAACCAAAAGAACATGCAAAGAGTCTAAAGTCAGACCAAGTCTGTGTCCCAGCTGTGCCTTCTATGGTTAGCTAGCTATATGGCTTCCTTCACTAAATCTCAGTTTTCTCATCTATAAAATGGAACACACCTTTTAAAGCTATGTTGAGATTTTGCTCCAATGTCCACAAAGCCCCTAGTACATTTCCTGCCAGTCTTGCCACCGCACCCGTCTTTCTCTCCCCACTCCTTCCCAGCTACACTGATCTTCAGCCGGGTGTCCAGAACAGGTCAAGTTCTTTCTCACCTCAAGGCCTTTGCACTGCCTGTGCCCTCTACCTGGAACATTCATCCCACGGGCATCTCCAAATCCTTCAAGTCACTTCCCCAGTGTCCCTTCTGGACCATACTTTCTAAAAACCAGTGTTCCCTTTCAAAATACCCTCTGTTCCAGCGTCTATCTTGGTTCCATTGCAACATTCATTAGAATTCATGAACAGTCTGTTGGCTTGTTTACTGTCTCCTGTATCGGACTGCAGGCACTAGGAGGGCAAGAGCCATGACTATCAGTCAGATTTGATCCCCAGTGCCTGGCACAGCTGGGTGGACCCTGTGTGGTGCAGGGTGAATGAAAGGGTGGGCAGTGGATCCTAGTGGGGCTAGCTCTGTTGACGATGAGCGTGACGTGACTTGTGGATTTCTGCTCTTCTGGATTTCCCCAGCTTGGAGGGTTACTGTTCTGTTTGGGTCACTTATTTTTGAGTTTCTGAAGTTTAACGATATACAGTATATAACGTAGTAGTTAAGAGCACAATGAGTTCAAATCCTGACTGTGTCTTGTTGACTTGTGGCCTTTCAGCTTCTGGAACTGTGGGATCAGATCATAGTACCTCTCTCAGGGCTGGTGGGTTGGTGGAGTGACTTGGTCTATGAAGCACACAGTGCTTGGCCCATGTAGGTGTCTAAAGGGTTGGCGCTGACTATTTGCAAGCCCAGCCCTCATGTCTCGTGTCCTCACCTCTGCTCCCCGTGTGCTTTGCCCACAGGTGTACCCAGCAAGTGAGGCCCTGGCTGTGCAGCAACCCTACGCACGGCTGCCTCCCCACGAGCACGTGGCACGGCCTGCTGAGGTCCTGGTGGGCACCCAGTTCCTCTACGCCTTTTTTGCACGTCCCTATGGGGACATGCACACCCTGGTGCGCCGCCGCCGCCGCCTCCCTGAGCCTGAGGCCGCTGCGCTCTTCCGCCAGATGGCCGCCACCCTGGCACACTGTCACCAGCACGGTCTAGTCCTGCGGGATCTCAAACTGTGTCGCTTTGTCTTCACCAACCGTGAGAGGTGAGTGTGGCCGTGGGGGTCTACCCACCAACACGCCAAAGAGGTGGGCTGGGACAGGGAAACTGAGGCCTAGACAGGCAAGGTAACTTATGCAAGAAGAGAAGCCTGGACTAACATGTAGTTCCTGGGAAAAGTTGCCCAGTCCCATTAGAAGCCCCTTGGGGTGAGCACTGAGTTGTGATACTAATAGTAGCTGACAGTACTGATTGGCCTGGATCCTTACACATATGAGGTAGATACCATTATTGTCCCATAAAATAGATGAGGAAACTGAGCCCCAGAGAGGTTAAGTAACCTGCCCAAGATCCCACAGCTAAATGGTAGAATGAGGATTCAAACCCAGATCTGACTCCAGAGCTGAGCACTAATTCATGTCGAGCTTGAGAGGCAGGTGGCCCGGATGCCTGGCTGGGCTTTCTCTGACTTTAGATGACTCTGGGTGACTTAGGGCATCTCAGTTCACCCATTGGTAGGGGAAGGGCTGGACTGTCAGGATGGTTCCAGGATTCCAAGTCTGCAGATGGGCCCTGAGGTTCCAACTCATGTGGAAACCATTTCTGTCAGACTGACAGTCAATGATTTTTCAGTAGAAGGGAACCTCAGACTGCTTCCTGCTGGTGGGGGCAGGGAGCGGAGCCGGCGTCCTGCCCTCTCCTCAGGCTCCTGGTGTGTGGATGCATCAGCCTCCTGGTACACACGAACATCAACCAGGGCCACCCATTTCATTTCCTGATTCTTTTGCAGGGAGAAGAGGGTGACCCTGTAGCATTTTTTAAACTTAGACTTTCAGAGAAGTTGCGAAAAGGGCTCAGAGAGTTCCCATATACTCTTCACTGAGTTCCCCTGATGTTAACATCTTACAAACCGTAATACAATGATCAAAACTAAGAAATTAACCTTGTTATAATACTATTAAGGAGCCCTTGGTGGCACAATGGTTAAGTACTCATTTGCTAACCAAAAGGTTGGTAGTTCAAACCCACCAGTCACTCTACCAGAGTCAAAAACCTGGAGATGTACTCCTGTAAAGATTTATAGCTTAGGAAACCCCATGGGGCAGTTCTCCCTGTCCTATAGGGTTGCTATGAGTCAGAATCGAATCAACACACAACAACAACAACATTATACTATTAACTAAACCACAGACTTCATTCAGATTTCTCTAGTTTCTTTTCTCCCCCAGAATCCAATCTAGGATCTCACTGTGCTTTTAGTTGTTATATCTCCTTAACCTTTTCATGACCGAATTTTCTGCTTTGAATTCTCTGCTGATGCCATGTGTTTTCAGTAATAGAAAGCATGGTGAAATCAAAGAAAACAAACATTTTTTTAGAGTAATAGGAATTTTGATACAATTATGTGGGTCATCTGTGTCCTAAGTGGACTCTGGTGGTATCATTGGTAGAGTGAGGCTCATTTTTTCAGTCATGTAGTTATACAGGTCCCCACCGGTGGTAGCATGTATTACAACTGGGAGAGCAGCTTCCCAAGAAACCTGAGAGGCTGAAACTGTTGGTGGGCAGTATATGTCCCATGAGTTACAGAAGGGTTTTTAAAAAACCCAGTTGTTATGGAATTGATTCCTATTCATGGGGACCCCATGTGTGCAGGCAGAACTGTGTTCCAAGGTTTTCAATGGTTGTCATGTTCCAGAAGTAGACTGCCAAGTCTTTCAGTTAACAGCCAAGAACTTAACC
>NW_006921607.1:5652551-5672652 GCF_000298275.1 Orycteropus afer afer | reverse complement strand
GCAAATTCTTCTGCTAGTTGGGGCCTAGTCCAAATCTGCATCCTTTCCTTCGAGGCTCAGTGGCCCAAGATTATCTTCTGTATCTGTGTTAATTGGTTTCCCTTTTCTTTGTTGAAGAGGGTCTGTGCAATCCTTCTGCCTAGTCCGCCATCTTGCCCCGCCTGACCTTGAGAGTTTTGAAGAGCACTGGCCAGCTATTTTGCAGAACATCCCTCAGTTTGGATTTGACGGGTATTTTCTGACAGTTAAACTGACATTTAACTGAAGTTATACATTTTTGGCAAGAATAGCCCAGACATGATGTATCCTTCTCGACACATCCTATCAGGATATGTGTGATGTCACTATGTCTTATTACTGGTGATTACTCGATCCCTTGGTCAAGGTAGCATCTGCCAGGTTTCTCCACTCTAAAAAGGGCCTAATTTTCTCCACGTAATTGACAAATAAGGTCTTTGGGTGGTGCCACCTAACTTAAAGGTTAGCAGTTCGAACCTACCCAACGGTGCCACAGAAAGGTGATCTGCTTCTGTAAAAATGACAGCCAAGAAAACCGTATGGAGCACAGTTCCCTGTCACATGTGGTGTTGCCATGCGGTGTAACTGACTCCATGGAAGTGGGTTTTGTTTTGGTTTTGAGTGAATAAGTATCCTGGAGGAGTTCCCTTCCGGCAACATAAACATCAAGTTTCTCCCCAGACATTTGGCCACTAATGCTAACAGCATCTTGCCTGCAGCTATTGTTCTATTAGCGCAGTGGTGATCTTCTGTTTCCTTCTTTCCTTCCTCCATTACATTTTAGATTAAAACAAACAAGCCTTTAGTGAGGCGCAGAATGTAAAATGAAGAATGATCTTTAAGCTAACACACTTTAAATAAACTTTGAGCTTAGGGTCAAGATGACACCCCTAGACCTCCAGGAGGTGAAAACATGCTTCCTTTTCTTCTCAAGGTAATAATTTGAGAAGCACTGTAGGTAGAAGCAGAGGTAGAGGAGGAACTCTGGTGACGTAGTGGTTAAAGCATTTGGCTGTTAACCAAAAGGTCAGCAGTTCGAACCCACCAGCCTGCTCTTTGAGGGAAAGATGAGGCAGTCTGCTTCTGTAAAGTTTATAGCCTTGGAAATCCTATGGGGAAGTTCTACTCTGTCCTATAGGGTCGCTGAGTCAGAATTGACTCTATGGCAGTAGGTTTGGTTAGTCTGGTGGGTAGAAGGAACCCTGGTGGTGCAGTGGTTAAGTGCCCAGCAGCTTACCGAGAGGTCAGTGGTTTGAACCCATCAGTTTCTCTGTGGGAGAAAGATGAGGCAGTGTGCTTCTGTAAAGATTTACAGCCTTAGAGACCCTATGAGATAGTTCTCCTCTATCCTGTAGGGTCACTATGAATCACAACCAATTCGATGGCATTGGGTTTTTTGAGTGGGTAGAAGAGGGACAATGGGTTCGAATCCCGGTTCTGCTTCCTGTTTGCTCTTTGGCCTTGAGCAATGGCTTCAGCTGCCTGAACCTTGCTTTCTTCACCTGTAAAATGGACCCACAATGCTGCTTCAATATTGCTATGATTCATAGGATTGGTCAGTGTTTGCACAATATTGGTAGGCACCCAGGAACTGAGTGCCTTAAGGAAGAAGATAAAAGCAGTGGTAATAGAATAATTATTATTAACGTAATCTAGAGTGCTCTGAGGTTTGTTTAAAGCAGAGGCCACAAATGGCACCCCACAAAAAGGGTTTTTTTTTATTTTTTATTTTTTTATTTTTAGGTATAATGAAATAAGGACATGCTAGAGATAATACAGTATCATCTTTGGTGATATTTTGTAAGATTATTTTTTTTTCCTTTTTTTCTCTTTTTCTTCTTTTTAATTAATTTATTTTTATTTGGGTGAAGATTTACAGAGCAAATTCACTTTCCATACAGCAGTTCACATATACTTTGTCTCATGTCATTGATCACAGTTTACCACAATGCAACAACTCCCCTGCCACTTCCTCCCCATAGTTACCTCTTCCCAGTGACCATCCCTCCGTACTCTCCTGCGCCCTGAACTGTCTCCCTGTGCATAAGCAGCCCTTCCTTCTCCCATGATTGTTCTAAGGCGTGTGTCTACTTGAGGTAAATGTTTAACTCACATGCCTGTACATTGTTTGGCTGGCAACCACAGGTGTGGGTTCAATTCCAGACCTGAAGGGCAGCTAGGGGCCATAGTCTCAGTGGTTCCACCAGGCTCTATTGGACCAGCAAATCTGGTCCTCACCTTCAAAAAGGGTTTTTTTGCCCCCCATACACGTTTGCTTGTGTTTTCAATTGGAGTTGGTTGCCAATATTTAAAGACTGGGACTTTTTCATGAAAATATGGACTTCTGGCTTCTTTTGGGCCAACATAAGAGGTTCATAGCACTGACTCTGGAGCCTAACAAACTAAAAAAAAACAAACCCACTGCTATCAAGTCGATTCTGACTCTTAGCGACCCCCATTGGATTTCCAAGGTGGTAAATCTTTATGGAAGTAGACTGCCCCATCTTGCTTCTGCGGAGCAGCTGGTGGGTTTAAACCATCAACCTTCTGGTTAGTAGTCCAATGCCTCAGGCACTGTGCCACCATGTGGGCTCAAATCCCAGCTCCATACCCTAGAGCTAGGTGACGACTCAGTTCCTCCATCTGTAAAATGCTCTCTTCCTTAGAGGCTTACGAGCACACAATGCGATGAGACAAGTACCCAGTGGACACTTGATCAGTATCGGACTGTGTTGTAGCTACGCATGCATCGGTTGCTGTGGAACCGATTTCTGACTCGTGGTGACCCATGTGTATCAGAATAGAACTGTGCTCCACATGGTTTTCAATGTTGATATTTTTAAAGCAGATTGCCAGGCCTTTCTTCTGAGCTGCCTCTGGGTGGACTCAAACCTTCAACCTCTCTGTTAGGAGCCGAGCATGTTAACTGTGCCAGTCAAGGACTCTGTTCTGGTTCCCTAGTGCTGCCCTGACAAGAATATACCACAAATGGGATGGCCTTAACAAACAGGAGTTTATTCTTACAATTTGGAGGCTGTAAGTCCAAGTTCAAAGTGCCAGGCTCTAGGGGCTGGGTGAAAGCCCCTCAACCTTGGGGTCCAGCTCTGCCTCCTGCTCCCGACTCACTGGAGCTAGAGGCGTTTCTTCACTCAGAAGGCTGCTGGCTGCTGAGGCTGGAAGCCCCAAGGTTGACAAGTAAAAAGGCACAGTCCCGATGTTACCAAACCACACGGCAGGCCATTAACTTAAGTCCATTTTAAGTCCCATGGTCAGCAGAGCATGGCAGGCTGCTGAGCATTGACACAGCTACACGCAAGGTCCAAGCATGCCATGGGCTAGAGACCATTCCCAAAGGCTTCTCCTTATATACAAGAAGCCCACATACCCAAAGGCAGCTACCCAGCTGCTTGTGGTAGAGCCCACCATGGAGCTGATTGCCAGTCTCCTCATGGGGATTAACTACCACCAGCTGCCCAGCCACTCAACCAGGCCCAGCCAAGTTGACACACAAACTGAACTACCACAGACTCCATGTTGTTAGTGGTGCCCTTTTTAGGCAGGTTTATACTAAGATATTTGGCACTGTCCCCATTTTCTAGATCTCTTACTTTATAACCTGCTTGGACTCTGAGTTTGCATCAGGTTTGAGAATTAACCCTCTCAGGCTCCTCCCCAAGGGACTATTGGGGAATATGCCTCTCTGGGAGTCTTAGTTGAAATGTAATTACTCTGTGACCTTGAAATATGATTTACTCCTTGAGACCAGAAGAACTAGATAGTGCTTGGCCAGCACTACTGACTGCTCTGAAAGGGATCACAGTTGTAGGTCCTGGATAGAGTGGGGAAAAATGTGGAACAAAACTCAAAATCATCAAAAAGACCAGGCTTACCGGTCTGACAGAGACTCGTGAAACCCCAAGACTATGGCCCATAGACAACATTTAGGCCTGGAACCAAACTTACCCCCATGGCCCAACTTTCAACCACACAATAGGCCTATAAGGTGAACAGTAACACCAGGGAGGTGTGCACCTGTTAGAACAATCAGCTGTAAGAGACCAAAGGAGCAGCATTTGTCCAAGGATAAAGCTCAGAGGCAGGAAGGGATAGGAAGAAAGGACACATGCAACTGGTAAAAACAGGGAGGGAGTGGGAAGAGTGCTGTTACGTTGTGGGGATTGCAAAAATGGACCTCACTCCACCAATTATACCACCAGAGTCCACTTGGGACACAAGTGACCCACATAATTGTATCAAAATCCCTATTACCTTAAAAAAATGTTTTCTTTGATTTCACCATGCTTTCTATTACTGAAAACACATGGCATCAACAAAGAAATCAAAATGTGTAGGAATGGTTGAATGGAAAACTAATTAACTATGTAAATTTCCACCCAAATCACAATTAAAAGAAAAAATTGGAAAACCTGAAAAAAAAATGACAGAACTGACCTCTCTCTGAGCTGAAGTTTTCTCATTTGTGAAGCACGATCAGTCATGCTAGACTAACGGGACTGGTTCCTATTTGCCAAATGCCAGCAGGCACTCAGGAAGTGGATGCCCTTAGGGGTATAACGTGGGGTAGTGGGATGGAGACGCAATAGGACCTGACCCCTGTGCTTCTCCCCTGGCCTCAGGACGAAGCTGGTGCTGGAGAACCTGGAGGACGCCTTTGTGCTGACTGGGCCAGATGACAGTCTGTGGGACAAGCGTGCCTGCCCAGCCTACGTGGGGCCTGAGATTCTCAGCTCACGGGCATCCTACTCTGGCAAGGCAGCGGATGTGTGGAGCCTCGGCGTGGCGCTCTTCACCATGCTGGCCGGCCATTACCCTTTCCAGGACTCAGAGCCTGCCCTGCTCTTTGGCAAGATCCGCCGCGGGGCCTTTGCCCTGCCTGAGGGCCTCTCAGCCTCGGCCAGCTGCCTGGTCCGCTGCCTTCTGCGACGGGAGCCAGCTGAACGGCTCACAGCTGCGGGCATCCTGCTGCACCCCTGGCTGCGAGAGGATCCTCGCCCCTTAGCCCCATCCTGGTCCCACCTCCGGGAGGCTGACCAGGTGGTTCCTGATGGGCCAGGGCCAGAGGCGGCTCAAGAAGAGGCGGGAGATAGGGAAGTGGGTCTGTATGGCTAGGGCCACCCTACTAGACCTTTAGCTGCTAACAGTGGATTGATTCAGGGTGTCTACAAGCTTTCTCTCTCCCCTTTGAACCAAGTCAAGCTTTAAGTGCCTTGTAGGAGGGAGGAAGGAAGAGGAGTATGCAGTGTGTTTGCATGCCTGTGGTGTCCACACACCTGTGGTGTCCACGCCCTGTGTACAAAGGAGTGGGCATGCAACAAGTCCGTCTTGGGTGCTTGCTGTGTGCCAAGCCCTATTCTGGGTGCTGGAACACAGCATTGGAAAAAGAGCCAACCCCGCTCCTGCCTTATGGAGCTGACTGATACACTGCGCTCTTGAGCCAGCGGCACCTCTCCATGCCCACTGGCCAGGGTCTGCACCAGACACACGTTAGGACCCACATGTGTCAGCACCATTTGTGCTGCAGCTGAGGTGCCTGTCCCTTGGAGAGTCCCTTTCACCAATATCCTGCTGCCTTTGTGTCTAGCACCTTCAGAGAAAGGAAAGCATTCCTGTGCCAAAGGTCTCCAGAGCTCAAGGGATGCTGGGAATTGTGTTCCCAGCAGCTGTCTTCTTGATCAAGAGATCCTTTTTCCAGGCCTGAGCCAAGGATTTGAGCCAGAAGACAAGAATCCAAAGTATGAGGCTGGTCTTCATTTAATTCAAGAAAGGGCTTAGAATGAGGGTCCAGGCCTGTCCACCTTGGTGACCCCTGACCTGAGCACAGGGGTTGGGAGGCAGGATTAGGCAGGAGTATATAGCCCTCTGGACACCTGGGAAGTATCAGACCTGGTTCTAGCGATCTTACTTCATCACTGTGGGTTTTGGATGCCATGAGTGTATGTTTTTTTATCTTGTGCCTTAATAAACCAAACCCAATGCCATAGAGTCGATTCTGACTCATAGTGACCCTATAGCCCCATAGGGCTTCCAAGGCTGTAAAGCTTTATGGAAGCAGACTGCCTTACCGTTCTCCAGTAAAATGGCTGGTGGGGTTGAACTGCTGACCTTTTGGTTATCAGACAAATGGTTTAACCACTGACCCACTAGAGCCTTAATAAAGGAGTTATAAAATACATCTGTTTCTCCAGATTCTGTCTATCCTTGTCTCCCCATCTCTGCCTCCAAACCAGAATCCTTGGTGAACAGCTAGAGCCCTGTGTCTCAGCCTCAGCTGAATGGGGTGTGAGAGGAGCTCCCTGCAGCCCGGCAGACCTAGCTGCATTCCCTGTTTTTTCTGGAGCTAGAGCTCTCTTAGTTGAGTGGTTTTTGGCTTCAAGTCACAGAAGCTCGGCATCAGAAGTGGCTTAAACAAGAGTGAAATGCATTTTCACATGCAACGAGAAGTCAGTGGATGAGGCGGGCTCTCCGCTGGTAGCAAGGACCCAGGTTCTCTGGCCCTTTTTTTTTTGTGCTCTATTGCCTTGGTGGCCACCAGTGCAATGGCTACAGTAGCCCAAAGCATCACACAGGAGAGATCAGTGAAAGGAAGAATTACTTGGCTGGTCTACAGAAACATGAGCTAAATAAAATAAGTTTCTTAAGTCATGTTTGGGCTGTTTTGTTATACAGCAAAAGCTAACTGATACAGAGAGGGACAAGTCAGCCTCATGTCTGTGGCCAGCATTGACCAGAACATGGCCCTGCTCTCAGTAATGACCTCATCTCTGTGCCCAGCATTGACCAGAACATAGCCCTGCTCCCAGTAATGACTGGGTGAATTAAGTAACCATTGTGTACACACATGAAGCCTCCCTTGCCTTGTACCCTTCCCCTGCCCAGCTTCCACCAACCCCTGCCCCAGTCCCCTGCACAGGCTGAATGCCCTCACTTGTGCCAGTGGAGCAAGGGGAAGGGAGGCAAACTAACAAAATGAGGGCTGCCAAGTGGTAGGCACTGTGCCAAGTTCTTTATCTACATTACACCCAATTCATTCAATCCTATCAGCAACCCTAGGCACTAGGTGCTCTGGTCTGCCTTGTTTACAAATAAGCACAATGAGGTTTAGAAAGACCATAAGTCATCCAAGGCCACACAACAGAGAACAAGACTCACCTGGTTTTGGCTTGAAGCTGGAACTTTTGACCAGGTTAACTCAGAGACAGCCACATGAAAACTACCCAAACAGCAAAATCCATTCCCTTATTACCAAGTAATGGATGCAATCTCACCCCTGACATCAATTAGTAGGGTCTTTCATGTTCTATTTATGTTTATTTAATCACTGCATCAGAGCTTTATAGTATCACATGCATTTTTGGGAGGGATTGTTAGAAATTTGAGGATTTCCTCTGCAACATGGAGCTAAATACAATAAATATATTGTGACCTGCCCATTAGTCATTCACTTAGCAGCTCAACAGCTATTATTGAATGCCTACTGAAAGACAACACGGCCCCTGCCTACAAGGACTCACAGTCTAATAGAACAGAAAGATGTTTTTTAAAGATTTAATTACTCTTATGGTAATTTTGTGGCAAAGACAGGCATCACCAAATATACCACGTGCTGTTCTCTTTTCTGTCCTTGCTGCCCTTACAGGTAGGTCTGGGTCACATGACTAGTTCTGACCAATGGTGTGGGAGTAGAAGTGATGAGGGGAGGGGAAAGGTCATTTCAGGGCTGTCAAGAGCTGAAGGGCTTCCATCTCTCTCTTGTCCTGTCACCGCCACTTACTCTGAGGCCATGTCTTCCCATAGCTACCAGATGGAGGACGACCACCAGATTCATGTGGCAGTAGCAAAGACAGATGGAGGCCCGCCACCTCTCTCTCTGCCTTAGCCCTGTCCACCCCTCGAGGCTGGCCCTGGATGCTGTGCACCACTGCTGGTGGGACTGGAAAATGCTGCAGCCACTGTGGAAAACAGTTTGATGGCTCCTCAAAAATTTAAACAATTATCATACGATCCAGCAATTCCACTTGAAAGCAGGGTCTCAAACAGATATTTGTACATCAATGTTTATTGTAGCAATAGTCAAAAGGTGGAAAAAACCCAACAGATGAATGGATAACCAAAATGTGGTACATACATACAACAGGATGTTATTCAACCATAAAGAGAAATGAAGTTGTGATACATGATATGACATAAATACTGAAAACATACCAAGTGAAATAAGTCAGACATAAAAGAATAGATATTGTATGATTCTACTTACAGTGACCCTATGCACAGCAGAACAAAACACCACCCTGTCCTGGGCCAGCTCCACGATCCTGGCTATACTTGAGCTCATGGCCACAGGCACTGTTGTCAATCCGTCTTGTTGAGGGCCTTCCCTTCTTTCATCGACCCTCCATCTCACCAAGCATGATATCCTTCTCCAGGGAATGGTCCCTTCTAACAACATGACCAAAGTAGGTGAGATGAAGTCTCCCATTCTTGCTTCCAAGGAGCTTTCTGGCTGCACTTCCTCCAGGACAGATATGTTAGATCTTTCAGCAGTCCATGGTACTTTCAGCATCCTTTTCCAGCACCACAACTCAAAAGCATCAACTTTTCTTCAGTCTTCTTTATTCATTGTCCAGCTCTCACGTGCATACAAAGTGATTGAAAATACCATGGCTTGTGTCAGACACACCTTAGTCCTCAAAGAGACATCTTTGCTCTTCAGCCCTTGAAAGAGGTCCTTTGCAGCCAATTTGCCCAGTGCTAAATGTCCTCTGATGTCCTGACTGCTTGCTTCTACTGCCATTGATTGTAGAACCAAGCAATGTGAAGTCTTTGACAACTTCAATCTTTTCTCCATTTATCGTGATGTTGCTTATAGGTCCAGTTGTTGAGAATTTTTATTTTCTTTATATTGAGATGTAATCCATACTGCAAACTGTATTCTTCAATCTTTATCAGTAAGTGCTTCAAGTCCTCCTCACTTTCAGCAAGCAAAGTTGTGTCGTCAGCATTTTGCAGGTTGTTAATGATTCTTCCTCCAATCCCGATGCCACGTTCTTCTTCAGTCCAGCTTCTCAGATTATTTGTTCAGCATACAGAATAAGTGAATGAATAAGTATGGGGAAAGAATACAGCCCTGACACATTCCCTTTGTGATTTTGAACCCTGCAGTCTCCCCTTGTTGTGTCTGAACAATAGCCTCCTGGTCTATGTACAGGTTCCTCATGAGTACAATTAAGAGTTCTGGAATTCCCATTCTTCTCAATGTTACCCATAATTTGTTATGATTCACACAATCAAATGCTTTTGCCACTCCATGGAAGGAAGACTGGGCAATCTACTTCTGTAAAGATTTACTGCCTTGGAAACCCTATGGGGGTCACTATGAGTTGGAATTGACTTGATGGTAGTGGGTCTGGTTTGGTTTTTGTTTAGGGTTGGGGGAAGGAGCCCTAATGGTGCAATGGTTAAGTGCTCAGTGTTAACTGGAAGGTTAGTGGTTTAGACTCACCAGCTGCTCTGTGGGAGAAGAGACCTGGCAATTTGCTCCTGTAAAGACTAAACCAAAAATAAATAAATGAAATAAACTTGTTGCCACTGGATCAATTCCAATTCATAATGATCCTATAGGATGGAGTAGAATTGCTCCCTAGGGTTTCCAAGGCTTTACTCTTTACAGAAGCAGACTGCTAAATCTTTCTCCCATGGAGTGGCTAGTAGAGGGGCTAATGGGTTTTGTAAGGTCATAGGGGTGGCATCATCCTCTGAATCTCTCTAACTTCACAAGGCAGAGAGAGAAGAATCAACACCAACAGCCCAAAGCTGATTCCTATGAGGCCAGACATGCTGCCACCCTCCAATCTTTTTACCAATTCTGACACCAACAGACCCCTCCATGGCACCCACTACTTCTCTGCTGGGTTTGATAATTCACTGTGATGGCCACACAGAACTCACAGACAATACTCACGATTGGGGGGTTTATTAGGGAAGCAACAAGTTGCAGCTTAGGGTCAGGAACGCTCAGGATACAATTCTTCAATCAGGACAAACTCCCCTCGGCCATGTCCTCAAACACGTCACTCTTTGGCCCTTAGCTTCTTGGCCTGGCCTCTGCCCTGCCTGGGCAAGTGTTACAAAGCTCTTTTATCTCTGCCAATAGGTACACTTAGGTGCCCTCCACTCCACCAGCAAGTCTTCTGCCCATATGCACTCAGCAGAAAACCAGAAATGCTCTGTGGGCTGACAAACCCACAGCTCTGTCTTGTGCCAGTCTCTTGGTTCTGCTGGCCACTGTCTTTCTGCCATCTCTGCACAGGGACCTAGGGCCCAGGATTTTGGATGGCAGTGAATCACCTCTTCTGCCTCTAGGAGGGCTCACTTTAAGCCTAGCAGAATTACAAAACTAACCAATCCCCACATTAGGGTTCTGCTAAAGGGGCAAGGAGGCCACATGTCCTGACCCCCTCTAACCCCACAAGAGGAAGACAGAATCACCATCAGTAGCCCAAGGCCTATTCATGTGAGGCCAGACATGTTGCCTCCCTCCAGCCCTTTCACCAACCCTGACACCAACCGTTCCTCCTGCAGCACCAACCACCTTTCTGATGGGTTCGATAATTCACTGCAGTGACCACACAAAACTCACAGATTATGGGGTTTATTAGGGAATCACCAGGTTACAATTCAAGTTCAGGAACAATGCTCAGTCTCTCTCAGCCCACCACCTCTCAGCCAACAGTCTCTCACAGTCTCTCTCCCAGCAGTGCATGTCCCTTGGTGTCTCTCTCAGCAACGTTTGTCTCCTGCATCTCTTTCCCAGCAACGTGTTTCTCAGGAGTGCATTTCTCTCAGCAGAATGCCTTTCTCAGCAACCAGTCAGAGAGCGTTCTGCCTCTAGGAGGTCTCCCTTTGAGCTTGGCAGAGTGGCCAAACTAGCCAATCAACATCAGAATTTTAAGCACCTGAGAGCAAACTTCCCAGAACACTGCTTTGTGCCACGTCCAACAGAAATACCCCAGGTGGATAACTTTACAATCAGGAGCTCCTCAGTCTCTCACAGCAATTTCCACCACTGAGTTTACAAAGACTTATGGCTAGAAAGCCATACCAGGTAATATACTACACCGCAGGTTCCATACAGCTTATTTCCATGGCTCCTCCAGAAGGGCGCCATGTACCTAAATGACATTACTAGCAAGATATCCAGTCCCCTTGGTGGGCCACAAGCACCTTACATTTGCATAGTTCCACCCAGCAATCTGGTGGGTGTCACAAAGACCATGAGTAGAAGGGCCATACCAAGCAATTCATTGCACCACAGGTTTAAACTGCTGACCGTCAGGTTAGTAGCGGAGTGTCTAACCAGGGCTCCTTCAGTAAAGATTACAGCCTAGGAAATCTATAGGACACTTCTACTGTGTCCTATAGGGTCACTATGAGTTGGAACTGACAGCACAAAAGAGTGGAGATGTTGGATGAGGAGTGACTGGGGTCAGGGTTTCTTTTTTTTTTAATTAGGATTTGGGTGAAGATTTACAGAGTAAATTCACTTTTCATACAGCAGTTCACATATACCTTGTCGCATGTCATTGACCAAAATCCACAATGCAGCAGCTCCCCTCCCACTTCCTCCCCATAGTTACCTCCTCCCAGTGTCCATCCCTTCATACTCTTCTGCACCCTGAGCTATCTCCCTGTGCATAAGCAGCCCTTCCTTCTCCCATGATTGTTCTCTCCAGGGCGGGTGTCCACTTGAGGCAAATGTTTAACTCACATGCCTGTACTTTGTTTGGCTGGAAACCACAGTTGTGGGTTCAATTCCAGACCTGAAGGGCAGCTAGGGGCCATAGTCTCAGTGGTTACACCAGGCTCTATTGGATCAGGGTTTCTTTTTGAGGTGAACAAAAAATTCTAAAATTAGACTGTGGTGATGGTTGCACAATTCTGTAAATGTACTAAAACTACTTGTATACAAATTATATCTCAATAAAGTTGGTCTAAAAAAGAACAGCCATTAGACTGGTAAGTGATGTCTCAACAGCAACAATGGAAGCTAGAAGAGAATGGAACGCTATCTCCAAGGTGCTGAAATGCCTGCCAGATAGACATCTATATCCAGTGAAAATGTCTATCAAGAATGAGATTTAAAGAAAGAACTTTTCAAACAAACACTGAAGAACTTTGTCACCAGAAGATCATCCCTATGGGAAATTCTAGAAGGGTGATTCTCAAATTTGGCTCCTCATTGCAAACACCAGAGAGTTTTAAAAACATCCTGATGCCTGGGCCTCATTCCCAGAGATTCTAATTCAATTGATCTGGGATGTGGCCCAGGTATCAAGATTTTTAAAAGCTCCCCAAATGATTCAAATGCTCATTCATTCATTCAATAAACAATCTTTGAGCACCTATGATGAGTTAGGAACTGTTCTAGACACCAGGAACACAGCAGACAAAACAAACAGGAACAAAACAGACAAATATCCCTACCCTCACTGAGCTGGCCCTGAGGTAGGAGTGTGCCCGACCTGTTCCAGGATCCAAGATCCAGGAGGCCAGTGGGTCTTGAGTGGAGTGAGTTGAGAGAGTAGTCTGAGATGAAGGCAGGGAGATGGGATGTTTGTGTGTTGGGGCAGATGAAGGTCCTGGGGGAATTTGGCTTTAACTGAAATGGGAACTGTAGGAGTGTTTTAAGCAGGGGAGTGACATACTTTGACTTATATTTTAACAAGACCCCCTGGCAGCTGGGTGGAAAATAGATTGTAGTGGGGCAAAAGCGGAATTAAGGGGCCCAGTAAGGAAGTTGGTGCAGGACATCTAAAGAGCCCAGAGCGGGTAGGGCATGGAGGTGACAGGTGACAGATGGTATATCTACTCTGCAGGTGGAGCCGACAGGATCTGCTGCTCTATGGGATGAGGGGTGGGAGTAAAAAGGGGGGCGGAGGGGCCTGGAGGATGTAGAAGCCTGGTCTGTGCCAAGCGACGCACGCTTCACTAGTGACTCAGTAAACACGTGGAGAGTGAACGCCACCTAAGAGGCAACGTCGGGCCGGCAGAGGGTGGTTTCCCAAGTCAGCCAGGCATGGATTCAATTCCAGGCTGTGCGACCTTGGGCAGTCACAAACAGCACCTCCGTTTCCTCACCTGCAAACGAGGCTAAAGACCCGGGCTGGCCACGGTGTGTTGGGGGCTAGGGAAAGCAGGTACCTCGGAGGCTGGCTACGCGTCGCGCGGGTTCGCAGTACGCGCTCCCTGACAGTCCACCAGAGCCTGCTTCCACTCCGTCCTCCCTCCGTTCTCTGCGCGGGAAGCGCGGCCGGGTGAGGGAGTGAGGGTCGGGGAGTGGAGAGTCAGCCCCGGAAACCCGGGCGGGGACGCCCGGATAGGGGATTGAGCGCCCGGAACCTTCTTTGTCCTGCAGCGGGACAGGGAGAGCCACGGACGGACTAGGCCTCCGCCCGGCGTCGCCCTCTCGGGCACGCGCGCGCGCGCCAGGGGGCGGTGGTGTTTCCTGGATCAGACGACAATTTTCCGCTACCGCCCCGCCCCACTTCCGGGACCGCCACTTTCACTTTCTCTTCCGCGAAACCTGCTTTTCTTCTCGAAAATCGGGGCCTCTGGGGCAGGGGAGCGTGGTGGGCTGGAATCCCAGCACCGGGCGTGCCTGAAGGAGAAGTGGGTACCTCCCCCTGGCTTCAGTGGCTCGGCTCTACGGCGTCCGGCCGGAGCTCCGGTGCAGGCCTGTCCTGTTTTTACGTTCGCTACGTGAGTGCCCGGATCCGTGACCCCTGCCCTTTCAGGCTCTTATGCGGGGTCCCAATTCGTGTCTATCCCAGGCCGGATCTCCGGTTCCTGGGCTTGTGTGATGCGACCCATCAGCCGCCGGGGACAAGGCGGCCCAGAGAGTGCTCAGGCCTCGCCTGAGGGCGCTCAACTGAGGTTTAGTTGTTCCTGTTCGTCCGCCCTCCCCCAGGTGACCCGGAGGTAGCGTTTTCCAGGAGCCGCAGTCCCCTCCTGGGGGGATGGGCCCACCTGCGCCACATGGACGAGAAGACCAAGAAAGGTGAGCACAGACGGGAGGCAGGTAGCGGGTTTATGAGGCGGATCCTCGCCGACAAAGACCTTCCCACTGTCAACCTGGCCCTCAGTTTTCTCCCTTGGGAGCCCCTGGCTTCCGGAGATGTTTTGTTACTCATTTACTTGGGTCCCGAGATCTCCTTGGTTAGCTCTGTGCGGAGATCCGAGTGGGAGCTTCTAGAGGACACAGGACGTTGAACTTGGAGACCTCCCTGCTGTGGGTGGTGGTGGTGATTGGGGAGACAGACAGACCTCAGCCTACTTGGCTAGTTGGGAGTCTCATGGCCACCTTTCTTGGCTCCACCACACGGCTTTGTAGGACTCAAGTCGGGTCTCGCCACTGCCCTGCTCTCAATCGTCCCTTGCTCCTCCCTATTCTCAGAACAAAACCTACAGCCCTTAGAGTCCACGAGGCCTGGTGGCTTTGCTGACCTCAATAGCTTTTTGGTTCTAATCCAACTATTTCTTGCCTCAAAGCCTTTGCCATTGCTTTTCTCTCCACCTGGAACACTCTTCCCTGAGTCCTGCCTGACACGTCCAGTTCCTTCTGCAAGTCTCAGCTTCAATATTGCCACCTCCCAGAAACCTTCCTGATCTCCTTACCTGGTTTATCTCCTTATGAGCATGGATCACAATCTGAAGTTTTTTTGTTGTTCTTTGGTTAAACTTGTTAGTTGTCTGTCTCCCCACTGGGCTAGGAAGTCCATGAGGAGAGGGGACCCTGTTTCTTACTCACTGTTGAATCCCAGTTCCTGGAACAGGAACCAGTACACAGTAATAGCTCAATAAATGCTTGTCAGATAAACGAATGGAAGTATGAAGGAAAAAACCCAACTAAGCCTGGGATGGGGAGGAGTGGGGAGAATGTCAGAGAAGGCCTCCCAGAGGAAGGGAGTTTTAAGCTTCCTTTTGAAGGTATGTAAGGAGCTCTGGTGGTACAATGCCTAAGGAGTTGACTGCTAACCAGGAGGTTGGCGGTTCAAACCCACCAGCCTCTCTGCAGAAGGAAGATTGGCCAATCTACTTCTGTAAAGATTTACTACCTTGGAAACCCAATGGGCGTTGTGAGTCTGAATCGACTTGATGGCAGTGGGTTTTTTTTTTTTTTTTTTTTTGGTTTGGTTGAAGGTAAGTAGGAGATACTCCGTGGTGCTAATGTGTTCCTTCTGTGCTGGCTTTCAGCAGAGGAGATGGCCCTGAGCCTCACCCGAGCAGTGGTGGGCGGGGATGAGAAGGTGGCCGTGCAGTGTGCCATCTGGTTGGCAGAGCGAAAGGTGCCCCTGAGTGTGCAGCTGAAGCCTGAGGTCACTCCAACACAGGACATCAGGTGAGGATATAGGACACCCTGGGAGGAAATCAGAACTGTTTCCAGAACAGCTGGGCAGGGGTGGGTGTCGGAAGGGGTTGAGTTCATTTCTGGCTCTGGCACTTACCAGCTTTGTGACCTTGGGCAAGTGCCTTCCTATCTCTGTGCCTCAGTTTTCTACCTGAAAATCGGGATGATAGTACTAGCTAGTGTTTATTTTAAATTTTTATTTTGAAATATATCAGACTTGCAGAAGAGTTGCAAAATTGTGCAAAGAGTTGTACAAAGAATTCTCGTGCCCTTTACCCTCATTCTCCAAATACTAACATTTTACCACATTTGCTTTGCTCTGTCATTCTGTTTTTCCACGTATAGAAAATTGTGTGTATGTAGTACATGCTTTATATGTGAGTTATATACCTGTCCTAGTGGGTGCAGGGTGCTGTCTTGCGGTTTTGATTGGTATCTCCTTGAGGCTAATGATGTTGAGCATCTTCTCATGTGCTTGTCGGCTCTCTGTGTATCTTTGGAGAACTGTCTATTCACATCTTTTGCCTGTTTTTTAATTGGGTTATTTGTATTTTTGTTATTGAATTGTAAGAGTTCCTAATAGTTTTTTATATATTCTGGAACAAATCCTTTATCAGGTACATGATTTGCATATATTTTCTTTCCTATTTGGTGGGTTGTCTTCTCACTGTTTGATGGTGTTCTTTGAAGCACAAAAGTTTTTCATTTTCATCGTGCCCAGTTTTGATCGTCTGTTTTCTTTGGTTGGTTGTACTTTTAATGTCATATCTAAGAAGCCGTTGCCTACTCCAAGGTCATGAAGACTTGTGCTATATTTTCTTCTAAGAATATTAATAGTTTTAGTTCTTGTATTTAGGTCTTTGGTCTATTTTCAGTTAATTTTGATATCTGGTATATTCTTTTCTGTGTGGATTTCTAGTTGTCCTAGCACCATTTGTTGAAAACAAGATTCTTTCCCCACTTAATCATCTTGTACCTTTGTCAAAAATTAATTGACCTCAGTGTAAGGGTTTATTTCTGGGTTCTCATTTCTTTTCCAGTCATCTACAGGTCTGTCCTATGCCAGTACCATACTGTTTTCATTTCTGTAGCTTTTTTTTTTTTAATGTTATTGTGATTTGGGTGAAAGTTTACAGAGCAAATTCATTTTCCATACAGCAGTTCACATATACTTTGTTTCATGACATTGACAGCAATTTTCCCCAGTACAACAGTTCTCTCCTTACTCCCTTCCCATAGTTACCTCTTCCCTGTGACTTTCCCTCCTATGTACTCTCCCTGAGCTGTCTCCCTGAACAAAGAAGTGTATCTAGCTAATGTAAATGTTCAGCTAACATGCCTGTCTTTTGTTTGGCTGGAAGCCACAGGTGTGGGTTCAATTCCAGACCTGACGGGCAGTTAGGCGCCGTAGTCTCAGGGGTTCCACCAGGCTCTATCAGACTAGTAAACTTGGCCCCCCCCTTTTTTTTTTATGATTTTGAGTTTTGTTCCACATTTAATTACTATAACTTTGTAGTAAGTTTTAAAATTGAGATGTGTGGGTCTTTTGACTTTGTTATTTTTCAAAATGTTTTTTTCTATTCTGGCTGCTTTGAATTTCCATGTGAATTTTAGAATCGTCTTGTCAATTTCTGCAAAGAAGTCAGCTGGGATTTTGATAAAAGTTTGCATATCTGTAGATCAATTAGCCATTTGATTTTGAAATATGTATTTCTTGATACAGTGACATAAGACAGTACTTGTGGACTTCTTGCTATGAAAAAATGAGCAGTTTAGCACAATCATCTCCCACCTGTCCTTTTCCTGACTTTCTGGTTTTTGTTAAGTATCATAGTACAAGCTCTCTGAGTTGACTTCCACCTGAGTCCCCAAATAACTGGCACTGTAGGTTCCTCTGTAAGGAATAGTGCTGCTCACAGCTTGAAGTACAGGGTCAGCCAGATCTTGCTACTCAAAGTGAGGTCCGTGGATCAGCAGCCTCACCATAGGCTGGTTGAATTGGAACCTACATTTTGAGAGGCTCTCGGCCAGCAGGCCCTTCTTGCAGGCCTGCTCTTCTTAGCAATGGAGCTGCTATTAACGACAGCAGAGCTGGCACTAACAACAGTTGGTTGAGTTTACTTCCTAACCTGTTTATACCAGTTGTACTTAATTATTGTAATAATTTAATTAGCTATTACTTTACAGGCATACCTCGCTTTATTGTGGTTTGCCTTATTATGCTTCGCAGATATAGCAGTTTTTACAAATTGAAGGTTGTGGCAATGCTGTGTCAAGCAAGTCTGTCGGTGCCATTTTTCTAACACCATGTGCTCACTTCATGTCTCTGTCACAGTTTCATATTTCTCATGCAATATTTCAGACCTTTTCTTAGTGCTATTGCCTATTTAGTAGACTGCGGTATAGTGTAAATAGAACTTTTATAGGCACTGGAAACTCGAAAACATTCATGCATCTCACTTTATTGTGATACTTGCTTTATTGCAGTGGTCTAGAACCAAACCTGCAACATCTCCGAGGTATGCCTGTACTTAAAACCTGAGTGTTGAAAGGAAATTGTTTCTCTGAGAACTGAATTGATTGCTTAGAAAGACAAAGTAAAGGAAAGTCACCAAAAAACCTTAGCACTGTAGGGTGGTGTTACTGTTAGGTGCCTGTGAGTCGATTCTGATCCTGCCCTGTAGGACTGCCCCATAGGATTTTCTTGGCTAGAATCTGTGAGAGCATTTCTGCTTTGTACACAAGGGGTTGCCATGAGTTGGTACTGACTTGATGGCAGCGGTTTTTATTTATTGATTTTTTAATAATTAATTTTGTTTCATGCAAAACATACACCATTTCAGCAGTTTTCTACATGTACCATTTAGTGACATCGAGTTGTGTAACCATTCTCACCCTCCTTCTGAGTTGCTTCTCTTCCATTAACAGAACTTCATTGTCCCCTAAGTTTCCTGTCTCATCGTTTGAGTTTCCGGTATCGCTTTGATCCCATATAGATACTTCTTAAAAGTAGACATTTTTTACTAGTAAGTTAAACTATTGTTTAGTTTTAAGACTTCAGAGGATATTAATGCTTTAAGGTTTAAAGATTGTCTCACAGCAATAGTTTCAGGGGATCCTCCTTGGCGCTAGAAAGTCTGGAGTCTGTGAGAATTTTAAACTCTGTTCTGCATTTCCCCCTTTTGATCAGAATTCTTGTACAGAATCTTTGATCAAAATGTTCAGTAATGATAGCTGGGCACCATCCAGTTCTTCTGGTCTCATGGCAAATGAGGCAGTTGTTCATGGAGGCAATTAACCACACATTTCATATCCTCTTCCTATTCTCCTTCCTTTCTTGCTCAAGGCGAATAAAGACCAATTCTTGTGCCTTGGATGACCGCTTGCAAACGTTTAAGACCCCAGGTGCTACTCATTGAACTAGAAGGGAGAACAGAAACACTAACGTTATTAACCCAATAACTGGGCTGTCCCATAAAACCATGGCTCCAAACCAAAAAACCAGGTATTTGGTTGTATGTAAGTAGCCTCAGCAACTACTCTCTTTTTGTTGTTGTAAATATATCTATCACACAACTTTGGCCAATTCAACTTTGTACACATGGACAACTTACTGACAGCAGATGCAGTAATCAGCTGTGCAGCCCTGCCCTTAATCAGTGCAATATTACTGTCACCATTAACCCTTCCCTTTCCCCCCTCTCTTGTCCCTGGTAACCACTAATAAACTTTGTTCTCTATACATTTATCTTTTTATGTAAGTGAGGTCATACAATATTTGTACTTTTGCGATTGACTTATTTCACTCACCATAATATCTTATAGAGAGTCCATCCATGTTACGGCATGTGTCAAGACTTGATTTCTCCTACAGGATGAGTAGTACCCTGTTGTATGTATGTACCACAGTTTATCCATTTGTTTGTTGATGGGCATTTAGATTATTTCTACCTTTTTTATCTTAGCCATCCTAGTGGCAGTGAAATGCTATCTCATTGTTTTGATTTGCACCTCTCTGATGGCTAATGATACTGAGCATCTTTTCATGTGTTTGGTGGCTATTTGAATGTCCTCTTTGGTGAAATGCCTGTTCAGGTCCTTTGCCCATTTCATGATTGAGTTATTTATCTTTTTGTTGTCAAAGTGTTTTATATCTTAGTTATTTGGCTTATCTTATCTATTGTCAGATACATGATTTCCAAAGATATTCCCCTAGTCGATAACTTATCCTTTCATTTTCTTGGTAAAATCTTCTAATAAAAGTTTTCAATTTTTATGAGATACCATTTATTTATTTTGCCTTTTTCTGTTGATGGTTTTGTTATATTAGATAATCCATTGTTAAAAGCTACACTTCACAGCATTGTCCCTTTGTTTTCTTCTAAGAGTTTTATGGTTTTAGTTTGCTCTTTTAGGTGGTCAATCCATTTTGAATTTGTTTTGTGTATGGTGTGAGGCATGGATCCTGTTTCATTTTTCTGCATATGAAAATTCGATTTTCTCAGCACCATTTATTGAAGAGACTCTTCTTTTCCCATCGAATGGGCTTAGCACCCTTGTCAAAAATTAATTGACCATCGATGGGTGGGTTTATTTCTGAACTCTTCATTGGTCTATATATCTACTGTTCTACCATTACCAGGCTTTTTTTTTTTTTTT
>NW_006921607.1:5627073-5651831 GCF_000298275.1 Orycteropus afer afer | reverse complement strand
CCCTGCGACTATGGTCCCAAGCCCACAGGATCAGCTACTCGGTCCCTCTGGGTAGCTGGCTGTGACCAAGTAATGACCATAACCTTGCCCCTTGTCAGCTCTACTATACACCTCATTACCAGGCTTTTTGATTACTGTAGCTGTATAGTATGTTTTAAAATCAGGAAATCTGAGTCCTCTTTGTTCTTTTCTTTCTTTCAACATTGCTTTAGCTATTTCGTGCTGCTTATTCCATATAAAGTTGAGGATTGGTGCAAAAAGGGCAGGGAGGTGGCATCTTCTGATCTCCTCTAACTTCACAAGAGGAAGACAGTCACCATCAGCCGCCCAAGGCTTACTCCTCCAAAGCCAGACATGCTGCCACCCTCTAGCCTTTTACCAATTCTGACACCAACCGTCCCTCTCCTGGCACTCACTACTTCTCTGCTGGGTTTGATAATTTGTTGCAGTGGCCACACAGAACTCATAGGCAAAACTCACAATTATGGGCTTTATTAGAGAAGTAACAGGCTGCAGTTCAGGTTCACGAATGCACTCAGGATACAGTTCTTCGATCAGGATGGTCTCCCCTCTGCTGTGTTCTCCTTAGGCACGCCTCTCAGGCCCTTGGGCTTTTGGCCTGGCCTCTGCCCTGCTTGGGCAAGTGTGTTACAAAGCTCTTTTAGCTCTGCAGATAGATACCCCTAGGTGTACCCCACTTGGTCAGCAAGTCTCCTGGCCAAGAGCACTCAGCTTTTTCGCTCCATGAGCTGGAGAGGTTGCCACTCAGTCTCCTGCCTCTTGGTTCCTCTGTGACCATCGCCCTCTGTCTGGACGTCTTTCTCTGCCATGTGTTTCACTCTGCCATGCATCTCTTTCTGCTGGGCGTCTCTGCCAAGGAGGTCCAATGCAGGAAGCTTGGCTCCAAGGATGCACTCGATTTCACCTCCAGCTCTTCTCCCTTGATGACAATGAGATCCCCCCTCTGCCTCTAGAAAGGCTCCTTTTAAGCCTGGCAACGTGACAAAGCTAACCAATCCCAACATCAGAGTTCTACACACTGTATTTACATGGTCCCACCCAGTAATCCAGTGGGAGTTACAAAGACTACAGCTAGAAAAGCCATACCAAGTAATTCACTGCACCTCAATTGTTTTTTCTATTTCTCTAAAGAAGGCTTTTGGAATTCTGATTGGGCTTGCATTAAATCTATAGGCTGCTTTGTGTAGTATTGACATTTTAACAATATTAAGTTTTCTAATCCATGAACATGGAACATTTTTCCATTTTTAAGTGATCTTTAATCTCTTTCAGCAGTGTTTTATAGTTTTCATTGTATAAGTCCTTCACATTCCCAGTTAGATTTATTCCTGGGTATTTTATTTGCTTAGGTGCTATTGTAGATGGAATTGTTTCCCTAATTGCCCTTTCAGATTTCTCATTGCTGATTTAGAGAAAGCCAGCTACTTTTTGTTTGTTGACGTTGGGTCCTACAACTTAACTGAAGTCCTCTGTTAGCTCTAGGAGTTTTCTGTGGGATTTTCTATATGTAGGAACATATCATCCACAAATGGAGATAATACTAGTTTTATTTTCCAATCTGGATTCTTTTTTATTTTGTTTTCTGGTCCTACTGCTCTGGCTAGGACTTCTAGTACAATATTGAATAGAAATGGTGAGTGGGCACCCTCGTCTTGTTCCCAATTTCAAAGAAAAAACTCTCAGTCTGTTTCCATTAAGTATAATGCTGGTTGTTGGCCTTTCATATGTGCTTTGAATCATGTTGAGGGATTGCCCTTCTATTCCAGTCTTCTTTAGGGTTTTCATTGAGTAACGGTGGTTGGATTTTATCTCATGCTTTTTCTGCATCCATAGAGATGATCATACGGTTCTTTTTTTCTGTTGGTGAGAGGTGTAATACATTGATTTATTTCCTAATGTGAACTAGCCCTGTATTCCTGGAATAAATCCCACTTGGTCATGGTATATGACTCTTTTAATATGCTGTTGGATTCTGTTGACTAGTATTTTGTTGAGATTTTTGCATCTGTTTATAAGAGATGTGGTTGTTGTTGTTGGGTGCTGTCGTGTCGTCCCTGACTCATAGCGACCCCTCCTTGGGTTTCCGAGGCAGTATCACTATGGAAGTAGATTGCCCAACCTTCCTTCCGAGGAGTGGCTGATGGGTTTGAACCACCAGCCTTCTGGTTAGCAGTCAGGTGCCTTAGGCACTATGCTATCAGAACTCCTATTTATAAGAGATACTAGCCTGTAATTTTCTTTTCCTGTGGTGTCTCTGTTTGCTTTGGGTATTAGGGTCATGTTTGCTTCATGGAATGAATTACGGAGTATTCCTTCTCTCTCTCTCTTTTGCAAGAGTTTAGACAGTATTTTCAGTTTTTCTCTAAATGTTTTGTAGAATTCCCCAGTGAAGCCATCTGGTCCAGGACTTTTTTTTGTTGGGATGTTTTTGATCACTGATTTGATCTTTTCACTTGTCCTAAGTCTGTTGAGATTTACCATTTCTTCTTGAGTCAGTTTGGGTAGGCTATGTGCTTCTAAGAATTTGTCCATTTCATCTAGGTTATCTAGTTTGTTGCTGTACAGTTGTTAATATTCAGTCATAATTCTCTTTATTTCTGTTTAGTTAGTTGTAATGTTTCCTCTTTTATTTTATTTTTGTTATTTTCATCTTTTCTTTGTCAGTATAGCTAAAGGTTTTTCACTTTTATAGATCTTTTCAATTTCAACTTTTGGTTTTATTATTTTTCTCTTTCAATTTTATTTGTTTTTGCTCTTTCTTTGTTACTTCTTTTCATTTGGTAGGTTTTGGCCTAGTTTGCTCTTCTTTTTCTTGTTCCTGGAGTTGCTGAGTCAGACGGTTAATTTGAGATCTTTTATATAGACATTTATTGTTGCAAGTTTCCCTCTGAGTACTGCCTTCCCATAAGTTTTGGTATGTTGTGCTTTCATTTTCATGTGACTGTAGAAAATTTGTGATTTTTTATTATTATTATTTTTAGTGGACACATTGGTAAATTAGTGTATTGTTTAATTTTTATATGTTTGTGTATTTTCCAGTTTTTTTTTTTTTTTTTTTGTTACTCAATTCTGCTTTACTCCATTGTGGTCAGAGAAGATACTTTGTATGATTTCAGTCTTTTCAAAGACTTATTTTGTAACCTAAAATGTGGTCTGTCCTGGAAAATGATCCATGTGCACTGGAGTAGAATGTATACTGTGCTGTTTTTGGGTGGAGTGTTCTATATATATCTGTTAAGTCTAGTTGGTTTATAGTATCATGCAGGCTTTCTGTTTCCTTAGTGAGCTTCTTTATAGATGTTCTGTTCAGTATTGAAAGTGGTATATTGAAGTCTCCAGCTATTATTATAGTACTATCTAGTTCTTCCTTCAATTGTATCAGTGTTTACTTTGTATATTTTGGTGGTATGATGTTGGGTGCATATGTATTTATGATTATTAAATGTTCTTGATTAATTGATCCTTTTATCACTGTATGATGTCCATCTTTATCTCTTTTACAGATTTTGTCTTAAAGTCTACTTTATCCAGTATTAAGATTGTGACGCCAGCTCTCTTTTGGTTGTTATTTGCATATAATATCTTTTTCCATCCTTTTACTTTCAATCTATTTGTGTCCCTGGGTTTGAAATGTATCTTGCAAACAGCCTGTAGTTAGATCATGTTTTTTTTAATCCATTCTGCTGTTCTCTGCTGTTTGATAGGAACGTTTAGTCCATTTCCATTATTTGGTTTGGTTTGATAGAGCCATTGGAAGGGCTTAAGCAGTGTGTTCTAATAAATAGGGAAGCACAGGGTGTGGGAAATGAAGAGAGATCCCTGACCCAGACTGGGAATGGGATGTATGTGCCTGTACGCACATTTGCATGTACAGGTGTGCGAGCATGTACACGTCTGTAGCTGGTGGCCGAGCTAGGACCTGTGACCAGAGCTCCTGTCCCTACTTCTTCTCCTTCCTGCAGGCTGTGGGTGAGCGTAGAGGATGCTCAGATGCACACTGTCACCATCTGGCTCACAGTACGCCCTGACATGACAGTGGCTTCTCTCAAGGACATGGTGAGTGAGGGGGCTGAAGGGAAACCCCAGGATGAAGCCTGCTCATTTTGTTCCCACCCCTCTGCACTCTGATGTTCCCTTCCCACCTACCTTCTCTTGGTGCCCCTGCTAGGTGTTCCTGGACTATGGCTTCCCACCAGCCCTGCAGAGGTGGGTGATTGGGCAGCGGCTGACAAGAGACCAGGAAACCCTGCACTCCCATGGGGTGCGGCGGGATGGCGACAGTGCTTACCTCTATCTGCTGTCAGCTTGCAACACCTCACTCAATCGCCAGGAACTGCAGCGGGAGCGGCAGTTACGGATGCTGGAAGGTGAAGTTTTGCTCCCGAGCCACACAGGACTTAGATCAGAGCCTACAGGCTGTCAGTCAGGGCCTCACGGAGAAGACTTTCTCCACAGTGAGGAAGAAAAGACATGAGACACCTTGGGAGGAGTCATTTCAGGAAACTGTTTTGAATACAGCTGGCATGGGAAAGTGGGGCTAAGTTCAGTCTTGGCTCTGGCAAGGTCAAGTTGTGTGACCTTGGTCAAGTCCCTTCCTGTTTCTGTGCCTCAGGTTTCTAACCTACAAATTGAGTATGTTGATAATAATGTTTATGTTTTTAACTTTATTTTGAAATATTTCATATTTACAGAAGAGTTGCAAAATTGTACAAAGAATTCCCATTTACCCTTCACCCAGATTCCCTAAATACTAACATTTTACTGTACTTTCTTCATCATCCTCTTTCTATATAAAATATTCTGAGAATAAATGATATGTCTGAGGTACCACTCTCCTGAATACTTCAGTGTGTATTCCCCCCCAAAAAAGTTTAATTCAAGAAATTAGCATCGATGCTAATCTATAAATCGTATTCCGTTTTACTTACTGTCTCACCAATGCCCTTAATAGCAAAAGATATGACATTCAACTCTGGTGTCTCTGGTCTCCTCCCCACATTTCCCTTGACTTCATGACATTAGCACTTTGGGGAGTACAGGTCAGGTTTTCTCTTTGTTTTTGTAGAATTTTGGAATAGCCTGGTATTTCCTTGGGAATGGATTCTGATTCAGTATTTTTGGCAGGAATACCTCCAAAGTGCCAGGGGATGTAACTCAGTGGTAGAGCACATGCTTTGGAGCTCTGGTGGCGTAGTGCCTAAGGCATCTGCCTGCTAATCAGAATAACTCCTCGGAAGGAAGACTGGGCAACCTAGTTCCGGAAACCCAAGAAGATGTTGTTATGAGTCAGATCCGACTTGTCGGCAGTGCGTTTGGTTATTTATTTATTTTTTTCACTACCTTTAAAGTGCCATTGTCCTGCTATGTGTGTCACTTCTGGAGGCACAGGAAGCTGATTTTGGGGCAGAATTTTTAAGCTCAGAGGACACAGAAGCATTCATACGTGGAGTAGAGATTCTGACCCTTAGGAACCAGGGTGCTCAGCAGGTAACTGAGCCCATCTGACAGGACGGAGAGGAGAGAAGGCAAGGAAGGTGGGGTCAGTGAGAGGTGTGGGACCCAGGGATGCAGGCCACATGGATCTATCACCCCCTTAACTTTCCTCTGCAGATCTGGGCTTTAAGGACCTCACGCTGCAGCCAAGGGGCCCCCTGGAGCCAGCTGCCCCCAAACCTGGGGCCTCCCAGGAGCCAGGGCGTGGGCAGCAGGAAGCCGCGCCCCCGCCGGTACGCTGTTTCTCCCCTCACCCACCCCGGCCCTCTTGCCAGCTCTGGCCCCCTTCCCTGCTCCATCCCTCACAGCCACTCTGCTCCCAGGTGGGCTGGCAATGCCCCGGCTGCACCTTCATCAATAAGCCCACGCGGCCGGGCTGTGAGATGTGCTGCCGGGCACGGCCTGAGGCCTACCAGGTTCCCGCTTCGTACCAACCAGACGAGGAGGAGCTTGCGCGCCTGGCCAGCGAGGAGGAGGGACTACGCCAGTACCAGCAGGTGGGTGCAGAGCTCCCTGGACAAACACTGGGAGACTGGACTGGGAGATGTAGGCCAGGAAGGGGGCACCTCACATGCCACTCCTCTTCTGTCACTTCCTTGCTCCCCGAAGACCACACCCCTGAGGATGACTCTCCACTGACTGCTACCCACTCTGCCCAGAGGTCATCCTGCCACTGACCAAGATGCCTGCAACAACACCTCTAGGGGTTATGTGCCCTACCCCCATGTGGGCTGTGGTTCCTGCTGGGCTTTGACACAAACACCCATTATGCAGACAGTGTTGCTGGACCCTGACACCCTGGTCTTGACCCTGACTACGCCCCAGCTCAGACCCTGCACCCACCACCCCTCATCCGCCTGTGACCTAGTTCCTATTCCACCAGGGCCATGATCTCATTCTGGACCCAGCCACTGTTGGCCCCACTTTCTGTCCTGCTCTTCTAGTAATTCTGCCCCCATTTGTGACATGTACACCAGTCACAACACACACACTAATTACACAAATTCCAGACCCTGAGTGTCCCCCATTCTAATCTCGTGCCCCCCACGCCCCACCTGTGTTCCTCTTGGACTCAGCTCTCGCCTGCCCCACCGTGGCCATGACTGCACTCCTGGTCCCATCTACAGCCCTTACCTCTCCACCTCCCCTTCTCACCTTGCTTCTCTCCTTAATTTTGACACTTTACTCTCAATCCTTGACCTGCATTGTCACCTCGACTTGGCTCTGCCCCTACCCCCTGGCCCCAGCCCCGACTGCCCCTGCCTGACTGGGTCCTGCCTCCCCTGTCTCAACCCAGGGCTGTAGCCCCAATCCCAGCCCGTCCCCTGCTTGGCTTCACAGTCTCCTGCCTGGCCCAGCTCAGTCTTCCCAGCCCAGGCACCCCACCTTGGGATCCCAAATTTCTCCCAGCTTTGGCCCCCCACTTCCTGGTCTGACCTAGCCCCCAGCCCCCAACCACATTCCTGGCGCTGCCCCTGGTCTCACTGGCCCCACGGCCCACCCCGTGTGCCCAGCGGAAGCAGCAGCAGCAGGAGGGGAACTACCTGCAGCACGTCCAGCTGGACCAGAGGAGCCTGGTGCTGAACACGGAGCCCACCGAGTGCCCCGTGTGCTACTCAGTGCTGGGGCCTGGCGAGGCCGTGGTGCTGCGGGAGTGTCTGCATGCCTTCTGCAGGTGCGGCCCCCAGTCCCACCCCCAGAACTGCAGCGTCTGTCCCAGCGCCCTTTAGCAAGGGCTAGAAGTGGGCGGGGCCCTGTGCGCCTGCTGCCCCGAGAAATCCACGAGGTAGGCTCTGTTCTGTTCTGCAGTTAGCAGAACGCAGAGTGCCAGGAGGCCACAAGCCCAGAGGCTCGCAGCTCCTAAGACCAGAAGCCTAGACGTAAACCCAGATGCTCTGGTTCCAGAGCCTGTACCTTTGACCACCACCCCAGCCCGCCCTGGCCATGCAGGGGCCTGTGTCCTGGCAGCCTGTGCTGACTCCCACCGCCTGGCTGGGGGGCATCCTGCCTCTCTCTGAGCCTTTGCTCGTGGTCCTTCTGTCCTGGGCTGTGAGCAGTACATGCTCCTCCGCCCAGCAGACATTGAGCAGCCCTGGGAGCAGGACCTGCTGGGCGCTGGAGATTCAGAGGCAACCAGAAAGGCCCAGGTCCTGCCTCCTGGAGACTGCATTCCAACGGGGAGGCCAGTGCTAATCAAGTAATGACTGGTATCGTTGTAAATTGCGTCAAATTCTAGGCCAGTAAAAGAAAAAGAAAAAACAACTCACTGCCGTGGAGTCAATTCGACTCATAGCGACCCCTCCTTGGGTTTCTGAGGCAGTGTCTCTACAGAACTGGGTTGCCCAGTCTTCCTTCTGAGGAGTGACTGGGGGGTTTGAACCGCCAGCCTTCTCAGTAGTCAGATGCCTTAGGCACTATGCCACCAGAGCTCCCAGGCCATAGTGGATTAGATAAAAACAGCAGGGGCCCTTCTCTGAGAGGGTGGTCAGGGAAGCCCCTGTGCCTGCGCCTTTGAGTGGACTCTGACTCATGGTGACCCCATGTATTACAAAGTAGAAAGCCCCATCTAAGCAGAGAGATGAACATGAAAGAGGGCGGGTGGAGCTCTGAGGTGGGCGTGGCCTGGCCATTTGAGGAGTGCTTGGAAGCCAGGTGAGCAGAGTAGAGGGATGGCAGGGAGGTGGTAGGAGACGAGAACAGGGGTGGGGATCACAGAGGGCCTGTCAGGCACAGTGAGGGATTCTACACTCCTCTGAGTGGATGGGAAGCCACTGGGGAGGGATGTGGCTGCTGTATTGAGAATAGACTTCAGGGGCAGAGGGGGTGCCGGCAGCCCAGTGAGGCCACTGCTGTTACTAAGTGAGGGATGGCGGCAGCCTGGGCCTGGGCAGTAGCAGTGGGGTGAAGAGATGTGGAGGCCTTGGTGATGGGTTGACAGGCAGGAAGCAGGGAGAGAAGCCCACCTGGTGGTGGCTGAGAAAGACCTGTGGGGTTAGGGATTGCCATGTGGTGGGCGAGCTTGGATGACTCTAACCCCCTATTCCAACTCTCTTCCCCAGGGAGTGCCTGCAGGGCACCATCCGCAACAGCCAGGAGGCAGAGGTCTCCTGCCCCTTCATTGACAACACCTACTCCTGCTCGGGCAAGCTGCTGGAGAGGGAGATTCGGGCGGTAAGGCCTCGGGGGGGCAGGATGTCCTGGCCCAGGGGATTGGGCCCGGAGCTGGCAGGCGGGGACTGACCGAGGAGCTGGGCTCAGGCAGCTGACACTTAGCAAGAACCTTCTCTGTGTGGGGTGCTGGGGGCCTGAGCAGTGACAGGAACTGTGGGAAGTAGGGAATAAAAGAAGCAGCCTATGAAGGAAGGGCAGTAAGAGCGGGGGACTTTGGAGTCACGCGGCCTGTGGTCTGACCTAAGTCAGATACTCGGCCTCTCTGCCTCAGTTTTCTCCTGTTGGTTTGGGTGAAAGTTAGAGTTGGTTTCTGTTTCAAGGGTTGTAAAGATTAGAGGAGAGCATTTTTGTAAAAAACTTAGACTAGTGCTGCGTGCGGTGTAAGCCATTGTATCAGCTGGGACTAAAAACCACTACACACTCAGTGGCTCCAAAAAATGGCCGTTTATTTGCTCATGATTCTGTGATCGGGCTTCTTGGGTTGGGCTTAGCTGGGTGGTTCTGCAATGGCTGGGATGACTGGGCCTCTCTCCACTTGGGTCTCATCACCAGCAGGCTGGCCAGGCCTGCTCACCTGAAGGTGCTGTGTGTTCCAAGAGCAGCAATAGGGAAGCCGGAGCTCAGGCACTTTCTCAGCCTCTGCTGCCTCACGCTTAGCGCTGTCCACCTTGCTGTTGGCCAAAGCAAGTCACATGCTCTAACCTAGATTCTGTGTGGAAGGGGACAGCCCCAGGTTGGGGAACGGCAGGCACGAACAGATGGAGCCATGACTGGCAGTCGACCACCGTGCTCGGTGTGTCTGCATGTGTGTGTTGGCTGCTGTCTCTGTTAGTGTTGTTATCGTGCTGGGGATCTTGGGCAAATCCTGTACTTTCGCTGGGCCTCCATTTCCCCATCTGTAAGGTGGACTGTTAGCTTTTTTTTTGTTAATTTTATTATGATTTGGGTAAAAGTTTACAGATAAATTCATATTCCATACAGCAGTTCATACACATTTTGTTTCATGACATTGACTGCAATTCCCCACAATGTAACAGGTCTTTTCCCTCTTTTTCCCCATAGTTACTGTTTCCCTGTGTCCTTCCCTCCCATGCACTCCTGCCCCGTGAGCTGTCTCCCTGTGCATACACTGCCCTTCTGTTCTCCACAATTGATCGGCTCCAAGGAGTGTATCTACATGATGTAAATGTTCACCCATATGCCTGTCCATTGTTTGGCTGGAAGCCACAGGAGTGAGTTGAATTCCAGACCTAAAGGGTGGCTAGGGGCCATAGTCTCAGGGGTCTCACCAGGCTCTATCAGACCAGCAAATCTGGTCTATTTTCATGTAAGGTGGACTGTTGATCTTGATTCATGATTTTTTAAAAATTTTGTTGTTGAGAATATACACAGCAAAACATACACCGGTTCAACTCCTTCTCCATGTACATTTCAGTGACATTGATTATATTCTTCAAGTTGTACCACCATTCTCATCTTGTGATTCATGATTTTTAAACTGCTGGCAGTTGGCCTTCCCAAAAGTGGGCATGGAGGCAGGGTTGGAGGTGGCTGAGGTCTAATAGGAGACCCCTCAGACACATGCACAAGACCCCCCATCTCTCCCCATCCCTTCTGCCTCCCTTGTGGCCCCTTGCTCCTCAGACTACCCACCAACTTTTCCTGGAGCTCCAGAGACTCTGAAAAGGGCTCTGTCTGAGGGGAGAAGGGGAGGCTCAAGGGGTAGGACTTAGGGGACGTCCACCCCTGTCGGCCCGAGCATTTTATCTGTCGTCTGTGGGACTTGTGAGAAGGGCAGCTCTGGAGGCTTAGAGACCTCTGTACTCCGGCCTGGAGAGGCCCTGAGAGACAGTCCTTGCGCGACCCCTGGCATCTGTACTCGGGCCTGGAGAGGCCCTGAGAGACAGTCCTTGTGCGACCCCTGGCATCCTGGGTTTTCCTGGTAGTCCACCTCTGCCGACGCTCTGCAGGGCCCACCTTTCCCTGGAAACGGGCCACTGACCCAAGCCTTAGAGAATGGCCAGCTGTGGCAGGGGGAGAGGCAGGCGTGGGCCAGCAGAGGAATGCAGGGAGGTTATTTTTACAAAGTACAGAGTAACCTACACAGAACCAGAGCATAAACCAAACCAAAACGCCCTGCCCCGCCGTCCCCGGAGATCCTCAGAACACCCTGGCCCACCGTCCCGGAGGTCCCCGGGACGCCCCGCCCCACCGTCCCCGGAAGTCCCCGGGACGCCCCGCCCCACCGTCGCGGGAGGTCCTCGGAACGCCCCGCCCCACCGTCCCCGGAGGTTCTCAGAACACCCTGCCCCACTGTCCCGGGAGATCCTCAGAACACCCTGCCCCACCGTCCTGGGAAATCCCCGGGACGCCCCACCCCACTGTCCCACGACATTCCCTGCTTGCATCTTCTCTTGTTTCCTTCATTGTCTCTGGGCAGACATGATTTTTTTTTCCTTTTAAATCACCTAAGGTATGCTTGGCACTAAATTAACTCATTGTAAGTATACAGTTGGATGTATTCTGACTAATGTGAATCACTGACCGTTACCCAATGTACATACAGAATTTAGGCAAGATTTTTTACCTCAGTGTGACCAGCATAGGTACAACAGATTTTGCTGCTTTGCTAAAAACTTTCTAAGTGATTATTACCAATGTATATGGCATAAAAGAAAACAAAAAACAAACCCATTGCCATAAAGTCGATTTTGACTCTTAGAGACCCCCCTTGGGTCTCTGAGGGGTTGTTGTTGTTGTTGTTATGTGCCGTCAAGTCAGCCCTGACTCATAGCGACCCCTCCTTGGGTTTCCGAGGCAGTATCACTACGGAAGTAGGATTGCCCAACCTTCCTTCCGAGGAGTGGCTGGTGGGTTTGAACCGCCAGCCGTTTGGGTATCTCTACTGAAATAGATTGCCCGGTCTTCCTTCCAAGGAGTGGATGGTGGGTTTGAACCGCCAGCCTTCTGGTTAGCAGGCAAATGCCTTAGGCACTAGGCCACCAGAGCTCCAGAAAAACTGGACGTGAGCAGCAACAGCTGCAAGCTGAGGATGGCATATACGGCTCATACCTGTTTATATTCTGCAAAAAGGCCTGGGGGCGCCGTCCTCTGACGTCCTCTGACTTCACAAAGGGGGGACAGGATCAGCAGCACCCCACGGCTTATTCCCATGAGGCCAGGCAGGCCACCACCCTCCAGCCTCTCTACCAACTCTGACATCAACCATCTTCCCACGGCACTCACTGCTTCTCTGCTGGGGTCAGTAATTCATTGCAGTGGCCACACAGAACTCAGACAATACTCAGAATTATGGAGCTTATTAGTGAAGTAACAGGTTCAGGAATGCTCAGGGTACAGTTCTTCGATCAGGACAGCCTCCCCTCGGCCATGCCCATGGGCACACCTCTCTTTGGCCCTTGGCCTCTCAGCCTGGCCTGTGCCCTGCCCGGGCAAGTGTTACAGAGCTCTTCCAGCTCTGCCAATAGGGGCACCCCACTCTTCCAGCAAGCCTCCTGCCCAAAGTCATTCAGCTTTCTCGTTCCATGGGCTGGCAAGCCCGCAGCTCTGTCTTGTGCCAGTCTTTCAGTTCCTGTGCTGGGCCTCTGCCGACCCTGCCAAGAAGGTCCAGCACAGGGGCCTCGGGCCCGAGGCCTTACTCCACTCCACCTCCAGCTTTCCTCTCTTGATGGCAGTGAGATTCCTTCTGCCTCTAGGAGGGCTCACTTTAAGCCTAGCAAGATGGCAAAACTAACCAATCCCCACATCCCACCCCCAAAGGGGTGCCATGTACCTTATTGCCATTACCATCGAGCTGTCCAGTCCCCTTGGTGGGCCACAGGCACCTTACATTTGCATAGTTGCAGCTAGTAATCTGGTGGGAGTCCCAAAGACCATGGGTGAAAGAGCCGTACCGGGTGACTCCCTGCACAGCATATTCCTTCTCATAACAGTTCCAGTTTCTCATTTTGTAACTGATGCTCCAAGGAACACTTGCATTGTACCTCTTCCTTCTTACGTGCTGTTTTTTCCAGACAGGCTTGTGGAAATGGACGGGCTTCCAAAGGGTCCCAAGCATTGCTTATTACTATTTTTGTCCATTATTTTTAGGTTATTAATTTTTTTTTTCCCCAACTCCCCATTCCCCCTTCCCCTGACCCGCTGGTAACAACTCATCTTCATTTGTCTTAATGGATTTACCTATTCTAGATATTCATGTAGGTGGGATTGTGGGATATTTGCCCTGTTATGTCTGACTTTTTCATTTAGCATACTCACTGCCGTCGACTCAGCTCTGACTCAGCGACCCCTCCTTGGGTTTCCGGCGTGGTATCTCTACAGAAGTAGATTGCTCAACCTTCCTTTCAAGGAGTGGCTGGTGGGTTTGAACTGCAGCCTTCTGGTTAGCAGTCAGATACCTTAGGCTCTATGCCACCAGAACTCCCATAGTGTTCTCATTGTTGATCCATGTGATGGCACATATCAGCGTATCATTTCTCTTTACAGCTCAGTACTATAGTCTTATGTACCACGTTTTGTGTTTCCATTCATCTCTTGGTGGACACTTGAGTTCTTTCCTCCTTTTGGCTATTGTGAATAATTCTGCAGTGAACATTGGTGTCCAAGTGTCTATTTGAGTCACTACTTTCACTTTTGGTTATATTCCTAGGAGTGGAATTGCTAGGTCATGTGGTATTTCTATTTAACTTTTTAAGAAACTGCCCAACTATTATCCACAGTGGCTATACCATTTTACATTCCCACAGGATTCCAATTTCTGCACATCCTCACTGGCACTTGTTATTTTCTGTTTTTGTATTTTTCTATCCTTGTGAGAGTGAAATGGTATCGCATTGTCGTTTGGATTTGCATTTCTGTAATGACTAATGTTGATGTTGAGTGTTCACTTTTTGCATAGTTATTACACATGGAGAAGGTTATGTGAAGAGCAGGCCTCGGGCTGGGTTGGGGTTTCTGAGTTGGGGCTTCCTAGAGGGTGTTTAGTGGTGAGTAGGGTCCTCTGTTGGGCTCTGAGCCCCGAGTGACGAGAGCGTGGTCTGTCGGCAGCTCCTGGCCCCCGAGGATTACCAGCGCTTTCTTGACCTCGGCATCTCCATCGCTGAGAACCGCAGTGCCCTGAGCTACCACTGCAAGACGCCTGACTGCAGAGGGTGGTGTTTCTTTGAGGATGACGTCAACGAGTTCACCTGTCCTGTGTGTTTCCATGTCAACTGCCTGGTTTGCAAGGTTAGGGGGCACCCACGCTGCCTGGTCACCCTGGTCCTGCCAGAGTGCACAGTTCTTCAGTGCTCGTTCTCCTGAGAGCAGAGCTGGGACACTGGCCTGGTGCTGGTGGTTTAGGGCTGTGTGTCGGTGAGAGAGCTGTCTCAGACCCCAAACTGAGTATAAGCCTGGCCTGAGCCCTGACTCCAGGCTGACTCCTGGCTGTGGATTGAGCCCAACCCTGGTCCTAGTCACAGACTACATCTCAGCCCCATACTGAGCCCCGACCACAGACCATGTCCCAGCGCCAGACTGAGCATTAACCCTGGCCCCACCCTGAGTCCTGATGCCGGGCCAAGCCCCAGCCCCCATCTCTTATTTGCTCTAGTCCTGATCACAGACCAAGCCTCAGCCCGTCCTGAGCTGAGCTCTGATCCTAACGCAGACTCAGCCTGCCTGATCCCTAGCCCAGGCTGGGCCCTGGCCCCCATCACTTCAGAGTTGACCAAGAGAGCCAGTAAGGAGCACACAGGCAGCCCAGAGCGCAGTCTCTGACGTGACTGAAACAGAACGGGGCTGGGGCGGGGCCTCCAGCCTTGGGGAGAGGTGGGGGAAGGGTTCGGGTGCCCATCAGTGCTTGAATACACAGGTGAATGTCACTGTCATGTGATGACCCTGCCTTCACTTCCCTGGCCCTCAAGTGCCGTCTTCTGTGAAATGGGTGTATGGTTTATAGACTGCGCGGCACTGACTATCTCGAGGCATTAGGTGCTTGTGTGGATACGTAGATGGCCGCTCTGCCCCTCCCCTCTCAGCTTCTTTACGCTTTGGGGAAGTGTCTCACCGAGCCTCATTCCCTGCAGGCCATCCATGAGCAGATGAACTGCAAGGAGTACCAGGACGACCTGGCCCTGCGGGCTCAGAACGACGTGGCCGCCCGGCAGACGACGGAGATGCTGAAGGTGAGGCAGGGCCAGGGGTTTGTGTTCTGGGGGTTGGGTCGGGGAGGGGCTGCTCAGAAGGTCCGTGGCTCGCACCTCCCTGGAGGCTCTGACGCCCCTTCTGGCTGTCACTCCCATCCGGCGCAGCTGGAACGTGGAGCAGCTGGGGGAACGTCTAGGTGGAAGGAGGGATAATGGAATGGAGGCTGGCTCAGGGACCTGTGAAGCAAAGCTTGAGAAGAGAGAGTTGACCACATTTCTGTAGGAGGAAGGGCAGGCCAGGCCGGGAGGCTGGGCCGCCCCGGTCAGTGCGTGCTTGGCCTGCCCTAGGTCATGCTGCAGCAGGGGGAGGCCATGCACTGCCCGCAGTGCCGGATCGTGGTGCAGAAGAAGGACGGCTGTGACTGGATCCGCTGCACCCTCTGCCACACCGAGATCTGCTGGGTCACCAAGGGCCCTCGCTGGGGCCCAAGGGTGAGTCGCCGGGAGCGCGTGGGAGAGTGTTCTTGGGAGCTTTGCCTTAGAGCTGTTGTTAGTCCGTCCCAGCTCATGGGACGCTGGGCGTGCAGACTGGAACGGCTCCGCTGGGCTGTTCAGAAGCGGAGTGCCAGGCCTGTCTGCCGAGGTGCTTCCAGGTGAGTTCCAGCTGCCAGTCTGTCTGCTTTTGGGCCACCTGGGCCTCCTTGGCCTAGAGGAGTTATGCCGTCGAGTCGATTCTGACTTATGGCGACCCTTGGGACAGAGTGGAAGTGCCCCACGGGGCTTCCTGGCTGGGATCTCTGTGGAGGCAGGCTGCCACATCTTTCTCCCGTGGAGTGGCTGGCTGGCAGGTTCAAAGTGATCTTTTCGTTAGAAGCTGAGCTGAACCATTGTGCCAGCAGGGGTCCTTTTTCCTAGAGTAGGAGTTGGAAAACGGTAACCCAGGGACCAAAGCCACCCTGCCACCCTGCCAGCAAGCTAAGAACATTTGTTTTTCACATTTTTAAACGGTTGAAAAATATTGAAAGAGTAGTATTTTGTGCTGGGGAAATAACATGAAATGGAAATTTCAGCGTCCAGGGTGAAAGGTTTTGGGCACACGGCTACGCTCATTCATTATGGTGCGTCTGCTGCTCTTGCCCCCACAGGCACACAGTGTGTGGCCAGCATAGCCTAAATTGATGGCCCTTTACAGAAAGCGTGCTGATTCCTGCCCTGGAGGACAGTGAGGTTCAGTCCGGAGTCAGAGCTGGTCCAGGTCCCTGGCTGAGGCACATACCAGTTGCTGCTCGCTCTCTGAGTCTTGTTTCTCCATCTGTAAAATGGGGATGAGAGCAGGCCTGTCTCAGGGTGTCAGAACCAAAGTCAGAAGTGTTAGCAGGGCGCCTGTCACGTGGTGAGCTTCCCTTAAATGGCAGCTGTCATTATGAGGGGTATTTCCCTGGAACTGGGGGCTCACTGTATGTACAGGTGGGTGCTAACAGATGGAGGCCCAGGAAGCCTCCCTCTCTCGCGCTGTGGCATGGTGACCCAGCCAGAATATGCAGAGGTTTGGCAGATCCCGTCCCTGCTCTGGGTCTAGGGGCGGGCAGCCTAAGACCATATAATTGGGGGTTCAGTGGGAGCCCAGAGGACACCTCGATGACTGTCTTTGCTAGGGAGTGAGGCTGCCTGAAGCGCCTGCAGGAGCAAAGGTCCCGAGTGGGAGAGTGGCTTGCTTTGGGGACGTGTTGGGGCAGCACAGGGGTGCTCTGTTTCTACCCCCTGACCTGTTTTCTTTTCCCCCATCCTCTAGGGCCCAGGAGACACGAGTGGGGGCTGCCGCTGCCGGGTGAATGGGATTCCTTGCCACCCCAGCTGTCAGAATTGCCACTGAGTTGGGGGTAGCCTTGTCGCCACACGACTCAGCCTGACATCTGCAGGCTGCTGTGGGGCAGAACTGGGAGTGGGACTTCGGCTATGATTTCTGGGCTTAGAGGTGCTCTGGGCTTGCCAGAGCTGGGGACCCTGTAGAAGCCAAGGCCCCTGAGCTACCCGGCGGTCTCCTTCCTCCACAGCTGCCCCAGTGCCTTTGCCCTTCCCCGAGGCTTATGGGCCGGACCTCACACCTCTTCTTTGTGGCTGCCAGCTCTGCCTGACCCCAGCCTTTGCCAGGTGGTGCCTCTGTGAGCCTCCTGCGTGGCTCTACACTCCTCCACCCTCGTCTGCTGCCCCCAGGAGCATTCAGCAGCCGCCTGCCTCCCCTTTTGGCTTTCTGGGGGTAACTCTCCTCTTCCTTTGCTGTTGAAGGCCCAAGGCCTCCCGGAGCTGCTGCTAATCCTGTGCGGAGCCAGGAGAAAGACCTGATTGGTTTAAAGCACAGCCCATCAGGGCCGGCGTCTGCATCACCCCCCTGCTGCCTGTGTAAGCTGATTAAAACGGTTTTGTAAGAAGCGGTGAGCATGGTGTCCTTAATGAGGTGAAATGGTCATAGGCTGGGACTGCACACAGGCAGGACCCCAAGTTCCCTGAGAATTGCTGCAGGAAGTTGGTATATTGGCCCCCTTCAGCAGAGTCCTTGAGTGGTGCGGTGAACAGACCTGGCTGCTGACCAACAGGTTGGAGGCTCAAGTCTGCCCAGAGGTGCCTCAGAAGAAAGGCCTGGTGAATCTGTTTCCAAAAAATCAGCCTTTGAGAACCCTGTGGGGTTCTTGCTCTGACACACGTGGGGTGCCGGGAGTCGGGGTCGGCTTAGCAGCGACTGCCTTTGGTTTTCAGTGGTACAGAGGTCTCATCCAGCCCACGAGTTTTGCACTGGACTCGGCACTCCTGTGCCCAACCCTGGGAAGGGGATGCTCTGTCAGCATTGGCCTGGACAGGTGGGGTTTGCAGCATGCCAAGAGTCTCTGAAGAGGGGGCCGCGGATCAATGTTGGCGTCACGGAGAGGGACAGGCCACGACAGTAGCTGTAGGCTGGCAGGAAAGGCTTGCTGCCCATTTTTGACCTTGGGGCATCCAGAGCCAGGGAACATGTATTTTAGGAATAAATTAAGCTTTTAACTGCTTATTTATTCAAGGTGAGGTTGTCCAACCTAATTTTAACATCTCTGGCAGGATAGCAAAATACTGGCCCAGTTGATGTGAGGACTCACTCTGCTGGTCAGGGCAATAAAGCAGGTTCTGAGATGCCCGCTGTGTGAATTTTCACTCTGCGTGCGACCCTTTCTGTTGACCTCTGACATTTTAAGGCCAACACATCTTCTGTGGCCTGTTGCAGACCAACATTACAACAGCCTGACGGCGTCTGTTCTGCTCTAGGCTGGGACACCAGACCCCAGAATATGTGGTTTTTAGGAGGGCCTGCTCTAGCCCCTGGGAGGGCATTGCCACCTGGCCTTGGATGCCAAGATGCTGAAGAGTTTATCCCGGGTGATGTGAGCACAGACCTGGAGAATGGGTGAATGGACAGTGCCTTCCAGCTCTGGCGGCATTGGCTCACGGAGCTGTTGAAGCTGGGAAAGGCCCATTGCCAGCCAGCCTCCCGGCCCCATGAGCGAGCAAGGGTCAGCAGAGTCCCTGGTTGGGAGAAAAGGGAACAAGGTGATGAGAGCTGGACTGTAGGAGCGGCTGGGACTCAGATCAGGGCAGACAGGCCCTCTTCTGCCAGGGCCTGTCTTGGCATCTCAGCCAGGGCACAAGAGACCAGCAGAGACCATTCTCGGTGCAGAGGGTGCAAACTGGTTGTGACTAATCTGCCTGATGTTTTAGGTGCCTTTTTTTTTTTTTTAAATCATGATAAATACGTAACAAGACATTTGCCATTTCAGCAGTTTTTACATTTTTAATGTTAATTGTGTCATTAATTACATTCATCTTCAATCATCATCACTATCTATTTCCCAATTTTTTATCACCTGTAACAGCAGCTGTGTCCCCTAAGCAATGGGTTGCCAGTCTTTTTACTTTGAGAGATGAATTACATTAAAATCTAGATGTCCAGCTTCTCTTGGGAAAGTAGAAGCTTGGTAATCCAGGGTCTTTGTTTCTATGTGGCAGGAATGCCCAAGTCACGCGGAGGCTGACCCGCTTCACGAGAGCATGCAGCCTCCAGTTTGTCACCCTCCAGTTTGTCACAGTCCTTGTTACCCCATTAGGCCTCACACAGAGGTTGCCTCAATGCCTTTTTTTTTTTTTTAATTGATTTGGGTGAAGATTTAGAGCAAATTCACTTTCCATACAGCAGTTCACATACACTTTGTCTCATGACATTGTCTACAATTTACCCCAATGCAACAGCTCCCCTTCCACTTCCTCCCAACAGTCACCTCTTCCTGTGTCCATCCCTCCATGCATTCCTGCCCCCTGAGCTGTCTCCCTGTGCATAAGCAGCCCTTCTTTCTCCCATGACTGTTCTCTCCAAGGAGTGTATCTACCTCAGGTAAATTGTTCAATTTATATGCCTGTCTTTTGCTTGGCTGGAAGCCACAGGTGGGGGTTCAATTCCAAACCTGACGGGCAACTAGGGGCCATAGTCTCGGTGGTTCCACCAGGCTCTATCGGACCAGCAAACCTCCGCCCCCTCCCCCTTTTTTTCTCCAAATGACTGAGTTTTGTCCACACTGTTCTCCTCTATCCAGGCTCTCCTACACAGATCCCCTTCCAAGTGGTTGACATTGATAGCCAGGCACCATCTAGTTCTGGTCTCATAGTTGTATAGGCTGCAGATTGGATGGTGTACTGCCTCAATGCCTTTGCTCTGTTCTTTCCTCATAAACATAAACAGAGAAATGAGAGATTTCTTTACCAATGGCTCTATGGGGAGGATGGAACAGTGGGCTGCAATGGCTGCATCTTTCCTCCTGTCTGTGACCTCTACACCAACCCAGGCAGCGCATTCGGATCTGCTGAAGCCAAATGGAAGGTCAGGACCAAGGCAGGGCTGCCCCTGGGCTCCCAGCATCCATCTCGGTCCTTCCCAGGTCAAGAAGTGAAGACCCTAAGTGAGCAGGCTGTGAAGTGCTCCCCCTTCAGGGTCAAGTGAAGGTGCCTTCACTTTCCAAAGTCAGAGCCCAGACTTTTGACAGCTCATTGCTACTCTCAATGGTGGATTTAAAAGCAACCTTCCCTGGATTTAGACTCAAACCACCCAGCTGAGGAAGCAGCAGGCCTCAACCTGTACCACACAGGAGCGGGCGAAGGCCAGGAGGAGTGGGTTCAGACAGAGCACAGCTGCTGTTGGTGTGGGGAGGACAAAGAAGGTGGGCCCTCAGCCTGTGCCAGGGTGCTAAGTGTCTTCAAGCATCTTAGACTGACAGAAAAGCTACTTGGTTAAAAAGCAGGAAATTGAAGGCAAGACCTGCTTTGCCTGCTCACAAAGGCTGCTGGGAAAATTCCAACCACATGCATGTCTGAAGAAAGGCGACCAGCAAGGAGGGGCCCTCAAGAGGATGGGAAAAAGGCAGCAGGGGCCCCCAGCAGGAGACAAGGATGGAGGCTGCTGTGGAATGGGCCAGAAGACAAAGCCAGAGCCCATCATCTTAGTTGAACTGAGCAAAAGTCCTGTCTTCAGTTATCTTATCTGAGATGAGCAACAGGGCCCAAGCACAGACAGGGTTGGCCTAGCACATTTGTTGATCAGTAAATTTTCACTGAAGTGGAATCAAAACACTTGCAGAGTTTCAGTCTGTAAAGTATTTTTATTAAATCTTCCACATGTAATGGAAACAATCCCTATCAGACTGTCCTGGAAAATGAGTCTGGGAGGCAGCGACTTGCCCAAGCTCACACAGCCGTAAGGGACAGCACTGGTCCTCAGGCTGACTTGTCAAGCCACTCAGAATCTCCCCCAACACAGCTTTGGCAATGGCCCGACCTCACCCCCTAAAGTGTCAGGAGTTTGAACTCCTTCACCCAGTACTTCTTGGCCTGGACTCGAAATGCCATCACTGCCACTGCCCACTAGATCTCTCTACAGACCCCCAACCCTGCTGCAGTTTGCTGCCCCTAAAACACCCACATTTTTTGTTTGGCTATTTTCCCCTCAGCCTTGCATACCCTTCCTTCAATTTTCCAGCTATCAAAATATTCCTAATATGCAAAACACAATCAGCTCCAATGAAAGTGCCTCTGACTCTCATCAAAACATACTGATCCTCTAGTGCAACTCTGGGAGCTCTGGTAGCATAGTGCCTAAGGCATTGACTGCTAACCAGAAGGCTGGCGGTTCAAAACCACCAGCCACTGCTCAGAAGGAAGATGGGGCAATCTACTTCAGTAGTGATACTGCCTCGGAAACCCAAGGAAGGGTCGCTATGAGTCAGGCCCAACTCGACGGCACATAACAGCAGTGCAACTCTGGTGTGAGCTCCCAGGGGCAGGGCAGTGTCTCGGCTAGTCCCGATCTCCACGACTAGCCAATGAGAAGGGCAGCATGAGCAGTCGGCCTGTGTCAGCTCAGCCTCAGGCTGCCTTCACACCTACTTCTGGACAGACACATTAACAAGCATCCAGGACTATCCAGGTATCGCCTATCTGCAGGTGGAGGCAACAGGCCTTCAGCACTGCTCTGGGCTCCCAGTACCCACAGATGGGCATGTTAAGAGGACGTTGGAAGAATCTGGCAAACAACTGTGTGGACAGAAAAGATGGGGTGGCAAAGTGGCAGTTACACCAGGCTCTGGTTAAGTTCCAGCACTGGATATGATCCTTCAGCGCTGAAGGTATTCAGGAATAGTGAGCAAGGGAGGAACAGTCAAAAGCCCTTCCCACTAGAATCACGTGCCACTGGAGCTGCTTAGCTGTGATTAGCACCCCGGCAGCGGGTGAAGTGCAGGCCATGTTGCTTGCAAGTCAAGGCCAACCAAGAGCCCACAGACCACAGCACAGTCTGGGGCCTGGGGTGGGAGGTGGGGGAGCGTTAAGGCCAGATGCCTAAGACCAGAGCCACTCCCCACAGGTGGTGGACGGGGATAAAACACAGAAGAAGTGATTAGTAACCACATCTGGCTGTTTATTTCATACAGGGCTCTGTACAAAATATTTACACATATTCTTTACAGAATAAGTAAACCACCTGAAGGTAAAGACAATGCTTTCTTCTTGGCAGGGGAGGATCCTGATGTCAGCAAAGCTATGAAACAGATGAACTTTCTTCAGAAATAAGCCATTTGCTTCCTGGGATCAAAAAAGATGTGGTCTTGGGACCCTCATCATGTGTTGTCTTTCTCTTCTCCATCAACTCCTCCTGTACTTAGAACCAGCGTGACTACCTGGCAGAAGATGTCACTGCCCATTTGTGAAGGTGACAAACTGCTGTGGGAGAAGACTGGGAACACTGCCCCATCACCACCTCTGGATCCTGGAAGAGCCTCCTCTGTCCTCATGAATCCACCACTTTTCCTCATTAATGCATCTCCATTGTGCTCACCCCAGGGAGGGCTCCAGCTATTGACAATGTCCCATCATTTTGAGTTTGTTTGGATCTTAAAGTGCTTCATGTACCTCAGCATGGACACCTCTGTGACTATGCTGGGCTCGGCCAGCTGCCCGGCATGCTAACTGCCCTCTATCCTGCACTGGGTGTGTGGTGGCCGTGGATGTCTGGGTAGGGATGAGAGCAATGAAGGGAGGGCGGTACTGGAGTGCTTCTGGCATGTTCACTTTAAGAAAACGCCTGCCAAGAGAGAACATGCCTCAGAGTGGCCAGGTAAACAGAAGTACATGGCTGCTTCATACAGTGCACTCCAATTCTTTAAAGCAGCAAAAGGCACTTGTTTCAAGCCAGAGTTAGTCTGAAGTAAACTTGGCTTCACTGACAGGAAAAGCTGTCCCAGAAGGACCAAGTGATACACTGTTCCCTAGGCCTGCTGAGCCCTCGGGGAGGCAGCGGCTGGCTGTTTTCGGCTCTCACCAAACTCTTCAGGACGCAGTACGTTCCCTTCTGGGTGCAAGTTTCTAATGACATTTCCAACCAGGCAGGAGAGACCAGTAGTTGAGGGGATAAGGCAGGAGAGACCAGTAGTTGAGGGGATAAATCAAACACAAGAGATGATGCCATGGTAGTGAGAGGATGCCTATTTGGGAACAGACAGGTGATTTCAGGAAAACAAAAAAGGAAGGAAAGGCAGTGAGGAAGTGACACTCTGGAAGGTTGGGGCTGTTGACATAACAGCAACTCCGGCTAAAGTGAAATGTTAAAAATAATTGATTAGAAACTCAGGGTCTTAGAAGTTCATCCTCCTGGTGAGAACTATTTGTCCTTGATAGAACTGTTATTTTAAAAGTGAGAATACTTCTCATGTTGGGTGTATATAATTCTAAAAATAGTATTAAAAATGTCTTTTTATAAGCAATGTCATGTGGCTTCTGGAATAGGGAGGAAAAAAGAAAAAGGGTGGGCAAAACCAGGCTAGGTCTAAGCCCTAAAAACTGCCACTCGTCCGCACTCGACTAGACATGCCCAAATCATCTCTAGGCAGAAAATAGGCAGGATCTAACTAGGAACCCAGTTCACGCCTGTCTCCCTGATTTCCAGCCAGCCGACAGAGCCACTCCAAAGAGGCCAATCTTGCTCTCAGGCTGGCGTCCTTTGCCCTCTCGCTTTCATTCCAGGGTCTGCCTTCTAACAGCAGCTCCCTCTGTCTTTGTCCGTATGATGCAGAGGACACAATGAGCTGCAAGCAGGCAGCCAGTGGGCCAGGTTGCTTACACTGGGCAGCCAGGAAGCTGTCACCAGGGCAGCCCACCCAGGCCTCGCCGGTTCAAAGGCAGCTGACAATCTATAAAAACCCATTTCCTCCAGCACAGGGGAGGCAGCCAAGGGCACACCCAGAGACCCACTGTGAGGGGTGTAAAAGTTCTGTGCCCAGGCCCCAGAGTGCCTTCAGTGTCAGGCAGGCTCTGTTACTGGCCTCTGAAGCAAAGGCAAACCATGAAGACAGGCAGGGGAGGGTGGCAGGAATAGAAAATTCATGACAGAACCCTTTTAATAAAGGAAATTCCACCCCCTCCCAATCTTTCCATGGAAGGGTGAGACCTTAATTTAACATAAAGGAAGCATCTTCTCTGGCTTTTAGGGAAACAGCTGCAGTTGGAATTTAGGGGCCCACTCCAGGGCACTTTTCACCACAGCCAGAGCAGCCGCTCCAAGCGCCACGGTCAGCCCCATCACTGCCAGTTTCACGAAGCGATTGGTCCTTGGTTTGGTCAGGACGTCTTTTGTTGGGTCTTCAGGCCGCAGAAGTCCCCGAAAGCGCTGCCGCAGCACCATGTCAGGCCTCTGCTGGGCGGATGCCAGCTCAAAGTCTTTGAAGGTAGAAGCTGCGGTTCTGCAGGGGAAGGACACAGAAGGGAGGGAATGGCATGAGCAAAAGAGGAGGAAGGAAAAGTCAACAGGCTCAGGGCAGAGCCAACCACTGCTCAGAAAGCCTATCTTAGTAAAGAGCAGGAAGTCTAAACTGGGAATGTGCTGGTATAAGCTTCGATCTTTGGACACACCCTGCCCTCTGCCAGACTCCCATCTCCGTCACTTCCGCTCATTTACAGACGTCCCCACACCCACTGTGCTCTGGCCCACGCACCTCTCGGCTTGCTGCTGCGCAGCTGCCTCCCGAGCAAGCTCGGACGGCGGAAACTGAACAAACAGGTCTCCCGCTCTGCTGATCAGCGTCTCGTAGGGCAGGTCCTGGGGGATCTGGGACAGCAGGTGGTGGACCGAGGCCATGTCGCAGTCACAGTCCAGGACTTCCTGCTCACGGTGTAACACAATCTGTGGAAAGCAAGGCTGTGCATCAGAGGCACAGACACACCAGGCCCTGGCCACACTGTTTCGCTCTCTTTAGAGATGAATTTAAAACGGTCACAGACAGGACTCACTCTAAATTTTTAGCCAACTCTTGTATCTATCTAGGAAGTAATTATGTGTACACTCTGAGTGCTTTTCTTTTCTTTTTT
>NW_006921607.1:5621915-5626700 GCF_000298275.1 Orycteropus afer afer | reverse complement strand
CCTCCAAATGATTTTGAGTTTTGTTCCACATTGTTCTCCCTCTCTATGCAAGATCTCCTACATCCCTTCCAAGTAGATGGCAGTGGTTGCTGGGCACCATCTAGTTCTTCTGGTCTCATAGTTGTATAGGTTCTGAGTGCTTTTCTTACTGGGCCAGCTCTTCCTGCTGGAGGGAAATTCCACCCCAAAATGCAAAGAGCTAACCAATTAAAATCTAGGTCATTCCAGGAATACTTGTCTACACCAGTGTCCCTCAAAATCTTGAAAGAAATCAAATTCTTTAAAGGAAAGAAAAAGAGAGGGACTGCTTAGAGAGTTCTAGAGCTTTAGTACAGAACGGTTCAAAACAGCAGAAGGAATGGTTCTTGCTCCCCTTGAACAGCTCATTCAGACCGCTGGTCTGCATGTCCACACCTTTGGAAGGAAGCAGTGAAGAGCTTCCCTGCGCTGCCCCTTCTACCACCAGCCATCTCAATTTTCTATCTTAACACCAGATCTTTGCTTTTCCTAAACCTGGAATTGGTAGTTTGTACTACTGACCATCTCCCTAATTGTGGTCAACAGGAGAACACAGTTTCAGGAGATGCCAATGGGGACACTGATCATTCACAGGCACATTAACATTTTAAAGGTTCAGAAGAGTCATACAGTAAAGAAATCTGTTTAATTTTGTTTAACTAGCATTTCTCAAACTTATCTGTAGACAAAAATTTGTTTTCGTGACACCCCCATTAACATTGTGCAGATGGTGTCCAGAGACACCAGCGTGGGAAATGCTGCAAAGACCCTCAGATCTGTCCATGGTGTCTTTCCCTAGTCGTCAGATTTCCTTCAGGGAAAATGATGTAAGTTAGACAAGTGATGGTGAACTTGGTTGCTGGCACATGGCCCATACCTACCACAGCTGCAAAGTAAATGGGCATCAGAGGGTGGCAGGCCAGGAAGAAGTCATATAACCGCACGACGTGCCTGAAGTCAGACAGGACGTGCCCAAACCAGGTGATGAGCCAGCTGAGGGCAAAGATGGTCCCCACTTCAGCACTAGATCAAAGGAAATCCAAACATTAGGTCCCCTACTGGATCACACCTTCCCTTTCTCTGGGCCTTCTTTGTCCTCAGTACTCGTGACAAAGAAGCACGTGGGAAATAGATTTTCTGGAAAATTCAGCCACCTAGGAATTAATTATCTCCTCACCACAAAAACCACACCCAGTATCATGACACTAATACTACAATAGGGCCCTGGTTGCTTTTTCTTATTGGGTGCTCTCCTAATGGCCAACAGATACCAACTACAGGAATAGAAAGTAGTTGTTTTCAGAGATGTATACCATGATTTTCCTGAGAAAATCACACCCTATCCAGGGGCACCCATACATATCTTGAAAACATAACTAAATTAATTTTTCAGTAAATATGAGAACACTGAAACATCTTACAACATGGCCATTAATTTCAAAAAAAAAAAGGTGATGCATTGGTTGAGGACACATTTCCAACTACACAGAGAAGAAAAAAACACACCATATGAGATTTGCAAGGAAATAATTTCTTCTCCTCGGTACTTGGGGAATAAAACCACTCACCGATGGCCACTCTCACCTCTGGAATCCGTAAGACTCTGCAGCAATAACCTCCAGGTCTACTTTGGCATACCTACCTTATCTACCTGTCCCTACTAGATGTAAACTCCTCAAGGGCATGAGTTGTGTCATCTCCTGTATCCCCAAAAAAGCACAGCACCCAAAAAGTGCTCAAAGACTATGCACAGAACTGAATTATCCAGAGAGCTGGTAACTGGAAAGGACACTCTGAAAAATGGAACACTAATCAACATAAGCTGACGATGGAATTGAACTAGATTTATAGAGGAAGGAATGAGGCTAACAGAGAGCTTAGATGTGTGTGTAACACATAAATGCAGACACATATATACCTCTGCATGAAGTCATGGAGTTCTGGATTCACCTGGTCAATGATGGGCATCAGATAGTTTAATATATGCTTGGTGTTGTCCATTGTTGGATCCATAAAATCCCTAAAGGGAAACAATTCAAAAAGCTCGGTAAGCTCAAAGACAAATCAAACCAGAAATGAGGGATGGAATGGGATGTGCACCATTAAGAAAAACTGACTAGAAAACGGGTTGAGGAGTTATTCTTAGAGGGTTTTGAAAAGTGCGACACCCATCATCTTATATGTTCCTCTGCATTGGTACCTGAGGTGGTGGGTAGACAATTTTTCTACCAGGGATGCTGCCAGCCTCTCGCCTACCACCAGCAAAAACGTGACCACAATGTCATGGTAGCCCTGGTAGTAGTGCAGCTGAGGGTTCCGCTCCAAGATGAGAAGGATAATATCGATCAGCTCTTCCTGGAGCCCTTCCCTCTGTTCATCTGGCATCCCTGGGAGGGGAAGGAGAGGACATGCACTTGAGCACAGCAAGCAGCCTATGAACAAGGAAGAAGGCCAGCAATGGATTCACAGAGAAACTGTTCAATAAACTTTGGATAATGAATTATAACCAATTTGACAACACATATCAAGATTCATGTGCTGTTGTTATCACCTGGAATACAAGAAAGAGCCACAGACTAGCAACTTTACAGTGGGGAAACCTAGCAGACACCATCTTAACCAAGTGATCAAACTGATGACCAACTGTAATGGGCCTATACAAAACCATGTGGTTCCTGATATGTGTTGGAAATAACACAGCCTCCCTTCAGTGGACTTCCTACCAAAAGTACATAAAACTGAATCTAATGTAAGAAATAGGAGATAATCCCAAAATGAAGGAAATTTTACAAAATAGCTTGTAATCATCAAAAGTGAAGCCCCTAAGTAGCACAAATGGTTTGTGCTTGCCTACTAACCTAAAGGTTTGTGATTCAGCTCATCATCTGTACCACAGGAAGGTCTGGCAATCTGCTTTAAATAGACGACAGCCCAAAAAAAACCCCTGTGGAGCAAGCAGGCCTCTCTGTAACACACAGGGTCACCACAAGTTGGAATCAACTCGATGGCAACAGGTCAGGTATTCTGTATTCTTCAAAAAGGAGTCCCTGACTGGTGTAGTTAACATGCTTGTCTACCCTGAGGCACTTAGGAAGAAAGGCCTAAAGATCCACTTCTGCAAAATCAGCCACCGAAAACCCCATGTGCTGACACACATGGGTCGCCATGATTTGCAATCAACTTGATGGCAACTGGTTTTTATTCTTGAAAAATGTCATGTCATACAACAGAAACTGTCCCAGATTAAAGAGACTAAAGAGATATGACAACAGAATGGGAAATGTATAAATTTCTATTTCTTTTTCCTATAAAGGACATCAATGGGGTAACTGGTAAAATCTGAATAAAATCTATAGATTAGACAACAGTATCTTATCAGTGTTGTTACTGATCTTGATAACTGTACTGTGGTTATACAGAGCCTTGTTTTCAGGAAAGAGACAATGAAGTATTTAGTGAAGTATTCACTCTTTTTTGTGTGTGCGCTTTTTTTTTTTTTTTTTAATTTTTTTTGTGATTTGGGTGAAAGTTTACAGAGCAAATTCACTTTCCATACAGCAGCTCACACATGACATTGACTGAAATTTTCCCACAATGCAACAACTCCCCTCCTACTTTTTCCCCATAGTTACCTCTTCCCTGTGTCCTTCCCTCCCATGCACTCCTGCCCCCCAAGCTGTCTTCCTGTGTACTGTATGCACCATTTAAAAAAAAAAAATTTTTAAGGTTTACACAGCAGTTTAGGTTCCCATTCAATAATTCCTACCTAAATTGTTCAGTGGTAATGGTTGTTTTTCACAATGCCAGAACATTCCCGGTATTTCCATTCTGGCTGATCCATTTGCATTAATCTATGTTCCCTGTGGCCTTACGTTTCCATCTCTGTTTTACAGTAATTGCCGACCACTGGTTTCATACAGATGATTTTTACAAGGAGCACAGTATACAGGTGATATTCTTTGTGTGCCAATGCTATTTAGGTAAAAGGTGACCTGAAGGGCTAGTTTTGGTTCAAGGTTTCGAGTATTACAGGGCAATAGTCTCAGGGAATCTTCTAGTCTCAACTAGTCCAGCAAGTCTGTTTTTTTATTTTTTTAAGGAATTTTTGGTTCGGTTCCACATTTCTCTCCCATTCTAACAGGGTCTATCTATCGTGGCCCTGATTAGTACATCCAGTGGTACCATCTAGTTCTTCTGTTCTCAGTACAGATGAGGTTATTAGTTTGTGTAGGCCATTAGTTCTGTAGACTAGTTTCTTCTTGTGTCTTGCTTTCTTCCTCTTTTGCTTCAGATGAGTACAGATCAATAGTTCCATCTCAGATGGTTCATTTGCACACTTTTTTTTTATGATTTAAAAAAAAAATTGTGATTTGGGTGAAAGTTACAGTGCAAATTCATCTTCCATACAGCAGTTCACATACACTTAGTCTCATGACATTGACTGCAATCTCCCACAATGCAACAGCTCTCCTCCCACTTCTTCCTCATAGCCACCTCTTCACTATGTCCTTCCCTCCCATGCACTCCTGCCCTCTGAGCTGTCCCCCTGTACATACACAGCCCTTCTACTCTCCCATGACTGATCTCTCCAAGGAGTGTTTCTACCTAATGTAAAATGTTCACCTCACATGCCTGTCTTTTGTTTGGCTGGAGGCCACAGGAGTGGGTTTAATTCCAGACCTGAAGGGCAGCTAGGGGCCATAGTCTCAGGGATTGCACCAGACTCTATTAAATCAGCAAACCTGGTCCCCCTCCTTTTTTTTTTTT
>NW_006921607.1:5615614-5620935 GCF_000298275.1 Orycteropus afer afer | reverse complement strand
GTGAGACAAAGTTTGGCCATTCTTGCTTCCAAGGAGCATTCTGGCTGTACTTCTTCTGGGACAGATTTATTAGTTCTTTTAGCAGTCCATGGTACTTTCAGCATTCTTTGCCAGCACCACAAGTCAAAAGAATTGACTCTTCTTTGGTCTTCCTTTTTCACTGTTCAGCTCTCATGTGCGTATTAGGCGATCGAAAATACTATGGCTTATCAAGCACACCTTAGTCTTCAAGGAAACATCTTTGGTCTTCAGCACTTGAAAGAGGTCCTTTGCAGCAGATTTTCCCAATGCTATATGATGTCTGATATCTTGACTGCTGCTTCCATTGGTGCTGATTGTAGAATTAAGTAATATGAAGTCTCTGGCAACTTCAATTTTTTCTCCATTTATCATGCTGCTGCTTATTGGTCCCGTTGTGAGGACTTTTATTTTCTTTATGTTGAGGTGTAATCCATACTACAGACTGTAGTCTTCAATCTTCATCAGTAAGTGTTTCAAGTCATCCTCACTTTCAGCGAGCAAAGTTATGCTGTCTGCATAATGTAGGTTGTTAATGAGTCTTCCTCCAATCCTGATGCCACATTCTTCTTCATATAGTCCAGCTTCTCAGATTATTTGTTCAGTATACAGATGGAAAGGAGCTCTGGTAGCATAGTGCCTAAGGCACCTGACTGCTCATCAGAAGGCTGGCGGTTCAAACCCACCAGCCACTCATCGGAAGGAAGGTTGGGCAATCCTACTTTCGTAGTGATACTGCTTCGGAAACCCAAGGAGGGGTCGCTATGAGTTGGGGCCAACTCGACGGCAAATAACAACAACAACAACATACAGATGGAATAAGTATGGTGAAAGGATACAACCCTGACACACCCCCTTCTTGATTTTAAACCATGCAGTGTCCCCTCCTTCTGTTTGAATGACAGCCTCCTGGTCTATGTACAAGTTCCTCATGAGCACAATTAAGTGTTATGGATTCCCATTCTTCTCAATGTTATCCACAATTTGTTATGTTCCACACAACTGAATGCTTTTGCATAGTCAATAAAACATAAGTAAACATCTTTCTGGTATTCTTTGCTCTGAGCCAAGATCCACCTGACCATCAACAATGATATCCCTTGTTCCATATCCTCTTCTGAATCCAGCTTGCATTTCTCGAAGTTCTCTGTCAATATACTACTGTAATCATTTTTAAAATATCTTCAGTAAGATTTTACTTGAATGAGATATTAATGATATTGTTCAATAATTTCCATATTCTGTGGGATCACCTTTCTTTGGAATGGGTACAAATATGGATCTCTTCCAGTCAGTTGGCCAGGTAGCTGTCTTCCAAATCTGGCACAGCTGAGTGAGTGCCTCTGGTGAAGCATCCATTTGTTAAAACATCTCAATGGTTATTCCATCAATTCCTGGAGCCTTGTTTTTCACCCCTTTCCTCAGTGCAGCTTTATTTAGTTCCTTCAACTTGAGAAGTTTCGAGCATGTTCTTCTTCCTTTTTGGTTTTCTAACTCCAGGTCTTTGCACATTTCATCATAACATATTACTTCATGTCTTTTCAAGCTGCCCTTTGAAATCTTCTGTTCCACTCTTTTACTTCATTTCTTCCATTCACTTTATCTACTCTCCATTCAAGAGCAAGTTTCAGAATCTTTCTGACATCCATTTTGGTCTTTTCTTCCTTTTCTGTCTTTTTAATGACTTCTTGCGCTTTCTTTATATATGATGTCCTTGATGTCATCCCCCAACTATTTGGTCTTTGGTTACTGGTCTTTAATGATGCAAATCTATTCTTGAGATGGTCTATAAATGAAGGTGGGATATACTCAAGGCCATATTTGGCTCTCCTGGACTTGTTGTAATTTTCTCCAGCTTCAATTAAACTTTCATATGAGCAACTGATGGTCTGTTCCACAGCCCCTGGTCATGTTCTGACCGACACTGAGCTTCTCTGACATCTCTTTCCATAGATGTAGTCAATTTGATTCCTGTGTATTCCATCTGGTGAGGTCCTCGTATAGTTACCCTTTATAGTTGAAAAACAGTACTTGCAATGAATAAATCATTGGTGTTGCAAAATTCTATCATGCAATCTCTAGCTCCATTTCTATCACAAAGGCCGTATTTTCTGACTACTGATCCTTTGTTTCCAACTTTCATATTCTAATCACCAGTAATTATCAATGCACTTGACTGCATATTCAATCAATTTCAAACTGCAGAAGGTGGTAAAAATCTTCAATTTCTTCATCTTTAGTTTTAGTGGTTGGTGTGTAAATTTGAATTATAGTAGTATTAACCGCTACTACTATTAACTTTGGGGGCTCTGGTGTCATAGTGCCTAAGGCATTTGACTGCTAACCAGAAGGCTGGTGGTTCAAACCCACCAGCCATTCCTTAGAAGGAAGATTCGGCAATCTACTTCTGTAGTGATACTGCCTCGAAACCCGAGGAGGTGTCGCTATGAGTCAGGTCTGACTCTACAGCAGTGAGTTTGGTTTGGTTTTTGGTCACTATTAACTTCTACTACTATTATTCAACTGCCAAAAATTCAAGCCAGATTCAGAAGAGGACGTGGAATGAGGGATATCATTGCTGATGTCAGATGGATCCTGGCTTAAAGCAGAGACTACCAGAAAGATGTTCATCTGTGTTTTACTGACTATGCAAAGTCACTTGACAAATTATGGGTATCATTGTAAACATGGGAATTCCAGAACACTTAATTATGCTCATGAAGAATCTGGACATAGACCAAGAGGTACTCATTAGAACAAAACAAGAGACACTGCATGGTTCAAGATCAGGAACCATATTTATTCAATCTGCATGTTGAGTAAATAATTGGAGAAGTTGGACTACATGAAGAAAAGCATGGCATCAGGACTGAAGGAAGACTCATTTACAACCTATGATATAGCAGATGACATAACCTTGCTTGCTGAAAGTACAGAAGACTTGAAGAACTTAGTGATGAAAATCAAAGATTACAGCCTTCAGTATGGATTACACCCCAACATAACAAAAATCCCCACAACTAGACCAATAAGCAACATCATGATAAGCAAAGAAAAGATTGTAATTGTTAGGGATTTCATTTCACTTGGATCCAATTAATCCGCATTGAAGCAGCAATCAAGAAATCAAGCAATGTGCTGCACTGGGCTGCAAAACACCTTATATATTACAGACCTCTTTAAAGTTTAAACAGCAAAGATGTCACCTTGAAGACTAAGGTGCACCTGACCTAGGCCATAGTATTGTCAATCACTTCATATGCATATGAAAGCTAGACAATGAGTAACGAAGACTGAAGAAGGAATGATGCATTTGGATTACTGTATTGATGAAGAATATTGAATATACCACGGACTGCCAGATGAATGAATAAATCTGTCTTGGAAAAAGTACATCTGGAATGCTCCTTAGAAGTGAAGATGACAAGACTTTGTTTCTCATACTTTGGTCATGTTAACAGGAGGGACCAGATGCTGAAGAAGGACATCATGGGGTGAAGAAGAGGCAGAGGAAAACCCTCAATGAGATGTATTCGCAAAGTGGCTGGAACAGTGGGCTCAAAAATAGTAATGATTGTAAGGATGGCACAGGACTAGGCAGTATATCGTTCTGTTACACAAACTGAGTCAATATAGCACCTAATGTCAACAACAATCCTTTCTCCCAGTCCCTGGTAACTACTAATGAGTATGTTTCTGTATATTTGCCTGTTCATGTCATTTCATAAAATGAAATCACAATACTTCTTTTTTTGTAATTGACTTATTTCATTCAACATAACATCCTCCAGGTTCATTACATTCCAAGTTGTTTAAGGAATCATCTTTCTTTCTTTATCGCTGAGTAGTACTCCACTACATGTATGCATCACATTTTATTTATCCACTAGTGCATCTATTGATGGGTATGTAGGTTTTATTCCATGCAATTTGCTCTTAAATGTTTCAGAAAAAAATGTGTGTGTGTGCGTGCATTTGTGTTTGAGTATGGAGAAGACAAAGAAAGCAATAGCACAGCAAATGTAAAATGTTAATATATAAGGAAATAGGGGTAAAAGACATATAGAAATTCTTTGTCCTATTTTTGCAACTTTTCTGTAGGTCTGAAATTATATAAGGTAAAAAATTTTAAAGTTGCATGTTCTCCTCTAAACCAAAGCAAATCTCATAGAAGGTACTGATCTTCCTGATCCAAACACACAGCTGGGAAAAGGGGCGATGAGGTCTTGAGAGTTCTGTCAGAGGATGGAGCTAGTGCTGTCAGTGGTCAGCATGGTTTCTCAGTTCATCTGGCCTTTGGCATACAGTGTCTTTGTCTTGGGCCTGTTTACTACTTTAAGAGGATGTCACACAGCACAGCTTTCCTATACCATTGGTTTTGCCAGTTAAAACAGATATTCTGAGAGAAAAAAGCAACAGGCCCTAGACTGAACTGAACAAAGGATTTAAGGTGAGAGCAAAGATTATCTCTTGCCCATACTTATCCAACCCTTCTCAGAAAGACATACTGTAAAAGATAAAATAAAAAAAGGAAATGGAATAAACTAAGTACTATGGGTAGGTAAAGCAGTGAGAAAAAATATTAAGCCTTGTTTGAATTTTCAGTAGAGGTGTCACCTAAGCGCAGGAAAACATAAATGGAAAAGGAATATGAAATCTACATTGAAAATTCAGCCTACAGAAAAAATACACACTGATATTATATGAATTAAAACAATAACAGCCACAGTAGTCAAAAATGCCTTGTATTGGTACAATGACAGACATATAGATCAATGGAATAGAACTGAGAACCCAAAAACAGATCCACTGACCTATGGTCAGCTGATCTTTGACAAAGGGCTGAACTCCATTAAACGGGGAAGAGATTGTCTGTTTAATAAATGGTGCTGGTAAAACTAGACATCCATTTGCAGAAAAATTAAACAAGATCTGTAACTCATACCATACACAAAAACTAACTCCAGATGATCAAAGACTTAAATGTGAAACCTAAAACTATCAAGTTCCTCAAAGAAAAAATAGGGTCAAATTCAGGGGCCCTAATTTATGGCACAAATAGACTATCAAGCATAACCCAATATGTACAAATAGCAGAAAATAAACTAGATGAATAGGACCATCTAAAAATTAAATTTTTATGTTCTTCCAAAGACTTCTCCAAAAGAGTCAAAAGAGAACCTACAGACTGGGAAAAAATATCTGGCAATGACATATCTGACAAGGAACTTATCTCTAAAATTTGCAGAAAACTCCCAACCCTTCAACAACAAAAAGACAAATAATCGAATTAAAAAATGGGC
>NW_006921607.1:5610456-5611694 GCF_000298275.1 Orycteropus afer afer | reverse complement strand
AAAGAAAAAGGGACCAGGTTTGCTAATTTAATAGAGCTTGAAGCAACCCCTGAGACTATGGCCCCTAGCTGCCCTTCAGGTCTGGAATTGAACCCACTCCTGTGGCTTCCAGCCAAACAAAAGACAGGCATACAGGCTAAACATTTACATTAGGTAGTGTGGTGTAGTAAATTACATAGTGTGGCTTTTCTAGCCATCTTTGTAAACTCCGTGGTGGAATGTGCTGTGAGCAACTGAGTAGCGCCTGATTGTTAAGAGTTATCCACCTGGGGTATTTCTGTTGAGAGTGGCCGGAAGCAATCTTCTGGGAAGTTCTTTCTCTCAGGTGTAGAATTCTGCTGCTGGGATTGGTTAGTTTGGCCACTCTGCCAGGCTCAAAAAGGAGCCCTCCTAAAGGAAGGAGGAGTCTCTGACTGTTGGCTGAAAAAGACATGGTGCTGAGAGAAATGTGCTCCTGAGAGACATGAGAGACACACACTGCTGAGAGACACGAGAGATATGAACTGCTGAGAGAGCGATGTGCTACTGAGACTGCTGAATGCTGAGTGAGACAACCGGCTGCAAGAGACTGAGTGCATTTCTGAACTTGAATTGTAGCCTGCTTCTTCCCTAATGTGATAGTTGGAACTGTGTGTCAACTTGGCTGGACCACAATTCTGTGTGGTTTAAGCAATTGTGATGTGGGTTGTTCCAATGATGCAATCAGATGTGTGTGTATGTTTTGAGCAGCCAATCCATTGAAAGAGTGTTTCCCTAGGGGTGTGGCCTGCTTCCAGTACATTTATGGACATCCTGGGAAAAGAGACACTCTTCTGTGGATCAGGATTCTGTTGTGCTGCCTACAACTGTTCATGAGCGAACAATCCACCATTCATCCTGGAGACCTTGGATTTGTCATTCGTTGGAGTATACTGCCAGTATACTGCCTGCCAACCTTGAGCTCCTCAGTCCCTGCAGCTACATGAGTCGGGAAAAGCCTCCAGCTTGATGTCTGATCCAAGAACTTTGGACTTGCCAGCTTCTATAAGTGTGTGAGCCATTTTCCTAAGATAAGTTTCCCTTTCTCTCTCTATATAAGCTTTACTGGTTTTGTTTCTCTAGAGAACCCAGTCTAACACATCTAATAAACCCCATAATCTATGAGTTCTGTGTGGCCACTACTGCAAATTATTAAACCCACCAGAGAAATGGGTGCTGTGGTAGGAATGGCTGGTGTTAGGGTTCATGAAAGGGCTGGA
>NW_006921607.1:5601873-5609891 GCF_000298275.1 Orycteropus afer afer | reverse complement strand
AAAAAAAAAAAAGTGGTCACTGAGCTGACTCTTGACTCATGGTGACGCTACCACGTGTATCAAAGGTGAACAGTGCTCCAAAGGATTTTCAACAGCTGATTTTTTGGGAGCATATTGCCAGATCTTTCTTCTGAGATATCTCTGGGTGGACTTCAACCTCCGACTGTTCGGTCAGCAGCTGAACGCATTTGTACCACCCAGGGATCCCATTACATAAATCAGAGGAATAAAGGTTTCAGAGGGAATATAGCTTACATATAAAGAAAATGGAGGGCATCCGTCCTGTGTGGTCTCATCCAAATCCAGGAGGACAGAAAAAGGGGACTGGACCACAGGCATATGCTTTTATGAAAACCAACCTGGCAAGCTACTGGCTACATGGGCATCACATGAGCATCTCTAGGGAGCAAAAGTACAGGCAGGAAAGAAGGCCCTTTGATAGATGAAACCTGAGCCACAGCACGGTTTCAGAAGAGTGAAGCAATGAGTTTAGAAGCTCTTGTTCCCGTTAGCAATTCTCTTCTCTTCACTGTCCTAAAGGTGGAGTTACCAGAGGAAGAGAAATAGGTCATTAATATGAGGCTTGCTTCCCAGTTTCCTTCACTGGGAAAAGAGAGACAATGGTCATTCTTCTTTCTGAAAATGGAGAGGTAATTTTAATTACAGACTATAAACATGTAAGGACTAGCTTCCCTTCAAGTTCAAGGGCCCCATATATGTATATGAAAGACATCTCTATTTTATAAATCTAATCAATTGAAGACATTAATAGTTCTTGCTAGTGCCCAGTTCTAAACTATTCTTTTAAAGTCAGAGTATTCTTTAAAGTCAGACTAAATGACCTTTGCAATCCTCACAAAGTCCCTTCTGTGATTCTGAAGAAAAAAAAACCAGTATCACTCTTCCCTTATTCTCCCTCAGGCCAAAAGAAACTATTTTTGACTCAGCTTTTACAGCGAAGGTCTGAAAGTTACTGAGTCAACCAAAGAATGACTCAGTAGATTAAGAGTTCTCAAAGACCCAAGGAGGCAGGGTTCTGTATGTTAGGTCACACTGGAAATTCCTTAGGGTTGTTAAGAACCAACACAAAAAAGCAAGAACAAGAGAGACACAGAAACCTCCATCTGGAATGTGGCAAGACTGGAGAGCTTCTCACCAGGAGGGAATCGTCGTAAAGATCGCCTGACGTCCAACAGCACTTGTTGGTAATCCTTGCTCATCTGCCGTAGGTTCTTCCCTATTAGAGGAAAAGGAATTTGTTACTATAGGAATGTCTGGGAAGTTTGATCATAAGCAAAGTATTCTGGAATAACATCACAGGCTGGAGGGCATTCTTCAGTTTTTTTCTGAAGTAGGACATGGTGTATGCTGTTTCATGCAAGTCATGATGACTGTAAGAAGACAGAACACAGACTGTCTAGGAGGGAATATAATGAGGTGGAAAGAGCAGCAGAGCAGAAGTCATGGGGACGAGCGCCCAGTACAGGCTGCCGCTGTGTAACACTGGAGAACTGAATTTCAATGTCTTTATCTGTAGAATGGGGATATTCCCTTCTGTATGTACCTCTCACATTATTGTAAGGATCAAATAAGATCATGGATGTGGGAACCACAGATCACTGAGAAAACTGTAACGTCTGTAGAGTCTAGGGCGCACTGAGCAGTTCAGAAAGAAGTAACAAGATAAACTCACAGAAAAAACCTAATCTTTTCTCTCTCTTGACCCTAAAATTCTAAAACTAAGACATGGCAAATAGGAGACAGAATTCATTCTGGGTTTATAAACCCAAGTGTCAAAAGTACAGTGGGAAAGTAAGGAGGTAATCTCTAGCCGTTACATAGCCAAGAATGTATTTTTCTCTCACAACCCAAATTACAAGCTACCAGAGAATACTTCCCTACACAGATTTAATCTTATAAAAAGACATGACAAATTTAGAATTTGACAGAAGAGCATCATCTTAGGCTTTGGAATGTGACTACGGCAATGCCTTTTCCTACCAACTAAAAGCTGACTGCTCTGAGGCAGCCAGTTCCCAAGATAACAACAAGTGGCAACTTAACACCTACTCAGCTGCATCATGACACCATGAACCTTCTAGTGACAGAGGCCCCGTTTTAATCATCTCCAGGACCTGGCACACAACAGAAGCCAACTAATATTTTGCAAATGAATTAAAGAATCTCCAGTACCTGGCATTTTGCCATACATAGCAGGAATGCAATAAACATCTGCTGAATGAACAAGCAACATAGCCAGATTCATTGTTTTGCAGGACTTCTTCTGTATTTTGCACTATATTCCAAGGGACTTCTTTTACTACATGGGCCTTGAAAATTAAGCTTTTCACAGAATTATAGGAACCTAGAATTGAAAAGGATCTCCGCATAACCCAATAAAAAGGTTTTTTTTTTTTTTCTTAAAGAGCTTTAGTGGTATTCTTTCTTCCACAAGCCCACTGTTTCTCAAAATGGAGTCCACTGCTCCAGAATCAGCTTGAGTACTTGTTAAAACATAAATTCCTACAACCCACCCCCAATCAAGTGAATCTAGACCAAAATAGGTATTTTTAATAAATTCCCTTACCTAGCCAATACTTTAATCCCTGATAAAAGTCCATTCCATTTTTGAATAAAACTTATCAGTTTAGCCTTATTTTCAGAGTGGGCCCCAGCACATCCTAAAATGCTTTAGTTTACTCATGTACTCATAGTTTGAAATGTGCATTAAAATCAAAGGTCCTGGAATGCTTTTCTTCCTGCCCCTAGACAAGCTCCCACAAGCTCACAGTGCTCCTTGCTACCTGATAGAGGAGGTGGGTCATTGGTGTTGATGTTGAGGAGCTTGGGCCACACTTTTCGACGGATCTCATCTGTCAGGAGCCCTCCTTCGCTGATAGCCATGCGTCTAAGGGCAGCCACATCAGTGGGGTCGCTGTTCAGAGCCTGGTATATCTCTGCCACTTTCTTTTTCCTCTTGGCGTTAAAGTCTACAAAACAAAGGCGGGAAAGGCCTAAGGCACAGACTCAGCATGTACAAATTTTCTGCTTAGGGCTCTATCTCTTTATTTGGTTTAAAGTACACTAAGGGTCTCCTTTTGGACAGACAAGTCTCAGATCATGTACCTGTACACAGTCCTATAGCCTGATGCACTATTCATTTCAGAATCAGTTCACTGAACGTCACCAGAGAGAAAGCACAATATAAAATAGATTTTAAACAGCCTATTTTAAAAAGATGATCTCTTTCTGTACGTCTAAACCAAAGATCAAAAGTGTAGATCATGTATTTACCTTCTTCCTGGATGCCTGCATCACTGAGAAAATAAGTTAAATTAGACAACACAAAGAAATGTCACAAGGTAGTGCATTATAATTGCCAAAAAAGGTGAGTACAGACAAAAATGACAAGAGCTGAAAAAGCTTGCTGTGGGCCAGGCTAACCTAAGAAGAGTGCACCTAAAAAAGAAGAGGAGACTTAGAGAGACTCGGAGGAGGAGCCTAGAGTAGAAGAGCAGCTTGGAGGCAGGAAACACAAAGCTCTCTCATTTGACAGGGGGAGATCCAGTAACTATGTATGTAGCATATATGAGGCGCAAGCACTAAAGTTACTGTAAAGTGAAAGATAACGCTGGAAGGTAGGTTAGGCTTTAGAAGAGACACTAAGCAGCTTTCCTCAGCAATGTTATTTTAATTCTGAGGCAACTGTCTACAAAGTGTTTCCATGATGAAGCTGCACGTTACTAACACAAATGAAAGTTGGCACTGATAGGTTTGGTTATGCACCTTGAGAACTGTGACACATAAACTGTAAAAACAGAGGCACCAACTGCTTTGGAGTCACATGCAACAGGAAGTGCTGCCAGGAAAACAACTTACACAGGTGCTTTCTCACCTAGGTAAACCTGTCCTACTGGTTAGATTGTTGACATTTTCTTGATAACCTAATAGAGTGACCATTTGTTTCAGTCTGAGAGAACCCTGGTTTATGCCTGTACTCCTGGTGTAATTGTTCACAGCAAACCCCTTCCAAACCCTACACTCTCAAAATTGTTCTAGTCTGAATGCTAAATTAAAAGGTTACTCTACCTAGAAATCATGAAAGATCAAGTGCCAATTCCTTTTGTCAGCATAGTACCAACTAGCCAAATGCTTGTTCACAAGGTGCTTCAAGCCATTGGCTAAGTTGTATCCATCTATCTATCCGTTGATTAGTCCATCCAACCATCCACCTGTCCAAAAGACCAAACATCTATTCATTAGTCCATCATTTACTAAGTGCCCACTTATACTAAGCACTGTACTGGGATTAAAGAAATAAAATAAATTGCATGATACACTCCTAGTCCTTGAGAAGCTCACAGTCAGGAGGGACACAAACAATTACTGTATATAACAGACTCAAAGTCCAGTGGTTGAATGACATGTGAGGCAATCAGGAAAGGCTTCATTGAGAATATATTCTTAAAGAAAACTTTGCCACACTGGAAAAGTGTGTTGAGAGGAGAACACTGCAGGCAGAGAAAAGATTATATGGAAATCCTTTGTCACATGAATAGAAATGCCATGCTAAGTAACAGAGAAATTCTCTGAGGCAAGAATGTCAGTTAAAGGAAGAGGGGAAACCAAAAGGACTATAGTCAACGAGGCTAGTAAGAGTGCAGGTTTTATCGTGGACTTTAGGGTGAGCCAGGGAGGAATTTTACTTTGGCCTTCAGAGCCATCGTTAGGAAGAGCACACGGGGTACTTTTTAAAAAGGGTTGCAGACTCTCAGGGAACAGAGAAGGCCTTTTCTTTTTTCATTTTTTTTTGGTAACAACACAGGCTGAGACAAAATATGAGTAAGAATTGAATTAATTTCTAACACTGGAAAAAACCTACCAGAAAATGGTACAACCACTCTAAAAAATGGAATGGCACTTCCTTAAAAAGTTAGAAATAGAGATATCACATGATCCAGCAGTCCCACTACTAGATATGTATCCTGCAGAAATAAGAGCTATGACATGAATAGATATATGCACAGCAATGTTCATCCCAGCATTATTCACAACAGCAAAAAGATGGAAAACAGATGGTTAAACAAACTATGGTACATGCATACAATGGAATACTATACAACATTAAAGAATGATAAATCTATGAAATATGATCTAGAACCAATGGTAATGAAGGAAGAAGTCAAAGCTGCAATGAAAGAACTGGCAAAGAACAAAGCTCTGGGAATTGATGGCATACCAATTGAGATATTTCAACAAACAGATGCCCCATTGGAGGCACTCACTCAGTTATGCCAAGAGATTTGGAAGACAGCTACCTGGCCAACTGACTGGAAGAGATCCATATTTGTGCCCATTCCAAAGAAAGGTGATCCCACAGAATGTGGAAATTATAGAACAATATCATTAATATCGCACGCAAGTAAGATCTTACTGAAGATAATTCAGAAAGGTTTGCAGCAGTATATTGACAGAGAACTTCCAGAGGTTCAAGCCGGATTCAGAAGAGGATGTGGAACAAGGGATATCATAGCTGTTGTCAGATGGATCTTGGCTCAAGGCAAAGAATACCAGAAAGATGTTTACTTGTGTTTTATTGACTATGCAAAGGCATTTGATTGTGTGGATCATGACAAATTATGGATATCATTGAGAAAAATGGGAATTCCCGAGCACTTGATTGTACTCATGAGGAATCTGTACCTTGACCAGGAGGCTGTCGTTCGAACAGAACAAGGGGACAATACATGGTTTAAAATCAAGAAGGGAGTGCGTCAGGGTTGTATCCTTTCTCCACACTTATTCAATCTATATGCTGAGCAAATAATCTGAGAAGCTGGACTATATGAAGAAAAACGTGGTATCAGGATTGGAGGAAGAATCATTAACAACCTGAGATATGCAGACGATACACCTTTGCTTGCTGAAAGTGAGGATGACTTAAGGTACCTACTGATGAAGGTTGAAGAATACAGTCTGCAGTATGGATTACGTCTCAATATAAAGAAAACAAAAATCCTCACAACTGGACCAATGAGCAGCATCACAATAAATGGAGAGAAGATTGAGGTTGTCAAAGAATTCACGTTGCTTGGTTCTACAATCGATGCCAACAGAAGCAGCAGTCAGGACATTAGATGACGTGTCGCACTGGGAAAGTCAACTGCGAAGGAACTGTATCAAGTGCTGAGGAGCAAGGATATCTCCTTGAGGACTAAGGTGTGCCTGACACACCTGATGGACTTTCCAATCGCCTCATATGCATGTGAGAGCTGGACAATGAATAAGGAAGACCGAAGAAGAGTTGATGCTTTTGAGTTGTGGTGCTGGCGGAGAATGCTGAAAGTACCACGGACTGCTAAAAGAACTAACAGATCTGTCCTGGAGGAAGTGCAGTCAGAATGCTCCTTGGAAGCAAGAATGGCCAGACTTCGTCTCACCTATTTTGGTCATGTTGTAAGAAGGGATCATTCCCTGGAGAAGGATGTCATGCTTGGTAGGGTGGAGGGTTGACGAAAGAGGGGGAGGCCTTCAACGAGATGGATTGACACGGTGGCTGCGATGATGGGCTCAAGTATAGCAGGAATTGTGGGGCTGGTGCGGGATTGGGCAGTGTTTCGTTCTGCTGTGCGTGGGGTCGCTATGAGTCGGAAACGACTCGACGGCACTTAACAACAACAACAAAATCTGTGAAACACCTCATAACATGGATGAACATGGAGGTCATCCTTGTTGTTGTTATGTGCGTCGAGTCAAACCCGACTCCTAGCAACCCCTCCTTGGGTTTCCAAGGCAGTATCACTACGGAAGTAGGATTGCCCAACCTTCCTTCCGAGGAGTGGCTGGTGGGTTTGAACCGCCAGCCGTCTGGTTAGCAGGCAAGTGTCTTAGCCACTATGCTACCAGAGCTCCCGGAGGTCATCCTACTGAGTTAAAAAAGTCAATCACAAAAGAATAAATATCATATGAGAACAATATTATAAAAAGTCAAGACAAGGTTTACATACAGAAACATTCTTTGATGGTTACCAGGCATGGGAGCGAAAATAACTAGATAGTAGACATGTATTAACTTGGCTGAAGGGATAGCAAAATATAATAAAGTGGAGGTCAGCACAAATGAAGACACTGGGAAGTAATCAAGAGTAAAAGGCCACAATATTATAGACACAATCATGTGATACCAGTAATAACAAAACAGTAACTTATGAGTGGATACACAGGTAGAGACATAAGCTGAACAGGCGAGGGCTGTTATATGGGAGTACACCATAAGCATATACACATTTGGTAGAGAATATTTCTACATACATATTTGTATGTGTTGCAAATAGACACACATATATAGTAGTGGATATAGGTAACAAAGTTACAAAAACTTCTCAGCCACAACCAAAGACCCTGAGGGACTGAGCTACCGGGATTGAGGACGGAGGACCACAGTGTCAAGGGACATCTAAATCAACTGGTATAACATATTCACAATGTTCTACATCCTACTTTAGCGAGTAGCAACTGGAGTCTTAAAAGCTTGTGTGGTAGTTAAGGTTGTATGTCAATTTGGCAGTGCCAATGGTTTTGAGTGGTTTGGCAGCTGGATGTGGTTATTCCCCATAATGAAATTTTAATCACCTCCACGGTGGAATCTGCTGTGAGCAGCTATTAGTTGCCTTCAGGGTGTGACCTGCTTCCAGTACATATGGAGAAGCTTTAAGGAATGTCTCTAGCTTTTTGGCACATTATGGTTCCTGCATTTGGCCGAGTCTTCATCTCCAGTTCCCGGACTTGAACCAGTGGCCTGCTGTGTTGCTTACTGATCTTGGGATTGTGCCATTTTACATGACGACCTTGGGTTCACCAGCCTCGGCAGCCAGCAGCTGCCTGAGTTAGGAGACATCTCTAGCTCCAGTGGGCCTTGAACAAGAGGCAGAGCAGAAGCCCAAGGTTAAGAGGCCTTCATCTAGCCCCAAAGGCCAGTCTGGTGGCATTTTGTCTAAGGCATGTGACTGCTAACCAGA
>NW_006921607.1:5596844-5601448 GCF_000298275.1 Orycteropus afer afer | reverse complement strand
GTTTTGTTAAAGCCATCCACTTGTGGTATTTCTGTTATAGCAGTAGTAGAGAACCAAGACAGCTTACAAGCAGCCACCTGAGATACAGCTGTTGGTCTCCTCCTATTTGGACCAAGTAACAGCGAAGAGAATCAGAGACTCAAGGAAAGAGTAAGTCCAAAGGACTAACAGACTACACGAATCATAGCCTCAACTAGCCTGAGACTGGAAGAACCAGACAGTGCCCAGCTACTACTACTGACTGCTTTGACTGGGATCACAACAGAAGGTCCTGGGACAGAGTGGGACAAAAAGGTAGAACAAAATTCAAATTCATAAAAAAAAAAGAATAGAGTTACTGGTCTGATAGAGACTGGTACAACCTCTAAGACTGTGGACCTCAGACACCCTTCAAACCTGGACGTGAACTGATGCTCAGAGATCACTTTTCAGCCAAATAGTAGACAGGCCTACAAAGTGAACAGTAACACCTATGAGAAATGTGCTCCTCAGAACAATCAACAGCATGAGACTAAAAAGGTAGCATTTCCCCAAAAACAAAGTTCAGAAGGCAGGAATGGGCAGTAAAGATGGGAAAATAGAGATAGAAACCCAGGTTGGAAGTGGGAAGAATGCTGATACACTGAAAGAACTGCAACTACTGTTATGAACAAAATATGTATAAATTATTGAACAGGAGACTAATATGCTCTGTAATTTTTCACCCAAACCACAATAAGAGGGTCAAATAAATAAACAAAATTCAACTGGGAAAAAACCTACCAGATATTTATAATTTTTTTTTAAATTGCCCTTGTACATCCCATACATCACAAATTAAGAAAACTTAAATTGTCATACTGAATACTGCTTGATGTAAACTGACATGCAAAAATTTTGTTAGCCTTTTGCTGAGAGTATGGCAATTTTCCCTCAATTTCTTCATACATTATATCTGCCTTTGCAAGTGAGCTACTCAGTAGGGTCACATTAAATCTGGGGAAAAGGGAAGTCATTGCTCGTATTTTAGGGAAAAGAACAGTTTGCAATCAGCTAGATTTCTATTAGGTCTTGGCAAATGATCTGCCATGTTAACTAGTTCTGAACCAAAACCACAGTTCCAATACTTACTTTTCTTTAGACACTATTTCTATTTTTAACCCTGCATTTCAAAATTTACTATCATCTCCTCATTTTGGCACTTTGTGGGCACTCAATGGAGCCCTGGTGGCATAGTGGTTGAAGTGTTCAGCTGCCAACCAAAAGGTTGATGGTTTGAACCCACCAGCAGCTCTGTGGGAGCAAGATGTGGCAGTCTGCTTCGGTAAAAATTACAACCTCAGAACCCTCATGATATAGTTCCTCTGTCCTATAGGATCACAAGGAGTTGGAATTGACTTGACAACAATGGATATGGGAATAGGTAGGCACTCAATTAACATGTGCTGGAGAGAATAAATGATTTAGCACAGCTATTGTTCCTCTGGAAAATTTTGGCTTATACTAAATGACATTACTTTCCCCATACTGTTGCTAAGAATAGAAACTCTGGTATCATAGTGCCTAAGGCATTTGACTGCTAACCAGAAGGTTGGAGGTTCTAACCCACCAGCCCCTCCATGGAAAGAAGTCAAGGCAATCTATTTCTGTAAAGATTTACTGCCTTTGAAACCCAAAGGAGGTCGTTATGAGTCAGAATTGACTCGATGGCAGTAGATATGGGTTTATAGCAGAGTTTTTAATATCATAACAATAACGGAATTAAATTACTGTCACACAGCGGACTGTGAAATTTAAAATTCTGCTATAAGTAACCTGATGAATGAAAAGTAGGTCATTCAACAAAGGAAAAATAAACCATACAGGCACTACTTTGGCCTGGTCTCAATTAAAATGATGACTTTAATAAGGAACATTGAAGAAGTTCTTAACAGTTCAGATAAAACTGGCTGAGCCCCAGTTTTTGATTCAAATTTCTCACAACTTTGGCTACACAACTGAAGTAAAGATTTCTGCCTTTTCTGAGAAGCAGGTACCTCCAAAAGCAGCTGGCTTGGGGCACTTACTACATAAGAGAAGTACCATGACCAAAGATGACCACTAGCTATACTTCCTATAAAAAGCTTTCCCATATCACAAAAATAAATAACTAAATAAAATTAGTGACTTGGATTAGTAAATGATCTACATACTTAATAACGGAATCTTACGTGAAACTACAAAATTCCATACTGATTTGGTTTAAACTTGCATATTAAGAAAGCTTTACAGTTTTAAACTGGAAATTAACTTAAACATTTATGCTTGAACTTCACATCTGTACCAGAAAGACTGTGGGAGAATAAAATCTTACCCTTATCAAGGGTAAGGTTCCTATTAAAAAAGAATAATAATAAAGTAAAACAAAACAAAGTAGTCTCTATTTCTGGAGGTTCTAATTAGTTTCTCTACCACCTATCTACCAATTTGTCCTACATGATACTGGAAGCTATGTCACCAGTATTTCAAATACCAGCGGGGTCACCCACGATGGACAGGTTTCAGTGGAGCTTCCAAACTAAGACAGACTAGGAAGAAAAGCCTGGTGATCTACTTCTGAAAATTAAGACAGTGAAAACCTATGGATCACAACAGAGTACTGTCCAACGGAGTACTGGAATATGAGTCCCTCGATTGGAAGGTACTCAAAAAACACAGTGGCTGAAACAATGGACTCTAGCAACACCAACAACCTTGAAAATGGCACAGGATCAGGCTATGTTTCATTGGTTTACACACAGGGTCGCCGTGAGTTGGAGCCAATTCAATAGCAACTAACAATAACAATCAGTTTCTACAAAATAGTGCCCAAATTATCAGACTCTGGTAGCATAGTGGCTAAGTCACTTGCCTGCTAACCAGACGGCTGGCGGTTCAAACCCACCAGCCACTCCTCGGAAGGAAGGTTGGGCAATCCTACTTCCGTAGTGATACTGCCTCGGAAACCCAAGGAGGGGTCGCTATGAGTTGGGGCCGATTCGACGGCACATAACAACAACAACAACAAAATTATCAGACATTCATTAACTACCTGAAACATAAAAATAAGCATATAGCAAGATTGCTTGACCCCAACAATGGAGAAAAATACTCTAAGTCAATCTGATCATAAATCCTACAAAGAAGTAACTTTGCTAAGCGCTGTCTACAATTAAAAAAAAAAAATTGTAAAAAAAATTCATATCTAAATTCTTTCCATTCATCCAGAGGAGCAAAACAAAAGGGACTAGAGGGCAAACAAAGTCTTGCAAGCTTGAAAGACCAGGCACAGCTGCACCAAAACGGGTCACAAGACCTGTGCCACCTAGGCCCTGACTATTAGGCTATGAGGCCAGATGTCACACAAACACCAGCAAAGGGTTATGATGCTAAAGGGCCTACGGAAGTCATATTGGGAGTCAGCTCCACTTTCATGCGATATCAGGATAGGAGAAACAAGGGGTGTGAGTCTAGATGTGAAAGCAGATGTTTCATCAAAAGCTAGTTGGTTGGTCCTATTATTGGCACTACTCATCAGAGGACCGGGAAATGGGAAGGCTACCTTATTCCTCTTCAAGGGGCAAAATATTTTAGAAGATACAGGATGAACATTCAGAATTTTAATTGTCATGCATTTATTGTATGTAAGACATTTTAAAATATATACAAAAGCATGATTTCATAAAAATTATTGCTTAGGATGAAACTAAAGTAAAAAAAAATTACTTTTCACAGAGTTAAGTAAATGTTAAAATGGGTATGAGTTTCTTTTTGGGGTGAGAAAAATGTTCTGGAATCAGAGAATGACTAGTGACGATGGTTGCACAACCCTTGTGAATGTACTAACAATCACCGAGTTGTACACTTTAATTGATACAGTATGAATTTTATAGGACACGCATTATATCTCAAGTTTTAAAAATGGGCACACAGACAGCACGTAAACCAAGAAGCCGATGGATGAATGAAGTTTGGGAAAACTGCCATACAGCGACCAAGACAGGACCAGGAGTCTGCGGACGTGTCAGAGAGACCCAGGCTAGGGGTGAGAGGCCCGATTCAGATTCTTTCCCGACAGAATGAGACAGGGTCGCAAGGCCCCTGCCCCGCCCCGCCCTCCCCACTGCCACCAAGGCTCCTCTGGCCTTTTCAGCTTTTTCCTGATCCACCAATTCCAGGCCCTCTCCCTCTCAGACGTAACCAGACCCTTCAGCCTTTAACTCTCCCGCTCTCCTGATGCCTGCTTCCTCCAGCACGCCTCAGTCCAGGGCCCATTCCTCCGACAGCCGTCCCCGGCCGCCCCTGCCCCTCAGGTCGTCCTCGCAGGCCGCTCCTTGGCGCCCCGGCCGGCTTCCGTACCTGCCTTCAGTGTGCCGCCGGCCCAGCGGCTGGAGGCGGGACCATCACCCTGAGCACTCCGGAGGGCCATGCCCCGGGGGCCCGGGCCCGGGCCCGAGCCCCGGCTGGTGACCGAGCCGTGAGGAGATGCGACGGGAACAGCGCCCACTCCCCCACAGTAGGTTTAGCTCCTTCGGCCCGCGGTGCGCAAGCGCTCAGGCGTCCTTACGCGAGCTCCGCCCCTGCACCGGCACGTGATCCTGGCCTAC
>NW_006921607.1:5576591-5596744 GCF_000298275.1 Orycteropus afer afer | reverse complement strand
TGGGAGGGAGATACGGAATCTTGACCCAGAAAATTAGTTCCGCTGAAGTGTGGGGTGTTGAGCTGTTGATCTAGTGTGTTCAGGACTCGATTTTGTGATTTGTTTTGCTTTTCTTAACTGTAAAATGGGGCTAATAGTATTAACTGTACTGAACTTACTTATAGGGCAAGTGGTTTCATAACATATATAAACATATATGAAAAAAAGACAAAAAAAAACCTCACTGCTGTGGAGTCGATTTCGACTCATACCTATCCCTCCTCAGCTTTCTATGGCAGTAATCTATACGGAAGTAGATTGCCCAGTCATCCTTCCGAGCAGTGGCTGGTGGGTTTCAACCGCCAGCCTTCTGGTTAGCAGTCAAATGCATTAGGCACCATGCTACCAGAGCTCCCATATAGTGTATATTATACCACACCGAAACTCCGCTATGGTGTAGTAGACAGTCATAGAGACCCTATAGGACACAGGAAAATGGCCTCATAGGGTTCCCAAGGCTGTAAATCTTTATGGAAGTGGACTGCCCTCATCTTTTTTGCTTTAACCACTGTGCCACCAGGGCTCCTGTAACTATTATAACCCAAAAAACCCCACTGCCATGGAGTAAATTCCAACTCACAGCGACCTCCATTGGGTTTCCAAGAAGGTAAATCTTTGTGGAAGTAGATTCCCCCATCTTCCTTCTGTGGAGTGGCTAGTGGTTTTCAACCACCAACCTTCTTGTTAGCAGTCAAATGCCTTAGACATTGCACCACCAGAGCTCCTTGCTGTAGTCTGATACTAACACAATTATGAACTATAATTTTTGCTTACCAAGGATTCTATCTCCTGTCTCACCTATACACCTTCTCATGTCATCATACTGGCGATTCAGGACTTAGAAGCACCTTGCAGGTTGTACACAATACCAAGTGGCGCCATTCATATACACGATCATGTTATTATTATGCTCCCCCATCTCTCCCCCACCTTTGGGGAGCTCTGGTAGTGTAGTGCCTAAGGCATCTGACTGCTAACCAGAAGGCTGGTGGTTCAAACCCTGCAGCCACTCCTCAGAAGGACACCTGGGCAATCTAATTCTGTAGAGGTACTGCTTGGAAACCCAAGGAGGGGTCACTATGAGTCAAAATCAACTCGCTGGCAGTGAGTTTGTTTTTTTATTGTTTGGTTTATCAAGTCCTTGATCTCCTCCTCATCTCAAATGACCCTCCTTTCTCTCCAGTTGTCACCCATTACTGCGGTCACCTCTCTGTTACTGCCTAGGTCAGAAACTGCCCCATCTTTCAACTCTACCATGCTAGGCCCCCAATCAAGTTCTCATGATTTTGGTTGCTTGGTAACTTCCACAATATTGCTTTATTCTCCTGAGACCGCCAGCCCATGGAACTCATTACTGCTGGCCCTCCCGGCTTTACATCCATCCTGTCCAGTTAATGTTCCATGTTTCATTACTGCATTGTAATCCTTTATTTATTTATTTTTAAGTTCAGGGTTTTTTTTTGTTGTTGTTGTTGTTGTTTTAAAGGTGGTGTGTGAGAGCAGAAAATATTCCAGTTGGCCCTCCGTATCCATGGGTTCTGTATCTGCAAATTGAGTAAACTTTGGATTGCAATTAAGTGGTCAAAGCAATCCTTCAAAGGTGAAGAGGGAGTGTAATGTGCTATGTACATAGCATTTACATTGTATTAGGTATTATAGTAATCTAAAGATGACTTAAAATATAGGCGAGGAAGTGCATAGGTTATACGCAAATACTAGGCCATTTTATATAAGGAACTTAAGCATACAGAGGTTTTGGTATTCTCTGGTTCTGGAACCAACCACCTTCCAGATACCAAAGGACGTCTGTACTCTTAATTCGATTTTGAAAACTAATATTCATACTTGTACACTAATGTTCATTGCAGCACTACTTAAAATTTCCAAAAGATGGAAACTATACAGGTAACTATCAACAGGTGAATACATAAACAAAATGTAGTATAGCGACTTCTCCTTGGGTTTCCGAGGCAGTATCACTACAGAAGTAGATTGCCCAATCTTCCTTCCAAGGAGTGGCTGGTGGGTTTGAACTGCCAACCTTCTGGTTAGCAGTCAAATGCCTCAGGCACTATGCCACCAGAGCTCCTCTTATATCCTTAGAATGGAATAATTTTCAGCCACAAACAGAAATGAAGTTCTGAAACATGCAACCACATGAATGAACCCTGACCATGAAAACATGCTGAGTGAAGTAAGTCACAAATATTGTATGATCCCATTTATTTGAAATATTTAGAATAGGCAAATGAACAGAGACCAAAGTTAATTAGTGGTTACCAGATTCTGACTCATAGCAATCCTAAAGAACAGAGTAGAACTGCCCCATAGGGTTTCCAAGGCTGTATGTAAATCTTTACAGGAGTAGATTGTCTTACCCTTCTCCCGCAGAGTGACTGGTGGGTTAGAACTGCTGACCTTTTGGTTAGCAGCCAAATGCGTTAACCACTGTGCCGTCAGATCTCCTTTACTGGGGTAGGGGAAATGAATTATTGCATAAGGGATAAGAGTTTATTATGTCTGAGCTGATGAAGAAGTTTTAGAAACAGAGTGGTGATGGTTGCACATGGTGAATATAATTAATGTCACTGAATTGTATACTTAAAAAAGACTAAACTGGCAAACATTCTGTTATGTATACTTTACCTCAATTAACATTTTAAAAGCTGTTGAAAGTCAATCAGTATGGTGGCTGTTGTCAATTGCCATCGAGTTGATTCCAATACATGGCAAACTTGTGTGCGGGACAGAACTGCTCCACAGGGTCTTCAAGCTGTGAGCTTTCAGAAGTAGGTCATCAGGCCCGTTTCTGAGGCATGTCTGGGTAGGTTCGAGCTGCCAGTCTTTTAGCTAGTACTCCAGTGCTTAATTGATAACCATTTGTAGCACCCAGGAACTACTCCTCAATCTGTATTAAAAATTTTTAAATAACCTAAAATTTAATGTTATAAATTCCAAAACCTAGTTATTTCTTAAACTTTTAATTTCAATATATTTTAAAATTCTACTTAGAATAAATTTTAGCATTCACTTGTTTGGTCCTAGCTGTGGGTTAAAATGTGTCCCCAAAAGTATGTATTGTAAAGCATAGTCCCTATACCTGTGGTCAAGAGCTTTGGTGGTGCAGTGCCTAAGGCATGTGACTGCTAACCAGAAGGCTGGCAGTTCAAACCCACCAGCCACCCCTTGGAAGGAAGGTTGGGCAATCTACTTCCGTAGAGATACTGCCTCGGAAACCTAAGGAGGGGTCCCTATGGGAAGGTTGGGCAATCTACTTCCGTAGTGATATTGCCTCAGAAACCCAAGGAGGGGTCTCTATGGGTCAGATCTGACTCAGTGGCAGAGAGTTTGGTTTGGTTGAGTATACCTGTAGTTATAATCCTATTTGATAGAGTTTTCTTAGTTATGTTAAATGAAACAGTATTCATGTAGGGTGTGTTTTAAATCATTCTCTTTTAAGATGTAAAAAGAACAGATAATGCAAGCAAGGAAGAGGCAAACACAGGGGCAGATAGATGCCAAGCCACTGTGAGATCGCCAAGAATCAAGCTGAAAGGAGATAGGACCTTCCCACAGGGCCAACAGAGAAAGAAAGCCTTCCCCTAGAGTTGGTGTTCTGAATTCGGACTTCCAGCCTCTTAAACAGTGAGAAAACAAATTTCTGTTTGTTAAAGCCACCCATTTGTGGTATGTCTGTTACGGGAGCACTAGATAACTAAGATAGTCCTATTCATGTTGTTGTGGTTGTTGTTTTGTGCCGACGAGTTGTACCTGACTCATAGCGACCCCTCCTTGGGTTTCCGAGGCAGTATCACTACGAAAGTAGATTGTCCAACCTTCCTTCCGAGGAGTGACTGGTGGGTTTGAACCGCCAGCCTTCTGGTTAGCAGTCAAGTGCCTTAGGCTCTATGCTACCAGAGCTCCCATCCTATTCATATTAGTTAATTATTAAATTCCTTTGAACATTTGAAAGTACATTTATAAATTTAACCATTCATGTTCCTTTTTTAAAAAGTATCACAATTTTTTTCTTACAATCTTTCAAGTCCTTATGTAGTTCTTACAATAAATTTAATTTGTAAATATGTTGAGTCTTGTTGTTCTTATGTGCCGTCGAGTCGGGCCCGACTCATAGCGACCCCTCCTTGGGTTTCCGAGGCAGTATCACTGCAGCAGTAGATTTCCCCATCTTCCTTCTGAGGGGTGGCTGGTGGGTTTGAACTGCCAGCCTTCTGGTTAGCAGTCAAGTGCCTTAGGCACTATGCTACCAGAGCTCCCCTATGTTGAGTCTTAAGTTCCTTTAAATATATTAATACAGACAATTAAGATTTTACCTTAATATCACAAGTCTAAATCTGTTATTAAAATATATATTTCTAATTAGTACAAGAATAATTGTTAGAATACTCAAAATTCTCTTAAAGGTTTTAAGTATTTAAAGTATCACATTTCCATTTGTATAAATGTCTTAATACAAAAATCAACACTGGAAGTTTGGAAACATTTCTGGTCCTTATTCTACATTCACTGAGGTTAAAAGATGCTTATTGCCCACTGAAGAAAGAATTAAGTCATCCCAATTTGGGAGTATCCTGCTTAAGCACTTGGGAGTCTCTTTATGCCTTTCTCTGTTTATTGAACTGTTCAGCAAGCCAGCTGGATTCTTACTTGCAGTAGTGATGGGACAGTGGACCCTTAAGGGCCACCCAGCAAGCTAACAAGAGGTCTGGGACTAGGAGGTCTCTTGGATCCCACCTGATTGCTCCCTGCCCCACCGCCACTCTAGTGCTAAATGGTTGTGTGGTTACCACGAGGCTGTCATCCTTTGAAAAATGAGGAAGTGGCTGGCTCTCAGGGAGAGATGGCAACCTACTATCAAGTGCTTAGCAAGTTGAAGGAGGTGCCCTATAGAGATGCCCAGTCCCCTATTCCAGGCCAGCACTCCATCTTCTGGGTGGTACTTTGCTTAACTGCACTTTGGCACCATGGAGCTATAAAAGACAGTATCAGCTTGACCAGGAATACCAATCACTGTGGTACAGAGAATTACTTGGTATGGCTTTTCTAGACACAGTCTTTTTAACTCCCAACCGATTACTAGGTGGGACCAGGCAGATAAGTTCTGTAGAAGTCTGACATTGGGATTGGTTAGTTTTGTCACTCTGCCAGTCTTAAAATGAGCCTTTCTAGAGACAGAGAAGTGGGGAGCTCACTGTCATTAAGAGAGGAGCTGGATGTGAAGTAGAGTGTGTCCTTGGACCTGAGATCCCTACACTGGACCTCTGTGGCAGAGACGTCTGGCAGAGGCCCCTGACAGAGAGATACCTGGCAGAGAGATGGCTGCAAGTGGAACCAAGAAGCATGAGACAGAGTGGCAGGCTTACCTGGCCCACAGAATGAGAAAGCTGAGTGCCCTTGGGCAAGAACCTTGCTGAAAAAGTGGGGTACACCTAGGTGGACCTATCAGGAGAGCTAAAGAGCTTTGTAACACTTGCCCAAGCAGGGCAGAGGCCAGGCAGAGGCCAAAGGCCAGAGAGGCGTGTCTGAGGGCACAGCAGAGGGGAGACTGTCCTGACCAAAGAATTGTATCCTGAGCATATTCCTGAACCTGAATTGTAGCCTGTTACTTCCCTAATAAACCCCATAATCGTGAGTATTGTCTGTGAGTTGTGTGTGGCCATTGCAACGAATTATCAAACCCAGCACAGAAACAGTAAGTGCCGTGGGAGGGACGGTTGTTCTGAGAATTGGTAAAAGGCTGGAGGGTGGTGGCATGTCTGGCCTCATAGAAATAAGCCTTGGGCTGCTGATGGTCATTCTGTTTTCCTCTTGTAAAGTTAGAGCAGGTCATAAGATGATGACCCCTTGCTCTTTTTACAGTCATTTTGCCTCATAATTCCCTATGACCACTCTCTGAAACTTAGTAATTTATAGCTAAGAAACTGACCCCAAAAAACCCCAAACTCTCTGCCATTGAATCAGATCTGACTCATAGCGACCCCTCCTTGGGTTTCTGAGGCAGTATCACTATGGAAGTAGACTGCACAACCTTCCTTCTGAGGAGTGGCTGGTGGGTTTGAACCGTCAGCCTTCTGGTTAGCAGTCAAATGCCTTAGGCACTACACCACCAGAGCTCCCTAAGAAATTGACAAGTAAGAATTTTTAAAAGCCTTCCTGGGCCAATAGAAGCAGCCTATGCCAGGTTATGATTCAGGCATCATTAACGGTTGTGCCCACTGCCCTGGCCTGGGCTGGGAACCTGTGAGCTGGAGCCTGACAGGCCGTGGGGGCCAGGATACCAGAACACATGAATACCTCAGAAGACCCCCAAATCACAGACATTACTGAACCCATTTGTTTGCTTAAGTGATATGTATAGTCTTTATCCTAGAACAGGTCCATATTAGAGCCCAACATGACTAAGCTTTATTTTCTGCTCTCCCTGGCAGCTCAAGATGGGAAGGGAGATTTTTCTGGCTGCAGAGGAATTAAGAAGAATCAAAAGAGAGGCAGGAAGGCATCAAGACCAAGTATCTGCTGTGATCATACAGGCAAGAGAGGACAGCGGCCTGGATAAGGGACTGGCAGTTGGAATGGGAATAGATGCATTCAATATCCATGTTTCCCCATTCCCCCAATTTAGTTTACATTTTTATCAAAGTAATACATAAACATAGTTTTAAAAGTAAAGAGTGCCACTATGTTTACTACTGCCTCCCCCAAAAAAAGTGGCATTACAATGCCCGTTCAGAATTAACTCATTAGCAGTTTCTTTCAGTGTTTACCTTTGTATCTCAAAATAACATGCATAGCCATCTAAGATAAAACTATTGGTCTCTACTTGTCTGGAGCCAAAGAGAATGAAGGAAACAAAAGACTCAAAAGAGGAAACTGATCACAGGACGAATGGCCCACACCAAACACAGCCTCTTCTAAGCCTGGGACCAGAATTAGATAGTGCCTGGCTACCACTACCAACCGTTTTGACCAGGGGCACGATAGAAAGACCCAGACAGAATGGGAGAAAAATTCAAATTCCTAAATAAGGCCAGACACTGGACTGACACAGACTGGAGTAACCCCTTAGACCATCACCCTAAGATATCCTTTGAACTTGGAGCTACTACTCCTGGAGGCCACTCCTCAGCTAAAAAAGGCATTGACTTATAAAATAAACAATATCACCTGTGAGTAATGTACTCCCTTAATCAATTCTGAGATCCAGTGGTCAACATTTACCCAAATGCAAAGATGAGCCAGCAAAGAGGGTATTTTGGTTACTTCATGCCACTGTAACAGAAACCACCACAAATGGGATGGCTTTAACAAACGAGTTTATTCTTTTATAGTTTTGGAGGCTAGAAGTCTAAATTCAAAGTGCCAGCCTCTAGGAGCTGGGTGAAAGCCCCTTGACCTTGGGCTTCAGCTCTGCCTCTTGTTCCTGTCCCGCTGGAGCTAGAGGCTTTCTTCACTCAGGCAGTTTGCTGGCTGCTGAGGCTGACAAACCCAGGGACCACAAGTAAAAAGGCACAGTCCCAGATATTACCAATCACACAGCAGGCCATTGATTCAAGTCCACTGACAGTTCCAAGATTGGCAGACAACATGGCAGGCTGCTGAACAATGACTTGGCTACGTGCAGGAGTCAAATATGCCAAAAGCTGGAGACCTTCCTCAAAGTTTCTTTTTATATACAGGAAGCAGACCACATCCCTAATATAGCTACTCAGCTGCTCCAGTAGATTCCACCATGGAGTTGATTACGAATCTCACCACGGGGAATAAGTACATCCAGCTGCCCAGCCACTCAAAACCAGGCCCAGCCAAGTTAACACCTATCACAGAGGGAAACGAAGGGAAGGTAGATCAGTGGAAAGAGAGCAAACAGAATGGAGATAATGAGAATGCTGACACATTGTGAAAATTGTAACCAATGTCTCAGAAAATTTTGTATTAAAGTTAATTTAAATTGCTTTGTAAACTTTCACCTAAAACACAATAAAATATTTTTTAAAATGACATGCATATAGTACTACTTGTTGATCTTCAATTTTTGACATTTAAATTGACTTCACACTATGAAAAGCACTCATTAACTGATTAGTCCTGTTACCAACATTACCATATATGCTCACACTTCCCATCACTCATCCTTTCATAATAGCTTTGATTAGATGAATATTCAGTGTTTCCATCCAATCAAAAAAACCAAACTCACTGTCATTGAGTTGGTTCTGACTCATAGTGACCCCTCCTTCGGTTTCTGAGGCAGTATCTTTACGGAAGTAGATTCCCCAGTCTTCCTTCTGAGGAGCAGCTGGTGGGTATGAACCTCCAGCCTTCTGGTTAGCAAATGCCTTAGGCACTACGCTATCAGCTCCTTAGTGTTTCCATTATGACTATGTAAATGCTATTTACAGCTGAGCCACTAGTATGACATTTAGTTTTCCATTCTTTCGTAACCTCTCTCCCTCTCTCAGTAGTTGAGAACTGGCTTTTTTGGTTTTAGTTTGCTTAGTTTTCCTTTTATTTAAGTACTTCTAAAATTCTACCTCTACCTAGCAAATATACTGAAAAATGCTCCAAACATGAGTAAGTAACATGTATTTCCCCATGGGCTTGTGTTTCATCTCTCTTAATTCCCAGTGCTTAGCATAGCACCAGCAAATGCTTATTGAACTGAAGGGCATTTTATGTGGATGTCATAGATTGAGTTGGATGCTGCTAAAATAATCCCATTTGGGAAAGGGTTGTATTTGTTACATTAATGAGGCAGGATTAGTTAGGATGTGTTTTGAGTTCATCTCTTGAGATATAAAAGATTAATACAAGAAGGAGGAGAGATGGGGTAAGATCAGATGCTTATCTCTGGAAAATATTGCGTAGAGCAACTAGTTTTAAGTTGCTGAATGAGCACAGCTGGTGATGGAAAGTGCTCATTGGTGCCCCACCTAAGTGGTGCCCAGGGCATGTGCCATACCTGCTATACCCTAGACACACCTCTGGGTAAGACAGATGTCAACATGTATGGAGATCTCCAAGGAGTTAGGAAACAAGCTCAGAAGAGCTCCTGCAGAGTCCACAGAAGAAAGCCTTCTCTTGGAGCTGGTGCTCTGAAGTTATACATCTGGCCTCCTAAACAGTGATGAAATAAATTTGTTTAAGGCCATGTACTTGTGGTATTTCTGTTATAGCAGCATCAAGTGAGTAAGAATTTGATACTGAGACTGGAGTGCTCTAACAAATACCTAAAATGTGGAAGTGGTTTTGGAATTGTGTAATGGGCAGAGGTTGTAAGAGTTTTAAGGTGCCTAATAGTAACCCACCAGCCACTCCTCGGAAGGAAGTTTGGGCAATCCTACTTCCATAGTGATACTGCCTCGGAAACCCAAGGAGGGGTCGCTATGAGTCGGGGCTGACTCGACAGCACATAACAACAAATAGTAATCATGGGAGTACTCTGGTAGTGTAGTGCCCAAGGCATCTGACTGCTAACCAGAAGGCTGGTGGTTCAAACCCACCAGCCACTCCTTGGAAGGCAGACAGGGCAATCTACTTCTGTAGAGATACCACCTTGGAAACCCAAAGAAGGGTTGCTATGAGTTGGGATCAACTTGATGGCAGTGAGTTCTAATCATTAATAGAATGATAGTAATAGAAAACTAAATTCAATGCCGTCGAGTTGATTCCAACTCACAGTGACGTCCATTGGGTTTGTTTAGTTCTCCAGTGCTACTGTAACAGACAAACACAAATGGGTGGCTTTAACAAGCAGGAGTTTATTTTCTTACAGTTTAGGAGGCTAGAAGTCTGAGTTCAAAGTGCCAGCTCTAGGAATGGGTGAAAGCCCCTCACCCTTGGGCTTCAGCCAATTACCCCATAGATACCGAGGGATCTTGGTATCAATATGGTGAGTAAATAATCCAAGAAGCTGGACTATATTAAGAGGAATGTGGCATCAGGATTGGAGAAAGACTGATTAACAACTTGGGATATATAGATGACACAACCTTCTTGAAGTGAAGACTTGAAGTACTAAGTGATGAAGATCAAAGACTGCAGTCTTTAGTATGGATTACACCTTAATTACACCTAAACAAAACAAAATCCTCACCAATGGACCAATAATAACATCATGATAAATGGAGAAAAGATTGAAGTTGTCAAAGATTTCATTTTACTTGGATCCACCATCAACGCCCATGGAAGCAGCAGTCAAAAAAATCCAACAGTGTATTGCATTGGATAAATCTGCTGCAAAGGCCTCTTTTAAGTTGTTAAAGAACAAAGATGTCACTTGTTAAAGACCAAGATGCACCTGACCCAAGCCATGGTATTTTCAATATCCTCTTATACATGTGAGAGCTGGACAATGAATAAGGAAGACTGCAAACAAATTGATGCGTTTGAATTGTGATATTGGTGAAAAATATTGAATGTACAATGGACTGCTAGAAGAATAAACAATCTGTCTTGGAGGACGTACAGCTGGAATGCTCCTTAAAAGTGAGAATGGCCAGACTTCATCTCTCGTACTTCGGTCACGTTGTCAGAAGGGACCAATCCCTGGAGAATGATGCAATCCTTGGTAAAAATAGAGGGTCAGTGCAGAAGCGGAAGATGAGATGGATTGGCACGATAGCTATGACAGTGGGCTCAAGCATAGCAACAACTATGAGGATGGTGCAGGACTGGGCAGTGTTTCATTCTGTTGTACGTAGGGTCACTATGAGTTGCAACTGATTTGACAGCACCTAACGACAAAAGGACTTGAACATCTTTTTGGGAAACACATCAGCCCAGTACACAACCTAAGTTAGTGATATAAAACAATAGCTATTTTATTATGTTTACAGATTCTTTGGGTTAGGAATTCAGAAAGGGCACGACATGTTCTGTTGTTCACAGGGATGTTATGGCTTGGATCTGATTCAGCAGCACCTAACAACAGAATAGTAAAAGCCTGGATTGCCTCTGCCTGTTGGTAGAATTATGCACATCAAAGACAATTCTGGTGAGAGCGCAGAAGGAAGTGAAGAGAGCTACAAAGTCTCTATTGTCTCAGAGAATAGTATGGCACGAGCAACAGAATGTTGCTGGAAATGTGGGTGGTAAAGGTGCTTCTGGTGAAGCTTTAAAAGAAAATGATAAACGTGATTGGATAATGGAGGGAGAGAGATACTTTTTTACTCAGTGGCTAAGAAGTTGTCTGAGTTGGGTTCAAATATTTGGTGGAAGGTAGAACTTGTAAGTGCTAAATTTGAGTATTTGGCTGAGATTTCTAAGCAAGTTCTCAAAGGAGCTGTGTGATTTCCCCTTGCCACCTATAGTAATAGAGCGTTCTGGTGGTACAGTGAAGCATCTGGCTGCTATCTGAAAGGTGGATGGTTTGAACCCACCAGCAGCTTCCCGGGAGAAAGATAAGGCAGTTTGCATCCATTAAAGATTTATAGCCTTGGAAACCGTATGGGGTAATTCTACTTTGTCCTATAGAGTCACTATGTGTTGGAATTGACTCAATGGCACTGGGATTTTTTAAGCCCCTGGTAAGGTGCTCTAGTGGCACAGTGGTTAAAGCATTCAGCTGCTAACTAAAAGGTGGGCGATTCAAACCCACCAGCCACTTGACTGAAGAAAGATGAGGCAGTCTGCTTCCATACAGATTTACAGTCCTGGAAACCCAATAGGGCAGTTCTACTCTGTCCTATAGGGTCACTATGAGTTAGAATTGACTCAATGACAGTGGGTTTGGTTTTGGGTTTTGGTTTGGTTTGCAAAAGAGATAAGCTTAAAAATGAACTGTGCAAAATGAAAACAGAACTTAAAATATTTGGAAAATTCTGTTATACAAACTAAGGACTTGTGTCCTAGAATTTTCATCAAGGACATGGCTACACAATCTTTTGTTAAAGACATTAAGCCTGCAACTGATGGATCTAACCAAGTATCACAGCAGAAAACACTTCAGAATAGACTGAAGGGGTGAGACAGAACAAAAGAAAATTGTCAGTCTCTTTGTATTCTACAGGCAGAAAACAGGCCACACGAGCTACATCTGTTGTACTGCAAGAAAAGGACCATCCCTGGAACATATCAGAAATCAGCAGAACTGTTGGAAGGAGCAGGGGAAGCAGGGCCTTCTCAGTTTCAAAGGGTGGGGCCATAGTCTCCTAAATGTGGATCTTCACCAACTCGGTTCTGGAATGTAGGGGGCTGCTGTTAAGGTGTGCCAAGGGGATGGGCCACTGCCCAAAGCTGAGGGAGTGGGGTTGTCATACCCAAGGGGTAGAGGTACAGGGCCTATACGGGCCAGGGGAGGTTGCCACTCAGATGGACTAGGAGAATGGGGCCTCCTAACGCTGAGGGGAGCAGAGCTGCCATCCTAGTGGGCCTGGAAGGTGGAGCTGAATCCCAGGGCTGAGGGGCCGCCACCAAGAATCCAGAGAGCATGGCCAATACCCATTCCAGGGCAGGGCCATCGCTTACATGATTTCAGAGAACAAAGGTCTATTTTCACGCCTTGAGAGCCAATGTAATTTGTTCTGCTGGGTTCTGGACTTGCTTGGTTCCTGTTATTCCTTCTTTCCCTCCATTTTTCCCATTTGTAATGGAAACGTCAACTTTGTGCCTGTACTATCACAGTACTTTGGAAGCAGGTAACTTGTATACTAGATTTCACAGATGAACTTTGCCCCAGGATGGCATACACCTCAAGTCTCACCCATATTTGATTTAAATGCTTCAGAGGATGAGATTTTGGACTTAGAGTGGATCTAAGACTTTTATGATGATGTAAGACTTTTATGATGATGCAATGGGGTGAATGTATTTTGCATGTGTCAAGGACATGAATTGTTGGGGGCCAAAGTGTGGAATAGTATGCTTTTCATCGTGTTCCCCCAAAATATGTGTTGTAAATCCTAACCTCTACAGCTGTGGTTATAATACCACTTGGGAATAGGTTATCTTTATTATTAATAAGGCAGGATTTAGTGTAGGGTACATGCGACTGCAGTGTCTTCTCAAATATAAAAGAGATTAAACCAAGCAAGCCAAGAGATGGGGTAAGACAGATCCCAAGACACATGGAGATCTCCAAGGAACAGGAAGCAGCTCAGAAGAGACAAGAACATTTCTCCAGAGGCAACAAAGAGTCTTCCTCTAGAGCTGGCATCCTGAATTTGGACTTAAAGCCACCTGAACAGTGAGAAGATAAATTTGTTAAAGTCATCCACACTTGTGATATTTCTGCTATAGCAGCAATAGATATAGATAGATATTAACAGATAACTAAGAGACAATGGACAGATGACCTCTGGAAAGACCAGTCAAGATGAGTGAGGAACCCCAGGCTGAGGGGATGGAGCCGAGTGGGTGAGTGGGAATTAGGGTGAGGTGTACATCACGATGTAGAAAACTGAGGGTCTAGGATATATAGAAGGAGCTGTAGTGGCGTAGTGCCTGAGGCATCTGACTCTAATCGGAAGCTTGACAGCAGACTGTGCAATCTACTTCCGTAAAGATTTATTGCCTCGGAAACCAAAGGGGGTCGCTATGAGTCAGAGTCGACTCGATGGCAGTGAGTTTTTCTTTTTTTTTTTGGTTTAGAATATATAGGCTTCTTGACAGGAAGTTCACTCTGGAGTTCCCAGAACTGTTCAACACAGATGGAAAGGCTCCCTTTCTAGACATGGCTATAAATATTTATCTACAGCCGAGGCTCTGACTCAGGGTGGAAACTACTTACCAGCTGCTGCTGCCTCTCCCTGCCTTTTCTCTATGTAGAAGCCAAGAAAAGTGTGTCAAAGCAGGTGATGCAAGAACGAAGCTGACTCAGAAATACATACCAAATTGTCCCAGGAACTTCAAGAAATGGGTTGGCCATCCTGTAAGCTCCTATTTAGAGGTCTCTGGGGAAAATCTTCTTACATTGAGGCCAGTAAGAATCTCTGGTGATTATGACTACAGGGAGGCAAATCAAGTTTGTAATTTGCTACAATGCAAAATATTTGACTTTCAGCAGAGAAATAAAATATTCAGGAGGAAAAAGAAAACAAGAATCTTAGAATCTTAGAAGGGAGCAGAGAAAACAGGAAAAGGGCCCAAATTAGAAACTGACTTGTGTCTTGTCATGTATGGATTCACCACCCCCCACACCGAGGAACAAGATACTTTATTTTCATTTGATGGAAAAGTGTCAGAATAAAAGTACATATCTATGGTATTCTTATATATGTGGCATCTCTGTACTGCACATTATCTACACAGCTGTACAATGCAGAGTGGAAACTAACATTTGGTCCAGCACTACCATATACCAGAAACTGTGCTAGGCACTTACCATACATTCATCAATTAATGAGAGCCACCACACCATGAAATAGATATTTATACCCCAATTTCACAGATGAAGAAGATACTGCCACTTCAGGGGTAGGGAGAAAGAAGAGGATATGACCAGGAAAGGGCTATGAGGGGCTTCATCTGTGTTGACAGTAATGTCAACTCAAAATGGGTAGCAGAGAGAGATGGGTATGTTACAGCTTCTTTGTAGCTTGGTATATACTCTGCCGTGGAGTCAGTTCTGACTCACAGCGACCCCTCCTTGGGTTTCTGAGGCAGTATCACTATGGAAGTAGATTGCCTAATCTTCCTTCCAAGGAGTGGCTGGTGGGTTTGAACAGGTAGACTTCTGGTTAAGCAGTCAAATGCCTTAGGCACTACGCCACCAGAGCTGCTAGCTTGGTATATATCTGAAATATTTTATAATAATTTAAGAACATCAAAAAAGGAAATACTGGGGATCCTGGACTCCATTCACCTAGGTCAAATCCCTTGTGAAGATCTAGAGAGGTTATGTAACTGATTAAAAACCACATAGCCAGACAAGCAAACTCTGATTAAAACCAGGGCATCTATAGTTCCACTAGCTTGCCTCTATTAAGTGGTTAAATTTTGCACAGAATCACAGTAAGGCAACTACAAAGTTATAAAGTCTAGAAGGTACTACTTGTTTGTATAAGATTACTTCAGAACCAGACTATCTTGTGATACCTTCTGTTTGTCTGTTCTACTTAAGTCTGAATTTCACCTTTTTGTACGTAAGTGGCAGAAAGCAGGGAGATTTCAGCATCTAAGTCTACTGGATGGTCAGAATCATTGCTTAGTTTTCAGCCACCCATGATTTCGGCAAGGGATCATTAAACAAAATCTTGTCATGTTAATTCAGCCAGGCCTGTGGCTTTTAATTACAGCTGCAAGCCTAAGAGCAAGGGTCTTCTGATAGTGGTTGAGATGCTCTCCATGCAGCAATTTGTCTATTAACTTATTCTGGGTGGATGGGTGTGTGGGCAGTGGAAGTGGAGGAGGGAACTGCTATTTACTGAGCATTTACAAGCCAGGTATGGTGGTAAGGATTCTCTTTGAGCTATTCCATTTAATATTCTTCAATCATGAGGGATCTTGAGCCCCAAAATTTTAAATTATTTTTAAAAAAGGTTTTTATGAGGTACACAGATAACATTTATACATGGTTCCTGTCACCAGGGAGTTCATATGCAGGAGATGAGACAGGTAATAAAAAAAACCAAACCCATTGCCATTGAGTCCATTCAGACTCATAGTGACCCCCACTGTGTTTCGAGGTGGTAAATCTTTACGGAAGTAGATTGCTTTCATAGAGTGGCTGGTGGGTTTGAACCACCAACCTCTGGTTAGCAGTCAAATGCCTTAGGCACTGTGCTACCAGAGCGCCTTGAGACAGGTAATAATAAAATACAATAAAAATTCAGGCAGTTATGGGCGGGGAAGGGGCAAGGGGGTAGAATGATGGCAGCTGGGGGAAACAGCAGGAGGTGACTTCAGACAGGGTGAAGCATCAGTTAAGCTGATGGTTTCTAGACTCACTTTTTGAAGAGGCAACTGAGGATTACCTTACTTCAAAGCTTGTTGGTTAATGATTTCAACTAGGAAAAGACTGGGAACAGCCTCTCTCTCTAGCATGAATGTCACTGATGATCAGCTGCAGTCCCTAAAGCTGAGGCACAAGGGAGGAGAAAATTACCAGCAGGGAGGTAGGCAAGGATAGATGAATAATAAACAACTCCTCAAACCCAATTCTAATCTCAGGAGAGAGTATGTTGGTGGGAATCTGTAGGCAGTGGTGACAAAACTAGATTTTTCAAGAGATGGCTCAAATGGTAGTTCTAATTATAACCACACTTGGCATTAGGTGAAGCAAGATGAAATTTAAAGATGGAGAGGAAATAAAAATTCCCAAATATTCTGTTTTTCTGTACTACTTTAGCCTACAGCTATTAGCCCTACCCTGGAAGATGTAATTTTACAAAATATAGTCATCTGTTTCTAATAGGCCCACTCTACAAAGTAAATCTTTCTATGTTTCATCTATAAAATGTAAAGGAAAGTTTATGTAAACTGAAGGGGAGTACAGATGCAAGATACTGCACCTTGTATCTAAGCCACACTTCTCAACCCCAATAAAACAGTATGCAGTAAATATTTAATGGGAGCTCTGGTAGCATAGTGGCTAAGGCACTTGACTGCTAACCAGAAGGTTGGCGGTTCAAACCCACCAGCCACACTCCTTGAAGGAAGATGGGGCAATCTACTTCCGTAGTGATACTGCCTCGGAAACCCAAGGAGGGGTCGCTATGAGTCGGTCGGGTCCGACTGGACAGCACATAACAACAACAAAAAATATTTAATGGAAACTAGAAATTTAGGATACCACCATTTTCTCTGAGTTTCTTACTGTGGTAAAATGAGAAACAATAGATAACAATTCAAGTATACTCCCGTAGATGTTACTGATTTGTCACTGATTAACAAGTAAACTCTGTTTCGTTTCTTTTACCAATCCCTTCCGTGGTTTCTACTTATGCTGCCAATTATGTTCCCACAAGCTCAGTAGCATAACCTCAACCCAGGCACCAAGGTTCAGCAAGTTGCCTCCAGTGCTGGGGGTGGTGGTGGTAGTGGTGGCTGAGCTCTCCAAGGCTGACTTTCCACTAAGGCTGACTTTCCACTGACCTTTTTAACTTTTTGGTGCTGCTAAAACAAGCGGTCTCTGTGGACTTTTCATTTAAACACCACTCAAACTTTCTAAAAATCAATGCCAAAGCTCAAGAAACCTCAGAAGACACCTTGTCCAGTCTCTCTCTCTTTGAAGACTCACCAACGTACTGAAAATAGGGCCTTTATCAGAGATCACACCGTGAATGACTGGGAAAGCCAGGACCAAGGACTAATCCTCCATACCAGAAGGTCAGGGGATTTAGATTTATCGAGACTGTAAACAGGTACCAGAAACTGGACACAGATGCTCATTAAATCCCAAGGAAACAGTGGCTCCATTTTATAGAAAATGAAACCTACTGAAAAGTAATTTGCCAAGAAGTCAAGTGTGTGACAAGGACAAGAAAGAGACCCCATCATCACATTCCCCTCACTGCACTTCAGTGGCAAAAGCCTTGCAGAGTTCAGTGCTCCTCAGGCAACCTTAATCCACCTACTCAACATCTCCATCAACCCAATATTAGATTCAAAACATGGGAAAACTAAGCCATCTACCACACACGGTGTCGGATGGAGAAGCATATCGCTCAGGCTGCAGGTGTGTTTCATTTGTTTAAATGTTTTTATTTAAAAAAAAATTAAAGACCTTCATGGCACAACTTCTTCCCAGCACAGTTATGTTTTAGTTATAGCAATTACAATACAATTTTAACGAATAAATCAATGGGAGAAAAAAGAAAAACAAAACAAAACAAAAAAACCTTCTGACTTCAAATTTAAAATTAGGGCCACTTCAAACAAAGTTTAAAAATACTTAAAAAAAAAAAAAAAAAAAAAACCCTTTCAGAGTTAATTGCCAACACAATTGTTTTATATTGGCCTCCATTTCCTGCCATCTATGCAGACACAGGTAGTGCTGAGAAATAAAGCGTCCCAATACAAGGTATACAGATGAGGTAATTTACAACAACACGGAAGTTGTTACTCTGTAAACCCTTGCCCCCCACCCACCTACCAATTGGATCTTGTTTTGTTTTGTTTTTCATGCTTCTGCAGTGACTCCTTAAGTAGCAATTTTAAACTTCAATTTATTTTAAAAGGCTCTTGGGTGGCGTTTGAGTCCTCTGCATTTACCTTCAGTTTCTTGCAAGGTCTGATGGGTGCTAAGATGTCCAGTTGTCTACAGCTCCCCACATCAGCCTCAGTTACACCTAGATTCTGAGCTAAAAGGGTGGGGTGCGAAGACTTGATTTATAACCCCCTCCACCTCAAAAGAAACAGTTCATTAGTCCTAAGTGTCCTGTTCAAATCACAATCCAGTGCAAACATAATCACAAATTGCATCTCTGGCACATCTGGTGCTTTTAGCTTCTGCACAAATGCAACATGGTAACCCTCACAGCATTCTAGGGCATTAAAGGGTCAAGTATAATAAATATCTACTGGTAAGTGGCTGCAAGTAAGAAAATCACCCTGCCACTTAGGATGTTTCCCCTTCAGCTCTCCCTCTAGTTGAGAAGCCTTATAAAAGGAGGTTTCAGCTTCATCTAAAGTTTGCCATTATATTCACTAAAGCCACCACCTCAATTAAGTTACTAAAGCCAAGATGGGTTACAAAGTTAGATAAGTTCATTAAATTCAGCTCCCCAAACAATTGTTTATGATGCCCAGGTGGGAAAGGCTTGTGATTCTATAAAGGAAGGAGAATGGGGAACTAAGACTTTAGGCCTTAAGATACATTGGAAGATTTTTCCTAGTTCCCACAAGCAGCTACTGTAATGAAATAACACGAGAAATACAGAGCTGATGGTTTTGCTATTGTGCTTAAAAAACTAGGCTTCCTCAGTGAAGCACCTGATAAACTTAGGTGGCTGGATTACAGTGGAAAATCCACTTTACACACACACACACACACACACAAAAACCGGCAACTTTTTCCATCCCCAATCCCTGCACTGCTGAGACACAGGAGTTTTATGGCAAAGGATCCTTAATCCCCAGAGATGCTTTGGCTTGTGGTGCTTTGGTAAGGCCTCTCTGCCCTGCCCAGTACCATAGGTCGAACGAGGGGTATATAAAAATGGGGGCCTCAGGAAGCCCCCACGGTACAGGGCTGCAGGCCCCTCGGATGTGAACATGAGACACCCACCCAGCGAGACCTTTACACAGGGAACTTAAATCTAACCTTGATAAATAAAACCAAACGTTTATTTACACCAAAGAATTCCAACACTGGATCTTTCACATATGAAGGACAAAGTATTATATATATACACACAGGAAGGGGTGGCAGGGCTATAACAATAGTTTAGTTGTCCCACAATTACAAGTCTACCATTTCGGCTTCAACGGAGATGCTGCTCTGCTCCTGCCTGTCAGATCACATTTACATGTCTTCTCACTGGATGGCATGTGAGGGAAGGGGAAGGTAGGAGGAAAAAAAGGCAGAAGCTTAAAATGAAATTCATTGTGGCCATATCTCCCTTTAGCTCTTTAAGAGTTGCTTTGCTACCATGAAACCTATATAAAGTTTGTTTCTTTCATAAAAAGCAAGGAGTTATACCTGGTAATCAGGTAAATTTGAAATGGCCAAGTTAAATAAAATGGAAAAAGATTTTGCCTTCGCTCCTACCAGCTATAGAGCACAGTGTTCTGGGAGATGAAAGGCAAGAGGGCCCAAGTAAGAGCCTGGGAGGGAAGGTATTAAAATGTTAACTAAACTTTGAAACTAAAATTACAAGTGAGTTGGATTTAGGGTTAGGAAAATAAGACATGATTCATATGAAACAGAAGTTTTTAGGACCTGTCTGTACTCTGGGTAGATTTCCAACTTTTTAATGTTAACGCAGACATGTTTCCACTAGATTCACCAGGCTAACCCCTCTGAAGCACTTCTGGAGTAAAGTGATATAAGTGACTAGCAGTACAGTGAGTGCTCTTATAGTCTGGGTCCTCTCTTCCTCCTTTCCTTCCCGCCTCCCTTGAGAAGCTACATTTTGGTAATCTCTGGAGAATGGCATGAGATACAAACTCCCCAACATGTGAGTTAGTGGGGGAACAATGGTGGGAATGAGAAG